>NC_140987.1:325022699-325327945 GCF_052327205.1 Somniosus microcephalus | reverse complement strand
GTGGGCGGGACTAATGATTTTCAACTCAGGCATCGGGCAGCCATTGCTTCAACTACTTCCAGCTCAAAATCTGCTAATCCAGCTTCGAAAAAGTTAGTATCTCTTTTAAAAATAAAATAAGATTTACTAGAAATGTTTTATAAGTACTTTCACTTTCATCTTTGAAGCTATTAAAAGGTAGAAATGTTGCCCGGCAGCAGATTCACAGAGGGACACAGAGACAGGCCCGAAAGCCTGGGACTCGATTTAAACCGCCCAGCCCAAAACAGCCCTGGCCCGGCAGCAGATTGACAGAGGGACACAGGGACAGGGCCCAAAGCCTGGGACTCGATTTAAACCGCCCGGCCCAAAACAGCCCTGGCAACGCGGGGCCCCCCCAGCTAGTTTAAAATAAAGCGAGAGGGTTATTAAGAGAAAGCTCATCAGAAAATATAGGCCGGAGTATCTTTTGATACCTTTCTAAAGGGGATTTGAGAGTGTAATACACTTGGGTAGAACAAATGAAGGACAGAGACACGATGAGTTGCTGGTCCATGTGCTTGCTTTATTAGGCCAGAGCGAACTGAGCATGCTCATACCAAACCATGTGACAATACATGACAGGGACCACATCTGCTGACTCAGATGCAGATGAGAACAACATGTCTAATGTAGCAGTACCAAGCAAAACATTCGACTTTACACATGAATATGCGGGCGGTCGAGGGGGTCATCCAGCCAGATTGCCTGCCTCTCTTCCGCGGCCATGTTCGCGCCCGGGTGGCCCTGGAGATGGAGCATGCGGTGTCCGCCGGCACGCTTGAGTATTTCCGCGACCGGTGTGCACCGCGGGGACTGGAGTTCATCATCAACCCGGCCATCACAATTTAAATTTGATTTGTTTAAGTTTCATTTAAAGTTTTATTAGTTACAGTCAAATTTGTTAAAAGTACTGGTCAAAAGAGTCCACTCAAAGGGAACTTTTGTTAATTTACAGTCAATTTGTTTAAGCACCAACCAAAAGAGTACAGATGAATATGCAAAGCAAACAGCAGTGTGAACTCATCACTGCCACACTCCTAGCTTCAAGGCACCATGAGTCAGAGATAGGGAGTGTAGGATTGGTGGTTTTACCCTGTACATTGCCAGAGCACAAATGCAATAATATACGGCTCGCTAATCCATTTCTATCAAGTCACTCGCTGCACTACAAATGAACACTGAGCTCCAACTCCAGAAATAATTCAACTGTCCATGAATATTATCTCACCCGGGATATTCAACACAGATGGTAGGATTTTAGATCTAATGTCTGACCTTATAGAGAGAAGATTCGGAAAACTGTAAGGTATTTGCAAAGTGAATTCTGGCAGTCGGATTTTTGAAGAGCAATAGTATTAAAGCACAGAAACAGGCCATTCACCCAACAGTTCTATGCTGGTGTTTATGCTCCACATGAGCCTCCTCCCACCCTGCTTCATCTCACCCTATCAACATATCCTTCTATTTCTTTCTCCCTCATGCACTTTTCCAGCTTCTCCTTAAGTGCATCAAATAAACACCCATAAATTATGAGTAGGAGTTGCCTATGAATACCTTGGATATTCCCTTAGTGGGGAACAAAGTTACAAAATATGGCCCAATTGCCATACATTTTATGATGTCTTGTAAATAGTTTAAGGCTGCAGTTACACTATAACTGTAGCATTCGGTGAGGCTTAGGTTTGTTTCATACCAAATTGCAGTTGTACTGTAAATGCAGCCTGAATCTGGGCCCAACCTGAGACTAGAATGAAGTGCAGTGAGTGTCCCTGTAGGAAGGAGTTCCACCTTCCCTCCATCAGAAGGTCAGAAATGGGGACGTTCGCTGATGACTGCACAGTATACAGTGCCACACACAACTCCTCAGATAATGAAGCAGTCCATGCCCGCATGCAGCAAGACCTGGGCTGATAAGTGGCAAGTACAATTTGCGCCACACAAGTGCCAGGCAATGACTATCTCCAACAAGCGAGAGTCTAACCACCTCCTCATGATGTTCAATGGCATTACCATCGCCGAATTCCCCACCATCAACATCCTGGGGTCACCATTGACCAGAAACTTAACTGGACCACCCACATCAATAGCATAGCTACAACAGCAGGTCAGAGGCTGGGTATTCTGTGGTGAGTGTCTCACCTTCTGACTCCCTAAAGCCTTTCCACCATTACAAGGCACAAGTGAGGAGTGTGATGAAATACTCTCCACTTGCCTGGATGAGTGCAGCTCCAACAAAATTCAAGAAGCTCAACACGATCCAGGACAAAGCAGCCCGCTTGATTGGCACCCCATCCACCACCTTAAACATTCACTCCCTCCACCACCGGTGTATCGTAGCTGCAGTGTGTACCATCTACAAGATGCACTGCAGCAACTTGCCAAGGCTTCATCGACAGCACCTCACAAACCCGCGACTTCTACCACCTAGGACAAGGGCAGCAGGCACATGGGAACACCACCACCTCCAAGTTCCCCTCCAAGTCACACACCATCCTGACTTGGAAATATATCACCATTCCTTCATTGTCGCTGGGCCACAATCCTGGAATTCCCTCCCAAACAGCACTGTGGGGAGTACCTTCACCACACAGACTGTAGCAGTTCAAGAAGGTGGCTCACCACCACCTTCTCAAAGGGCAATTAGAAATGGACAATAAATGCTGGCCCTGCCAGCGATGCCCAAATCCCGTGAATGAATAATTAAACAAAAACAAAAAAAAACTTTACTACAGAGCTGACACTTCAGTACAGTATTGCGGGAGTGCTGCACAGCCTGCGGTGCTGTCTTTCAGATGAGACATTAATCCGAGGCCCCGTCTGCCCTCTCAGTGGACATAAAGGATCCCACAGCACTATTCAAAGAAGAGCTGGGGAGTTCTCCCTCGTGTCCTGGTCAATATTTATCCCTCAACCAAATCACCAAGAGCAAATTATTTAAGTCATTTCTTTTATCACTGTTTGTGGGATCTTGCTGTGTGCAAATTGGCTTCCATGTTTCCTACCTTACAGCAGTGACTTCAAAAAGTTATTAATCGGCTGTAAAGTGTTTTGGGATGTTTTGAGGTTGTTAAAGCCCTAAATAAATGCAAGTCTTTCTTTCTTAACTTCATGTGACATCATGGAAGCCAGGTGTGAACCAAATTATCAACATTCGGCCAGACTTGGAATTCAAAGCAATCTCCTCTTTGCTGACCAGAATGTATCCTATCTGGCAACTAGCATTGCTGATGTTACTTGTACTCTGACTTGATGTAAAACCAGCTGAAACACTGCTAAGATTTGAGACATTATTGGGGTTAGTTTGGTGAAAGGGTGAAAACAGGTAAGAAATGGACATTGCTAATAAGACACACCTGTTTGAAAGTTGAGTTTAGCACGCAATTTTGGTCATAATTGCTGATGACCAGAAATTGAACTTGCCCGGCAGTGCTATAAACAGACACCTGCAGATTCAGCACTCAAGCACTGATTAGACACAATTTTTATGGAGCAGTATATGTGGGCTCCTCGCACCCACTTCCACTGAAGGTGTGGAGTGCTCTGGCTGGCACATAGTGGCACGTTGCAGGATGGCTCAGGGACCGAGGGAGAGGGTGCACATGTTTTCGAACGCAGCACTGGTGGTCCTGGTGAAGGAGGTCCAGAGGAGGAGGGATGTCCTGTACCCGCAGGGGGAAGGACACCACCTCGCCCTCCTGTTCCTCTCTGCTGCAACAGCTGGTGCTGCTCTGCCTGGCCTCATGTCCACCTCCCATTCCTCGCCAGACCAAGGGGGACCCCTAGTAAGATGCTCATGACCAAGCGCTGCCTTTCTCCTCGTGACTCATATAAGGCGTCCAGCAGTCACTCTTTTTTGGCAAATCCCTCAGAGAATTCATAGAAACATAGAAGATAGGAGCAGGAGTAGGCCATTCAGCCCCTCGAGCCTGACCCGCCATTCAATAAGATCATGACTAATCATCCAAATTCAGTACCCTGTCCCTGCCTTCTCCCCATATCCCTTGATCCCGTTAGCCTTAAGAAATATATCCAACTCCTTCTTGAATATAATTAATGAACTGGCCTCCACCGCCCTCTGTGGCAGAGAATTCCACAGGTTCACCACTGTCTGGGTGAAGAAATTCCTCCTCATCTCAGTCCTAAATGGCTTACCCCTTATCCTTAGACTATGACCCCTAGTTCTGGACTCCCCAGCCATCGGGAACATCCTTCCTGCATCTAGTCTGTCCAGGCCTGACAGAATTTTATAGGTTTCGATGAGATCCCCTCTCAATCTTCAAAACTCCAGTGAGTACAAGCCCAATCGACACAATCTCTCCTCATACGTCATTCCTGCCATCCCAGGTATCAGCCTGGTGAATCTTTGCTGCACTCCTTCCATGGCAAGAACATCCTTCCTCAGATAAGGCGACCAAAATTGCACACAATACTCAAGGTGCGGTCTCACCAAGGCCCTGTACAACTGCAGCAAGACATCCTTGGTCCTGTATTCGAACCCTCTTGCTACGAAGGCCAACATACCATTTGCCTTCTTAACCGCCTGCTGCACCTGCATGCTTACCTTCAGCGACTGGTGTACAAGAACATCCAGGTCTCTTTGCACTTCCCCTTCTCCCAATCTATTGCCATTCAAATAATAATCTGCCTTCCTGTTTTTGCCACCAAAGTGGATAACCTCACATTTATCCACATTATAGTGCATTTGCCATGTTTCTGCCCAATCACCCAACCTGTCCAAATCGTACTGGAGTTTCACGACATCCTCCTCACAGCATACCCTCCCACCCAGCTTTGTGTCGTCTGCAAATTTGGAGATATTACATCCAATTCCCTCGTCCAGATCATTAATATATATTGTGAACAGCTGGGGTCCTAGGACCGATCCTTGCGGTACCCCACTCGTCACTGCCTGCCACTCGGAAAACGACCCGTGTATTCCAACTCTTTGCTTTCTATCTGCCAACCAGTTCTCTATCCAAGTCAATACATTGCCCCCAATCCCATGTGCCTTAATTTTGCAAGCTAATCTCTTATGCGGGACCTTATCGAAAGCCTTCTGTAAGTCCAAATACACCACATCCACTGGTTCTCCCTTATCTATTTTACCAGTTACATCCTCAAAAAATTCCGGTAGATTAGTCAAGCACGATTTACCCTTTGTAAATCCATGTTGACTTTGTCCAATCCCATCACTGCTCTCCAAGTGCTTTGCTATTACATCTTTTATAATGGACTCTAGCATTTTCCCCACTGCCGATGTCAGGCTTACCGGTCTATAATTCCCCGCTTTTTCTCTACCACCTTTTTTGAATAGTGGGGTAACATTACCTATCCCTCCAATCCATGGGTACTGTTCCAGAATCTATCGAGTTCTGGAAGATGACCAGCAGTGCATCTACTATCTCCAGGGCCACTTCCTTAAGTACCCTAGGATGTAGATTATCAGGCCCTGGGGACTTATCGGCTTTCAGTCCCGTCAACTTCCCCAACACCATTTCCCTACAAATACTGATTTCTTTCAGTTCCTCCCTCTCATTAGTCCCTATATTCCCCGACATCTCTGGGAGGTTATTTGTGTCCTCCTTCGTGAAGACAGAACCAAAATATGTATTTAATTGGTCAGCCATTTCTTTGTTCCCCTTTATAAATTCCCCTGGTTCTGACTGTAAGGGACCTACGCTTGACTTCACCAATCTTTTTCTCTTCACATATCTATAAAAGCTTTTACAGTCAGTTTTTATGTTCCCTGCAAGCTTACTTTCATTATCTATTTTCCCCCTCTTAATTAACCCCTTTGTCCTCCTTTGTTAAATCCTAAACTGCTCCTAATCCCCAGGTTTGCTGCTTTTTTTGGCCTATTTAAATGTCCTCTCTTTTGATCTTATGTTATCCCTAAGTTCCCTTGTTAGCCACGGTTGAGTCACCTTTTTTGATTTATTTTTATTCCCAGAATAAATGTTACTAGAGTGTTGATGAAGTCTTCACAAAGTGTCCCAGAAAGTCTCCCAATGTGTTTCAGAGGTCCTCTTCACAGCTCCAGCAGCAAGTCAACAGTAAAAGGTGATATACCTGTAAATAGCACTCGAAATCCTCAGCAACGACTAGTTTACTGCCAATCAGCTGGTCACTGTTAGGAGAGGGCGTTGGGTAAAGCACTATCCACCAAAATGCTGTGCAGCTTCTTTAATGAGCGCTAGTGGGCAATTTAATTGTCAATCGGCCCCTTACCAATCCTCCTGGCCGGCCTTTCCTAGCGCAAGCTTCAACTCCTTTACCAAGATGGCGTCTTCCGCTAAACATGGGCTAAACTGGCATTGTCGCTTAGGACCCCACCTTGGTCACCACAGAGGCTCTTTAGCATCTTAAGTATCCAGGGAAAATCGCCCCTATGGCTGTTCATTCTAAATAAACATATTTTAAGTATATTTCTGTTAATGTTCCTATAAGATCTAGTTAAAAAAAACAAGCCTGAAGGCTTTGTGTCTTAATGCGAGGAGCATTTGTAATAAGGTGGATGAATTGGCTGCGCAAATAGAGGTAAACGAATATGATTTGGTTGGGATTACAGAAACGTGGCTCAAGGATGGCCAAGACTGCGAACTCAACATCCAGGGGTATTTGATATTCAGGAAAGATAGGCAAAAAGGAAAGGGAGGTGGGGTAGCATTACTGGTTAAAGAAGGGATTAATACAATTGTAATGAAGGATATTAGCTCTGATGATGTGGAATCTGTATGGGTAGAATTGAGAAATACTAAGGGGAAAAAAACATTAGTGGGAGTGGTATATAGACCTCCAAACAGTAAGGTGGAGGTTGGGGATGGCATTAAAAGGGAAATTAAAGAAGCGTGCAATAAGGGCACAGCAGTCATCATGGGTGACTTTAACCTACATATAGATTGGGCTAACCAAATTAGTAACAATACTGTGGAGGAGGAATTCCTGGAGTGCTTACGGGATGGTTTCCTGGACCAATATGTCGAGGAACCAACCAGAGATCAGGCCATCTTAGACTGGGTATTATGCAACGAGAAAGGATTAATTAGCAATCTTGTTGTACGAGTCCCCTTGGGTCGGAGCGATCATAATATGATCGAATTCTTCATTAAGATGGAGAATGAAGTAGTTGACTCAGAGACAAGGGTCCTCAATTTAAATAAAGGAAACTACGATGGTCTGAGGAGCAAGTTGGGTAGGATTGAGTGGGGAATGGTGCTCAAAGGGTTGACGGTGGATAGGCAATGGCAAACATTCAAAGACCGAATGGATGAACTACAGAATTTGTTCATCCCAGTTTGGTGTAAAAATAAAACAAAAAAGGTGACTCAACCGTGGCTAACAAGGGAAATTAGGGATAGCATAAGATCCAAGGAGAGCACATATAAATTGGCTAGAAAAAGCAATAATCCTGAGGATTGGGAGCAGTTTAGGAGTCAACAAAGGAGGACAAAGGGATTAATTAAGAAAGGGAAAATAGAATATGAGAGTAAGCTAGCGTGGAACATAAAAACAGACTGTAAAAGCTTTTATAGATATGTGAAGAGAAAAAGATTAGTGAAGTCAAGCGTAGGTCCTTTACAGTCAGAATCAGGGGAATTTATAATGGGAAACAAGGAAATGGCAGACCAACTAAATGCATGCTTTGGTTCTGCCTTCACAAAGGAGGACACAAATAACCTCCCAGAGATGCCGGGGAACATAGGGTCTGATGAAAGCGAGGAACTGAAAGAAATCAGTATTTGTAGGAAAATGGTATTAGGAAAATTGATGGGACTGAAGGCCGATAAATCCCCAGGGCCTGATGGTCTACATCCCAGGGTACTTAAGGAAGTTGCCCTAGAGATAGTAGATGCATTACTGATCATCTTCCAGAACTCGATAGACTCTGGAACGGTACCCATGGATTGGAGGGTAGCTAATGTTACCCCACTATTCAAAAAAGGTGGTAGAGAAAAAGCGGGGAATTATAGACCGGTAAGCCTGACATCGGTAGTGGGGGAAATGCTAGAGTCTATTATAAAAGATGTAATAGCAGAGCACTTGGAAAGCAGTGACAGGATCGGACAATGTCAACATGGATTTACAAAAGGTAAATCATGCTTGACTAATCTACTGGAATTTTTTGAGGATGTAACTGGTAAAATAGATAAGGGAGAACCAGTGGATGTGGTGTATTTGAACTTTCAGAAGGCTTTCGATAAGGTCCCACACAAGAGATTAGCATGCAAAATTAAGGCACATGGGATTGGGGGCAAGGTATTGACTTGGATAGAGAACTGGTTGGCGGAGAGAAAGCAAAGAGTTGGAATAAACGGGTCGTTTTCCGAGTGGCAGGCAGTGACTAGTGGGGTACCGCAAGGATCGGTCCTAGGACCCCAGCTGTTCACAATATATATTAATGATCTGGACGAGGGAATTGGATGTAATATCTCCAAATTTGCAGACGACACAAAGCTGGGCGGGAGGGTAAGCTGCGAGGAGGATGTCGGGAAACTCCAGTACGATTTGGACAGGTTGGGTGATTGGGCAGAAACATGGCAAATGCACTATAATGTGGATAAATGTGAGGTTATCCACTTTGGTGGCAAAAACAGGAAGGCAGATTATTATTTGAATGGCAATAGATTGGGAGAAGGGGAAGTGCAAAGAGACCTGGGTGTCCTTGTGCACCAGTCGCTGAAGGTAAGCATGCAGGTGCAGCAGGCAGTTAAGAAGGCAAATGGTATGTTGGCCTTCGTAGCAAGAGGGTTCGAGTACAGGAACAAGGATGTCTTGCTACAGTTGTACAGGGCCTTGGTGAGACCGCACCTTGAGTATTGTGTGCAGTTTTGGTCACCTTACCTGAGGAAGGACGTTCTTGCCATGGAGGGAGTGCAGCGAAGATTCACCAGGCTAATACCTGGGATGGCAGGAATGACGTATGAGGAGAGATTGTGTCGATTGGGCTTATACCCACTGGAGTTTAGAAGATTGAGAGGGGATCTCATCAAAACCTATAAAATTCTGTCAGGTCTGGACAGACTAGATGCAGGAAGGATGCTTCTGATGGCCGGGGAGTCCAGAACCAGGGGTCATAGTCTAAGGATAAGGGGTAAGCCATTTAGGACTGAAATGAGGAGGAATTTCTTCACCCAGAGAGTGGTGAACCTGTGGAATTCTCTGCCACAGAGGGCGGTGGAGGCCAGTTCATTAAATATATTCAAGAAAGAGTTGGATATGTTTCTTGAGGCTGAAGGGATCAAGGGATATGGGGAAAAGGCAGGGACAGGGTACTGAATTTGGATGATCAGCCATGATCACTTTGAATGGCGGAGCAGGCTCGAGGGGCCGAATGGCCTACTCCTGCTCCTATCTTCTACGTTTCTATGTTTCTATGTGTCTTGGTCCTGTCTACCTGTCTCACAATCATTTTTCCCTTCAGCTTTGCAGTTGATGTCATCTTTTATTATTCAGCGCTGATTGATTCGAATTGACTAACTTGCTCCGCACAATCCTGATCTAAGCATGCACAACATTTAGATAAAGGTCAAGTTCATCTTTATTTAAATGGTGACTTGCAATTGAACTGTTGAGAAATTGGCCTATTGAGAAACTCAAGCTTTTAATGAATCCCATACCTGCGTGTTAGACACAGAATTCTTCATGAAGGTCCATCTATTATATATTTTTCAGACGTGAGAAGTTGCCAGGACCTCATCTACGATACTTGTTTGAAAAATAAGGAATTCTGCCTGCAAATTCTGCCTGCACACTCCCAATGATCCCTGCCATATATTTGCACACTCCATGGGTCACCCAATCCAACCTCGGCTCAGTGATAGCACTCTCGCCTCTAAGTCAGAAGGTCAGAATCCAGTGACTTGAGCACACTATCCAGGCTGACACTCCAGTGTTGTGCTAAGGGAGTGCTGCACTGTCAGAGGTGCCGTGTTTTGGATGAAATGTTAAACCAAGTTCCCACCTGTCCTCCCAGTTGGATGTAAAGGATCCCGTGGCATTGTTCTGCCCAGTGTCCTGGTCAAGATTTATTCCTCAGCCAACACCTAAAGCAGATTATCTGATCATTATCACATTGCTGTTTGTGGGAGCTTGCTGTGCACAAATTGGCTGCCACGTTTCCTACGTTACAACAGCGACTACACTTCAAAAAGTACTTTATTGGCTGTAAAGCAATTTATGGTGTCTGGTGGTGGAGAAAGGCGCTATATAAATTAGTCTTTCTTCCTTCATTTCAAGTCTGTCACTTTGAAAACCTGTGGCTTACGAACTTACTGTTTGCAAGCTATATGCTTGCCTTCCTTGTGGCAATAAGCATCCCATCTTGCCAACCTCCATGAGCTATCTACGGAGCGCTTAGACAGCATTGGAATTCTGAAGATACCATTCAGTTTTCTGGAAGTTTGTAGTGGACAATTAAAGGAGCTGTAAGCAGAGATATTTGTCAGAAGTTTTCTGATTGTATTATTCTGGGTTTACTCAACGACAACAACAACTTGCATTTATATTGTGCCTTTAACGTAGTAAACGGTCCCAAGGCATTTCACTGGAGCATCGTTAAATAAAATTTGGCACCAAGCCACATAAGGGGATATTAGGACAGGTGACCATAAACTTGGTCATGGTGTGGAGATGCCGGAGTTGGACTGGGGTGGACAAATGTAAGAAGTCACACGACACCAGGTTATAGTCCAACAGCTTTATTTGAAATCACAAGCTTTCGGAGCGCTGCTCCTTCTTCAGGTGAAGTGGAGAAATGCATAAAGACACAGCTTATATAGTCAGAGAATCATGTCAGATGTTTACAGGCAACCTTTCCAACTGCCATTTATCACACCTCGGCAGAGAGATAATCACAGCAGTCAAAGGTGTGAATGGTGTCCAAACAGGTCAGTCAGGGAAACATTACATCAAAGAACATGATTCTCTGACTATATAAGCTGTGTCTTTATGCATTTCTCCACTTCACCTGAAGAAGGAGCAGCGCTCCGAAAGCTTGTGATTTCAAATAAAGCTGTTGGACTATAACCTGGTGTCGTGTGACTTCTTACATAAACTTGGTGAAAGAGGTTTGTTTTAAAGAGCATCTTAAAGGAAGAGGGAGAGGTCAAGAATTCCAGAGCCCAGGGCCCAGGCAGCTGAAGGCACGTCCGCTAATGTTGGAGCGATTAAAATCGGGGATGCACACGAGGCCAGAATTGGAGGCCAGAATTGGAGGCCATTCAGCCTCTTGAGCTTGTTCCACTACACAATTAGATCACAGCTGACCTGTATCTGAACTCCATTTACCTGCCTTTACTCCATAATCCTTGATTGCCCTTACCTAATAAAAAGTCTATCAATCTCAGTTTTGAAAATTCCAATAGACCCTGGCATCTTAGGGGGAGGGAATTCCAGATTTCCACTTCCAGATTCTGTGGTATCTTAAAACTAATAAAATAACCAACCAGTATGAGGACAAATGTTTGTGTTAATTAAATATATAAAACAAAAAGCAATTGTAGAAACTGCATGAGTCAATTAAATATTGTAGTATTATTTTGTGAAACTGCAGCAGTCCCTTCACACTTATCATACACTTGTGGGAAGTCTGAATTACAAATTACAAATCTATAACATAACCCTTTCAGAACCCCAAAGCTTAGCATGAGTGCTTTGCTCTGAACAGATAAGTCTTATCCACTTGGGTTTCTTCTCTGGTTGACTTGCTGGATTAAAATTGCATTTTTTACTGGTACCACCAATGTCTTTCAAATGGGTTTAAACCTTGATATTTAAACTGCACTCACAAGAGAGGGAATAGCAAAAGGATTGTGAGGTGTGCTGTCACCTCCCAACTCTGTGCCCATCTTTTCCGCAACTCCATGTTTGAACTCCTCCAATCAGGTTTCTACCCTGCCACAGCACTGAAATGGCCCTTATCCAAACCACAAATGACATCCTATGTGACCATGGTAAACTATCCGTCCTCATCCTTCTTGACCTGTCTGCAGGCTTTGACATGGTTGACCACACCATTCTCCTCCAGTGCCTCTCCTCCATCATCCAGCTGGGTGGGACTGCCCTCGGCTGGTTCTATTCTGATCTATCCAGTCACAGCCAGAGAATCAATTGCAATGGCTTCTCTTTCCCGCTCCCACACAGACCCCCCAAGCATCTATCCTTGGCCCCCCTCATATTTCTCATATTTCTCATCTATATGCTTGGCGACATCATCCAAAAACACAATGTCAAGTTCCACATCTACGCTGATGACACCCAGCTCTACCTCACCACCACCTCTCTCGACCCCTCCACTGCCTCTGATTTATTACGCTGCTTGTCCGACATCCTGTCCTGGATGAGCAGAAATTTCCTCCAATTAAATATTAGCAAGACTGAAGCCTATGGGCTAGAAATTGCAGAGCGCCCCGTTTGGGCCGATAACTTTTCAGGGAGCGCAAAAGTATTGCCGGGTGAAAAAAATTTGCTGCTGCCGGGAACTTCTGCTTTAGCGCTCCAAGAGGGAAGTGGAGCGCTAAATCAAGCACTGCCACTTCGCTTAGAGCGCTAAAGGGAGTGAGAGGGGCGGTAGCGGCGGAGCGCTGATCAATGTTCGGGGCGGCGCTGCCGTCTTTACAGGCTCTTTCCTTCCTTAAAGGGAAGGGCCAATGCTGCGTTGAATGAATCTTCAGGCTGTGTCAGTTGGGCAACGGCACCTGCGCAACGTGCATAACATCCCCAAGCACTCTAAGAGAGCACAGGGCTGAGCAATCACGGGGCAAAAGAAAGCAGGAGGCACCAGAATGGGGACATAAATACATTTTGCCCTAGCTGACCACCACTGCCTATAAATAGCGGTCCCCAAGCGGCCAGCCGAGGTGACAACACCTCCTGCAGCTGCCACTGTTGACACCCAGCAATGCTGCAGGGGGCGGCAGCGAATATCACTTCCGGGGCACTGCACACAGGATGATGTCACGATCTTCGGGGCGCAAGAGATCGAGGTGGTAAATATTAGCGCCAGCGCAAATCCGCCAGGGAAATTCTAACTCCCACCAAGTCCTGTTCACCCATCACCCCAGTGCTCGCTGACCTACATTGACTCCCGGTCCGGCAATGATGAATTTTAAAATTCTCATCCTTGTTTTCAAATCCCTCCATGGCCTCGCCCCTCTCTATCTCTGTAACCTCCTCCAGTCCTACAACCCACCGAGATATCTGCGCTCCTCCAATTCCGGCCTCTTGAGCATCGCTGATTTTAATCGCTCCACCATCGGTGGCCGTGCCTTCAGCTGCCAAGACCCTAAGCTCTGGAACTCCCGCCCTAAACCTCCCCGCCTATCTACCTCTCTCTTTCCTCCTTTAAGACACTCCTTAAACCCTACCTTTTCACCTGTCCTAATATCTCGTTATGTGGCTTGGTGTCACATTTTGTTTGATAACGCTCCTGTGAAGCGCCTTGGGACGTTTTACTACATTACACGCGTTATATAGGCAAGCTGTTGCTGTTGTTGTAAGTACAGCTTCTCTGATGTTTTGAGAATGTGAACGCCCTCTCCACACTGTAAAATTCTAAAAACTGTAATAAAATCGCTGCAACCGTGTGGAGATCGAAGTTCAGGACAAATTGTGAAATGGTCATGGAATATTAAGGAATCAGCATGTGAAGACACAAAATGGCGGAAGTCAGCAGGGGGTCCTTTGCTTGGTGGTCAGCACGGTCCTTTGTTTGAAAGGCCACATGGACAGGAAGGAGACACTGAGTGAAAAGGAAGTCCCACCCCCACAAACATCACAGGAACATGAACATGTCATGCAGAAGGAACTCCAATCAGGGAAGGTTTGGAGTGAAATTGACCAATCAGAGGGAGGCAGACAATGATATATGAGGGAGGCCAGCAGAAAGGCAATATAAAGAGTGACCCAGAGGCGGAAAATTCAGAACACAGAAGGAAGAAAGAAAGAAAGAAAGAAAGAAGACAGAAGTGGAAGAGCAGACGAACAAAGAAAGCTGGCCAGTCTATGTTTCGACTTATGACTTTCTGGACTGATCACCCAGTGATAAAGGAGTATATATGAAAGTCAGACATAGAACTTAGATATTGCTAAAGTGTACTTTTATGTATGGTTAACTTGGGTTATCAATCGCCCAGAGGTAGCATGTAAGTTGCTGGGGAGATACCGTTATGTATGGGTAAATTGGGAGCATATTGATTGCGATTGTACATTTGAATTTTGAACTATAGTGTGAATAAAGACCAATTTTATTGATCACATACTTGTCTGTTATTGTTACGCTTATTCGTAATTCTCGAAGTCCGAACAGTAGTAAGAAAGGCTTACAGCATTTCCACATCTGGAGCCCAGCTTGATGCATTCTTATAAATACATTTGCATATAGCTCTCTCCTGCTCCTGACAGTTCAATTTGTGACCAGGGGGCATAAATCAGGTTTTCCCAGGCTGGAATCAATTCTGTACCTACTGGTCTCAGATTGGCAGCTACATTGTAATCACAGATTTAAATGTCCTAAATCTATAGGCAAGCAGTATAATGTTAAGACATGGAAGGGGTCATTTCACCTTCGCTGTGTTGGTGATAACCTGCTAGAGCGGATTGCCCGCTCCCTCACTCGAGGCATGCTCCCTAACCTGTCTGACACCTTTCTTTGTGACCACTCCAGTTCCCCCCCCATCCCAATGCTCTTCCCTCCTTTCTGCCGAGACTTGCTGACTCCACACCCTCCACACCCTCCACACCTGTTCCTCTTCACCCGGTGCTGGTCCCTGCCAGTCCTAGTCCTAGTTCCGCTCCGAGATCCCTGAGCTCCTCCTATTCTGGCCTGTTGCACATCCCCGATATCCTTCGCCCCACCGTTGGCGGCTGTGCCTCCAGCTGTCTAAACCATAAGCTCTGTAATTCCCTCCCTAAGCCTCTCCACCTCTCTACCTCTCTCTCCTCCTTTAAGACACTCCTTAACTCATACCTCTTTGACCAAGCTTTTGGTCACTGCCCTAATATCCCCTTATGTGGCTCAGTGTCAAATCTTGTTTGTTAACCGCTCCTGTGAAACGCCTTGGGACATTTTACTACATTAAAGGTGCTATATAAATGCAAGTGTTTGTTGTTGGTCTCTTAATAAATTAGCAGAGAAGTTGAAAATTATCCCTGTAAACTGGAACATTTAAAGGTGCATTTTACAATAATTTGACAAATGTTCTTATGAGGGTATTGACTTTTCACTTTTTAAATAAACAGTTAATCAGTATCCATGGCAACTAAGTTATTAACTGGTATCAATGTAGCACTTGTGACTATGGAAACCAATAAGAAAACAAAGGCAGCAGAGAGAGATTTTTAAATGTTGAATCAAAGCTTGGTATCGGTCACTCGTGCTCCCCAACCACCACAGCTTCTCACTCCCATCCATCATGTCCCCTACCCCTTCACCTTCCAACTACTTAATCCCCTTCATACCACCCTTTCACTCCCATCACTATCCCTATCTCTTCCAGTTTAAATTAGTTTGAATCATACTCAACTTGTGTATCCTTCCATACTTCACTGCCATTCGCCTCAACCTTAACCCTCCATCCACACACCCCTAACTCCCACAAAGGTAAGTGGCAAGAATCCAGAGGCCACCTCACCCTTACCTTCGGCCTTGCCCTCAGCCTGTTTTGCTCCTCCTCCCCACCCCCTCCTACCCTTCCTTCCTATGCTTTGCTTGCTTTCAAAATTCACTTTACTTTGTGTTTTTTTTTAAAAAGGAACTCAAAATAAGGTGAGACTAGACATTTTTTCTGCTTCTCTCTCTCTCTGTTTCTGACTCTCTTTCATTGCATCTCTCAGGTATCAGTAATTAGACTGTTTACATTTTCTGTTAACAAAACACGAGTGATAATTAGAGGCTGTCTCTTCACTTCAAAATTCAACTCATGCTTTAATTTGAAAAATAAACTCAAATTAGGGTGAGGAAAGAGACTCTGGCCTAGACTCTCCACTGTTGTTGTATCTGGGATAAAGTAGAGGTTGGGCTGGAGTGAGCAGAAATCAGCACGGGGTCATACAATGCTGAGGACCAACCTCAGTGGTCTCTATTACATCCCTCAGATGATTTGCCTGCCTTCTAATGGACACAGGGAGATGACCCCTGTAATGTAATAGCCAGGACCTCTGCTCCACTGCCATTTTGGGTAGCAAACAAGGGGCTCACCTGTATAAAACATGCATCCTCATGGCTAGGATACAGTGAAAGGTGGAGGTTGTAACTGAGGGTTGTAACTGTGTGATTTTATGTAAATAGATCTATTCTGTTATTGAATTAATTCATTTATTCTGCAGCTAGAGGAGGCTGTTCTCTCAAATGTACTTTAAAGGGGTAGTGCACAGTTTCCCTGATTAACTCACCCCTTTTGCCTCTCCTACTGAAAGCTGCAAAACAACCATTCAAAATGGCTTTCTCTCTCGGCCATCCTCTATTATTGGCTATCATGGAGGATGAACAGGTGCAGAATCAGACAGAGAGAGAGCAAGAGTTAGATGCTCAGAGATCACCGTATCCCATGCGCCTATACCCCTGCCACCCACTCCACCCCCAGCCCCTCCCTCCCATTCTGGAAATACCAAAACAGAAACAATTTTCTGAAGCCTCACAGAGGAGCAATGCTTCAAGAGGCTAATGTTCCCCAAGGACACAATTGAAAAGATTTACAGATTGCTGAATGCAGACCTCAGTTCTCAAGAAACCTGATTGTTTTCTCAGTGGAAATGAAGGTGCTCAACGTCCTCAGCTGCTATAGCTTTGGTTGCTTCCAGGCTAGCAATGCAGGCACCAATGTGTTCCACTCAGCATCCCAGAGGTGTGTATAAGGGATGCACCTGGTGCACAATTCATCACAGCCTCTAATTACAACAAGCTTCCCAGTGTAAAAGGGCTGGTGAATTCCACAGGCTATCTGGCTTCCCCAGAATGCAGGGAGTCATTAACGGAATACACATCGTGATAAGAGCCATTTCTGGTGGATGCTGCATTCTACATGAATGGAAAAGAATTCCATTCCCTCAAAATTCAACCTGTGTGTGATCACCAGCACTGCATAATAAATGGGAATACCCAATCCCCAGGGAGCTCCCATGATGTGTTTGTTCTAAGGCAGTTGAGTGTGCCAACCGTATTACAGAGTATGATGCCACACCTAATGTCCTAGGCCCAACCATCTTCAGCTGCTTCATCAATGATCTTCCCTCCATCATAAGGTCAGAAGTGAGGATGTTCACTGATGACTGCACAGTGCTCAATTCCATTTGCAACTCCTCAGATAATGAAGCAGTCCATGCCCGCATGCATCACAGCCCCAGGACATTGTGGCAGGAGTTCCTCAGGGCAGTAGCCTAGGCCCAGCCATCGTCAGCTGTTTCATCAATGACCTTCCCTCCAACATAAGGTCAGAAATGGGGATGTTCGCTGATGACTGCACAGTGTTCAGCACCATTCACAACTCCTCAGGTAATGAAGCAGTCCATGCCCGCATGCAACAAGACCTGGACGACGTTCAGGCTTGGGCTGATAAGTGGCGCCACAGAAGTGCCAGGCAATGACTATCTCCAACAAGCGAGAGCACAACCACCTCCCCTTGACATTCAATGGCATTACAATCGCCGAATCCCCCACCATCAACATCCTGGGGGTCACCATTGACCAGAAACTTAACTGGACCAGCCACATAAATACTGCGGCAACAAGAGCAGGTCAGAGGCTGGGTATTCTGCAGTGAGTGTCTCACCTCCTGACTCCCCAAAGGCTTTCCACCATCTAAAAGCACAAGTAAGGAGTGTGATGGAATACTCTCCACTTGCCTGGATGAGTGCAGCTCCAACAACACTCAGGAAGTTCGACACCATCCAGGACAAAGCAGCCCGCTTGATTGGCACCCCATCCACCACCTTAAACATTCACTCCCTCCACCACCGGCGTACCGTGGCTGCAGCGTGTACCATCTACAAGATGCACTGCAGTAACTCACCAAGGCTTCTTCGGCAGCAGCTCCCAAAGCTGCGACCTCTACCACCTAGAAGGACAAGGGCAACAGGCACATGGGAACACCACCACCTCCCAGTTCCCCTCCAAGTCATACACCATCATGGCTTAGAAATATATCGCTGATCCTCCATCGTCGCTGGGTCAAAATCCTGGAACTCCCTAACTAACAGCACTGTGGGAGTACCTTCACCACACGGACTGCAGCGGTTCAAGAAGGCGGCTCACCACCACCTTCTCAAGGGCAATTAGAGATGGGCAATAAATGCTGGCCTTGCCAGCAACGCCCACATCCCATAAACGAATAAAAAAGAATGCAGCAAGACCTGGATGACATTCAGGCTTGGGCTAAATAGTGGCAAGTAACATTTGCACCACACAAGTGCCAGGCAATGATTATCTCCAACAAAGAGTCTAACCACCGCCCCTTGACATTCAGCAGCATTACCATCGTCAAATCCCCCACCATTTTTTGATGAGGTAACAGAGAGGGTTGATGAGGGCAATGCGGTTGATGTGGTATTCATGGACTTCCAAAAGGTGTTTGATAAAGTGCTACATAATAGGCTTGCCAGCAAAGTTGAAGCCCATGGAATAAAAGGGACTGTGGCAGCATGGATACGAAATTGGCTAAGTGACAGGAAACAGAGAGTAGTGGTGAACGGTTGTTTATCGGACTGGCGGAAGGTATACAGTGGTGTTCCCCAGGGGTCGGTACTACGACCACTGCTTTTCTTGATATATATTAATGACTTGGACTTGGGTGTACAGGGCACAATTTCAAAATTTGCAGATGACACATGACTTGGAAGTATAGTGAACAGTGAGTAGGATAGTGATAGACTTCAAGAAGCCATAGACAGGCTGGTGGAATGGGCGGACGCGTGGCAGATGAAATTTAACGCAGAAATTTTTTAATTGAAGTGATACATTTTGGTAGGAAGAACAAGGAGAGGCAATATAAACTAAAGGGTACAATTCTAAAGTGGGTGCACGAACAGAGAGACCTTGGGGTATATGTGCACAAATCATTGAAGGTGGCAGGGCAGGTTGAGAAAGCAGTTAAAAAGGCATATGGGGTCCTGGGCTTCAAAAATAGAGGCATAGAGTAAAAAAGCGTAGAAATTATGATGAACCTTTATAAAACACTGGCTCGGCCTAAACTGGAGTATTGTGTTTAATTCTGGGCACCACACTTTAGGAAGGATATGAAGGCCTTAGAGAGGATGCAGAAAAGATTTACAACAATGATTCCAGGGATGAGGGACTTCAGTTACGTGGATAGACTGGAGAAGTTGGGGTTGTTCTCCTTAGAGAAGAGAAGGTTGAGAGGAAATTTGATAGAGGTGTTCAAAATCATGAGAGGTCTAGACAGAGTAGATAGAGAGAAACTGTCCCCATTGGTGGATGGGTCGAGAACCAGAGGACACAGATTTAAGGTGATTGGCAGAAGAACCAACGGCGACATGAGGGAAAACCTTTTTACGCAGTGAGTGGTTACGAGCTGGAATTCACTGCCTGAAAGGGTGGTGGAGGCAGATTCAATTGTGGCTTTCAAAAGGGAATTAGATAAGCACCTGAAGGAAAACTAATTGCAGGGCTACCGGGAAAGGGCAGGGGAGTGGGACTAGCTGAAGTGCTCATGCATAGAACCTGCACGGGCTCAATGGGCCGAATGGCCTCCTTCTGTTCTCTAACCATTCTATGATTCTATGATTGTATCAATAGCCTGGGGGTCACCAATGACCAGAAACTTAACTGGACCACCCACATAAATACTGCAGCAGAAGAGCAGGTCAGAGGCTGGGTATCCTGCAGCGATTGTCTCACCTCTTGACTCCCCAAAGCCTTTGCACCATCTACAAGTCACAAGTCAGGAGTGTGATTGGAATACTCTCCACTTGCCTGGATGAGTACAGCTCCAACAACACTAAAGAAGCTCAACACCATCCATGGCAAAGCAGCCCGCTTGATTGGCACCCCATTCACCACCTTAAAGATTCACTCCCTCCACCACCGGCGTACCGTGGCTGCAGTGTGTACCATCTACAAGATGCACTACAGCAACTCACCATGGCTTCTTCAGCAGCAACTCCCAAACCCTTGAACTCTACCACCTAGAAGGACAAGGGCAGCAGGTGCACAAGAACACCATCTCCTGCAAGTTCACGTCCAAATCACACACCATTCTGACATGGAAATATATCACCGTTCCTTCATTGTCGCTGGGTCAAAATCCTGGAATTGCCTCCCTAACAGCACTGTGGGAGTACCTTCACCACACAGACTGCAGCAGTTCAAGAAGGTGGTTCACCACCACCTTCTCAAGTGTAATTAGGGATGGGCAATAAATGCTGCGCTTGCCAGTGACACCCACATCCCAGGAATTAATTTAAAAAAATTTGGCTGGCTTCTGATGATCAATGATATCCTCCCCAACCATGGCTGATGACCCCTGTACATTTTCCCAGAGGCAACACAGAGGAGAGGTACAGTAAGGCTGATTCTTTGACTACAGTAATTATGGAGCATACCAATGGGATCCTGAAATCAGACTTCAGATGCCAAGATCAACAACAACAACTTGCATTTATATTGCACCTTTAACGTAGGAAAATGTCCCAAGGTGCTCCACAGGAACTCCTTCCCTAACACCGCTGTGGGAGTACCTTCACCACACGGATTGCAGCGGTTCAATAAGGCAGTTCATCATCATCTTCTCAAGGGTAATTAGGGATGGGCATTAAATGCCAGCCTTGCCAACGGCTCCAATATCTCAGGAATGTATTTTAACAAAACGCTGGTCCAGTGGGGGACCAGCTATGGGCTGCTGCTCCACATTGTGTTTCTTGTGTAAATCTCTGGGGACATTTTGATGTTTGCAGGCCTCACCTGCAGGCTTGGTTTCCTGCCCTCTGGCTCCTGGCACTGCCCCCAAGAGACCACTCAATTGTAGAATGGCATTGTCTCTGTTCTTTCTGCAATGGATACAATCCCTGGAGCTAATACTCTCCAGCTGGTTATCCAAGGTTTCCAGGACAGTGATATGGGATACCAGACCACACCCATGCCTGCTCCAGGACTCTCTATACTGGGAGGTCCTCTGCAGGCCTTCTTGTGCTGGCCACATCTACCAAGCTGGCCTGCAGTGACTGGCAACCTTAGGAACATAGGAACAGGAGTAGGCCATTCAGCCCCTCGAGCCTGTTCCGCCATTCAATGAGATCATGGCGGATCTGTATCTTAACTCCATCTACCTGCCTTGGTTCCATAACCCTTAATACCCTCGCCTAACAAACACCTATCAATCTCAGTTTTGAAATATTCAATTGAACCCTTTGTTTTGGACATCCCCAGCAGAGGAAATATGTCACTTTATCGACCTTATCAAATCCTTTGATCATCTTAAACACCTCGATTAGATCACCCCTTAATCTTCTATACTCGAGGGAATATGAGCCCAGTCTGAGCCTGTGAGATCAGTTTTGGGCTGTTCTATTAAAGAGCTGGCACAGACACGATGGACTGAATGACCTTCTGTGCTGCAAACGTCAATAGTTCTATAGTCTAAAAAGCCTGTCTCCAGTATTTCAAAAGAGATAAAAGGAAAAACTTGCATTTAATAGCCCCTTTCCCGACCTCATTACCTCCCAAAGCGCTTCACAGCCGATGATGTACAGTCACTGTTGTAATGCAGGAAATGCACAGCAAGGTCCCACAAACAGCAATGTGATATTGAACAGATAATCTATATTTTTTAGGTGCTGGTTGAGGGATGAATATTGGCCAGGCCACCAGGGCAAACTCCCCTGCTCTTCTTTGAATAGTGCCATGGAATCTTTTACGTCCACCTGAGAGGACAAATGGGGCCTCGGTTTAACGTCTCATCCAAAAGACAGCACCTCCCTCTGTACTGCACTGGAGTAGCAGCCTGGATTTTGTGTTCAGATCTCTGGAGTGGGGCTTGAACCCACAACTTTCTGACTCCAGAGGCGAGGGTGCTACGCACTAAGCCGCAGCTGACACCTGTCAACTCATTTTAAAACAAGTGGATTAGCATCTCCATTACAATAGCAGCCAAGTCTGTACTATTATCACCAACAGTAACTTCTAGCCTTAGGTGTTTGGTTCTCAACAAAGCAGCGAGGTACTGCTTCTAATGGACTAACCTTGACATCACTGATAATGTCATCGTGCTTATCAAAATATATTGAATCCCAGGAGTTCATTTATCTGTTCTTTCAGTGACTTGCAAGCTCTTCTGTGTATACGTCCTGATCTGATTTTTCTGACATCCTCCAATTAATTAAGCTTCCTATGTGGGAATTTTGTAATTCCCATGGTTTTATAGACAGAAACAGCCATCAGTGTGAACTCAACGGGTGACAAATGCCTATTAATGAGCTGTTCGATCCTTAATCTCCATACCCAGGTATATAGGGAAACATCCTTTTTGAAAAGTGCTTTATTGACTAGATGAAATGATTGAATTAATTAATTAGTGCTAGGAACCACATACTAGGCAAGGATCTTAGGTATTCATCAGAAATTTTTGCCGTTAACCATTTGTAGTCCATGATATGGTTTAAAGAAAGACTTGTATTTACATAGTGCTTTACTGCATGGCTCAGAAACAACTCAAACTAGATCTTGGCTGATCTACACCTCAACCCCATTTACCCACCTTACTTCCATATCCCTCAATAGCCTTACTGTACAAAAATCTATTGATCTCAGTCTTGAAAATGTCATAGAGTCATAGGAGGAGAAATTCAATTGTTAGTGCCACCCGTTAGCGCCTTAAGAGGGCGATAAGTGGGGCGCCAACCAATTAGTGCCCAGGCGCGGCGATACCTGCGCCTCTCGCGAAATTGACCGGACATTTAGCGGCGGCGGTAAACCATACCGCCCGCTCTCCTGCGCACGCAGATCCTGATGTCATTCGAGAGTGCAATGCCCTTGGGGCGCCCCGGGCCGGAAATTCAGTGGCATCCCCCTCCTTTCTGCCTGTCGCTACCAGCGACAGGTTGACTAGAACGCTTCCCAGTCACTGTGGGGCTGGGGGGGCGCTATTTAAAGGGGGCTCTTCCTGGCTTCTGTGTGGCAGCCATTTTTGGACCACTCATTCTGAGAGAGAGAGAGAGAGATTTGCAGAGAGACAAAGGGAGAAAGAGAGACTTCTGCATTGAGTCAACGCTGTCTGAGGTAGTTTTGGCTTCTGACCATAACTTTGTAGTTGCTTTGCTTTTTCACCGGCATAACTTTGATTGCCCACATACTATGGGGGCTGCAATGGATGGGAACGTTGAGCTTCTCCATCACATTGAGAGGGCAGAGAGACACAGAGAGAGAGTGGCAATCATGGCCAGACGGAGGAGAGCCAACAGGCGTCGGTACAGGAGACCTTACCCTCCCAGGGTTTTTCGCCAACAGTTCTCCTACATTAATATGTCTGAGGAGCACTGTTTGCGAAGGCTGCGCTTCAGCAAGGAGGTGGTCACTGAGCTCTGCCACCTGCTTCAGCCAGATCTGCAGCCTCAACTGAGGAGCAGGACGTCTCTGTCAGTGGCAGTGAAGATAACAGTGGCTCTCAACTTTTATGCCACCAGCTCATTTCAATCAGCTACTGGGGACATCGCCAATATTTCCCAGTTCGCGGTGCATTGCTGCATCCGTCAGGTAACAAATGTCCTCTTTAAAAGGAGACGAGAGTACATCTCTTTCCCCATGACCCCGGACAAGCAGCAAGAACACGCAATGGGCTTTGCTAGGATAGCAGGCTTCCCCATGGTGCAGGGCGCCATTGACTGCACGCATGTGGCTTTGCGGGCGCCACAAGAGAATGCCGAGGATTTCCGCAACCGAAAGGGCTTCCATTCCTTGAATGTCCAGTTGGTCTGTGACCACAGACAACTGATACTTGCTGTCAATGCCCACTTTCCAGGCAGCAGCCACGATGCCTTCATCCTGCGCCAGACTTCTGTGGCAGCCCTTTTCGAGGCCCCGCTTCACCCAGGAGGCTGGCTTCTCGGGGACAAGGGCTACCCTCTGTGCACCTGGCTGATGACCCCGCTCCGTTCGCCCAGCACCCTTGCTGAAGAATGATACAACGAGAGCCATCAAGCTACCAGGAACATCGTTGAGCACACAATCGGTGTGCTCAAGCAACGGTTCCGCTCTCTGGACCATCTGGAGGAGCCCTGCAGAACTCGCCTGAGCGAGTCTCCCACTTTGTTGTTGTGTGCTGCATGCTGCAATACCTGGCAATCCTCAGGACCCAGCCAATGCCACTGGGCCTTGCAGCACCAGCAGAGGAGGAGGAGGAGGAGGAGGAGGAGCAGCAGCACCAAGACGGGAGGGAGGCACAAAGTGCAAGGGCCATCCGTCAAAGGCTTATAGCAAGTCATTTCTAGGCCCCCTCTGAGGTAATGGCTTCTGCCATTCAAAGAACCTGAACGGAACCATGCCGCAACCCCTTAAGCCAGTCAAGGCAACAATGAGTGCAAAGAGC
Source organism: Somniosus microcephalus (assembly GCF_052327205.1). Classification (NCBI taxonomy): domain Eukaryota; kingdom Metazoa; phylum Chordata; class Chondrichthyes; order Squaliformes; family Somniosidae; genus Somniosus; species Somniosus microcephalus. The sequence goes on along the minus strand of NC_140987.1, from coordinate 325,303,394 downwards.
AAACATGCACATTTTGAATAAAGACAATTCTTTATTTACAAAACTGTGTATCCTTCCCGCATGAAAAAGTAATAGAAAGAAACACAGAAAAAAACTGTCAATCACATAACTGGCTCTCACAACCTGGAGACAATGTCCAAAACAGTAACAAAAATATGACCACAATACTCGGCCTTCAATAAAACAATGAACAACATTTTACCACACCTCCTACTTTTTGCCTTTCGAGGGTGATCTGCTTCCCTTGTGAAATTGCCCCCTTCCCACCCTGCAGCTCCTCCGTAATGGGACCCCAGTGGCTGCAGCAAGGTTGGGGGAAGGCTGCTGAGTGTCAGAAACTGAGACTGCAGATGCCCTTGAGGGATGGCCTGGACCAGCTCTGGGCCTGGAGGGCCCGGCTGCTGACTGCTCCAGCTCTGCATGGGCGGCAGCAGTCTGTCCTACAGGTGGTGGCAACTGCAGTGGAGAAGTGACAGTGATGGCAGCAGGAATGCTGTCCTCCTGAGAGAGGACAGCAACTCCCCGCTCGACCGACACACTGGCACTCCCACGGGGCAGCACTTCAGCATGCGGAGCAATCTGCTGGAGCACAGATTGCTGGCCTGCTGTGGCGCGGTGAGGGCCCTGGGGAAACCTGCCTGATCCAGCGAGGGTGACAGCAGTTAGTGCTCACGTGGCCTCAATCTGCATCTGCACAAGACCAGCCACTGACTGCATTGCAGCACTTAGCATTTGCGTGGCAGACGCCTGTGCTGCACCGAAGTCCTGGACACTCCTTGCCAGTGACTCAATGGATTTGGGCATCCTTGCCATTGCAGCCATGAGCTCAGTGTGCCTTTGCTCTGCCTGGCCGCTCAATTCAGCATGGACCTGCACCTCGTCTGTGTTCATTGCAGCAGGACTCGAGGCCATACTCTTCCTCCGGGGAGAAGGCCCCCGAGCTTCCCTACCCCCTCGCATTGCTGCAGCCTGCTGGGTCCTGGAGCTTCACCCTCATCAGACCATTCCCCCCCGCTCCCCTCCAGGGAAGGTGTGTCCCCAGTATGGCCATGGACTGCCTCAGCAGAGGGTTGCGCTGATGGTCCGGCTTCCTCTTCCTCCTCGCCTTCAGATTCACTCCCAGTGGCAGCTTGAGGGCTCGTCTCCTCACCTGGTGAATCAGCATCTGAAAGCAGGGAGGTACAAGAGTGGCTTTAGCGTGAGGATAAGGTGGCAGCAAGGGAATGTACTGATTTGGATTGAAAGAGTCAAAGGATGCTGTTGTGAGGAACAAGTGGAAGGAGAGATGTCAAAAAGGTGATGACCTTACCATTGCTGCCCATAACGGGGTCGGCGTCTCCAGTGGCGACGGGGCCATGCATCCGGCTTGCCACAATCCGGTGGACTCACTGCTCCAGGTCGGTCAGGGCTTGAAGGTGAGGCCGGCCTCCCCCGGTCCATTGCTGCTGTCTCCTATTATGCGCCAGCTTGCCCTGCAAGAAAAAGGACGGGGTCTGAGTAAAGATGCAGCCATGATCTTGGCTGAAATGCCTCCCATGGTCGAATAGCCCTTACTGTGTGCAGGCATGCTCTTTGCTGAAATGCCTCCCATGGTCGAATAGCCCTTACTGTGTGCAGCCATGCTCTTTCCTGAAATGCCTCCCATGGTCGAATAGCCCTTACTGTGTGCAGCCATGCTCCTGGCTGAAATGCCTCCAATGGTCGAATAGTCCTTACTGTATGCAAAGTGCTGAATGTGCGTGTGAGTTTTCTGAAAGGGCCATAGGTGTTGGATGAGTGCTGGGCATTGGGGCTTTCAAGACCCATGGCCATAAAGCGAGGTCAAGATGGAGGGATGAAGAGGTTTCTGAAAAAGGCACTCACCCCGACGACCTGAGTGAGGTCGTTGAACTTCTTCCTGCATTGCACAGGGGTCCTAGGCACAATGCTGCTGGAGGTCACTCTGTGAGCCACCTCCCTCCAAGCTTTTCGGTACTCGCTGGGCAGAGGCCTCCTGCCACTCTCTGGGTACAGGAGAGATCGCCTGCAATCCACCGCGCCAACCAGAGCCTCCAAGGCCCCCTTGCTGAAGTGCTGCGCTCGCTCCCTGGCCCTCTCCATGGTCCTTGGCTTCAGGATTTGGCAACAGGTCTGTCCAGGCCGAGATTCAGGGCTCCGATGTGCAGGGTGCGGCTGCAATTCAAGATCGACTCTCCCCTTTAAGAGCTGACCGGCACCAGCGTGTCTGTGTGCAATCGCTAACTGACAGCACCTGCACTGCGCCCGCCCTCTGAGGTAGCGCCTCGCTCCTCCGGCTTAGCGCCTTAAGAGAGTCGCGCAGCGCCTGATTTAGCGCTGCAATCACCTCCAGGGGCGAAAGAGACCAATTTAGCAGTAGGCGGCGCTAATTTGCGCCGGGCGCAAAACATTGTGCCCCAAGTGGGGCGATACCGAATTTCTCCCCCATAGAGTCATAACGGCACTGAAGGAGGGCATTCGGCCCATCGAGTCCATGCTGGCTCTCTGTAGAGCAAGCCAGTCAGTCCCATTCCCCTGTTCTATCCCCGTAGCCCTGCAAGTTTATTTCCTTCATGTGCCAATCCAGTCTCCCCTTGAAAACACTGAGTGTGTCCGCTTCCACCACTTCCATCGGCAGCGAATTCCAGGTCCTCACCACTCATTGCATAAAAAAGTTTTTCCTCACTTCCCTCCTGTATCTCTTGCCCAAAACCTTAAATCTGTGTCCCCTAGTCCTTGTACCATCAGATTGTGGGAACAGCCTTTCCCCATCTAGACTATTCAAACCTGTCATAATCTTGTACACCTCTATCAAATGACCCCTCAACCTCCTTTGCTCTAATGAAAGCAAATCCAGATTCTCCAACCTGTCCTTGTAGCTAAGATCCCCCATCCCCGGAACCATTCTGGTAAACCTCCCCTGCACCCTCTCAAGGGCCTTCACATCCTTCCTAAAGCGTGGTGACCAGAACTGGACGCAATACTCCAGTTGTGGCCTAACCAGTGCTTTAGTTCAGCATAACTCCTCTACTTTTGTACTCAATACCTCTATTTATGAAGCCCAAGATCCCATATGCTTTGTTAACCGCTCTCTCAATATGTCCTGCCACCTTCAGGGACCTATACATGTTAACTCCCAGGTCCCTCTGTCCCTACACACGCTTTAAAACTGTGCCATTAAGCGTATATTGCCTCTCCCTGTTCCTTCTGCAAAAATGCATCACCTCACACTTCTCTGTATTAAATTCCATCTGCCACTTGTCTGCCCATTCTGCTAGCCTTTCTATGTCCTGCTGCAGTTAATTGTGTAGTGTATGTGCCTTTAAGTCAGAACTGCTTTTACAGCTCCTGTATACTGTAGTACCGGCAGTGACCACACCTGTATATAAGCTTTGCGCATGCCTCTGTACCCCCAGTCTTGAGACTACCCTCCTCCAGTAAAGACCTGTTTATTGTTAATGTACAGCGTCCGTGTGATTAATTAATAACAGCATATCCACTGAACCACGGATCCAACAGTGGCGACGAGTGTCGATTCGAATCTACCTGCAACATAAAAAAAAATAGTCGAGGCCAGGAACACGGGCGTCGACCACGAGCAACCGCCCAGCAGTCAGGCAGAGATTGAACTTCACAGGGGAGGCTGTGGAGAGCCGGGCTTGGTTCCCCAGCCACGACAAGCAGCAAGAGACCGACGACAGGTTCGGCGCAGACCCTTCCCGAGCAGTGGCGGCTGGAGCCGACCGACGGCGGAGAGAAAGCCGAGCAGCATCGACGGGTTAAGACAGAGGGTGAAGAGCGCAGGGCGCAGCCGGGGGTTGAACACCGAGCGGCGTCGAGAAAAAGAAAACAAACCAGTGAGAGAGAGGGTAGAGAAACAGCCGGGTTCTAGACTGAGCGGCGTCAAAAAATATAAAAAGAAGAACGCGCAGAGCACAGCCAGGGCTCACGGGCTGAACAGGATCCACGGGGCGAAGAAAGGGGAACGCAGGAGATGCCATTGAGCCGTGGAGAAGAAGAAAGAGCGCAGGAGACGCCATTTTTAGAAGCCGCAGCGGAGAAGAAGGGCGAGCGCAGGAAGGAAGGAAAGCGCGGGAGACGCCATTTTGTGCCAGCGGAGAAGAAGGGGAAGCGCGGGAGGCACCATTTTTGACAGTTAACTCACACCCAAGGATGCCGAAGAGTGGCAGTATCTCTACGTTCGACAATGAAGTCGAAGATTGGGCGACATATGTGGAACGTATTGAGGTGTACTGCAGGGCGAATGAAGTGCCAGATGCTAATAAAGCACTGGTTCTGTTAAATTCCATGGGTGCATAAACTTATGGGTTACTGCGCAATCTAATAACCCCAGAGAAGCCGGTAAACAAGAATTTTGAAAGCATAGTAGAAATCCTACAGGTCCACTTAAACCCCACACCGCTGCTGATAGCAGAACGATTTAAGTTCCATAAAAGGAACCAACACAAAGACGAAAGCAATGCTGAGTACCTAACGGAACTGCGCAAGCTATTGAAACACTGACAGTTTGGAGCGGGACTAGCAGATATGTTAAGGGACAAGTTTGTGTGTGGGCTACAAAGTGAAGGAACCCAGAAACGGCTTCTATCAGAAAAGGACCTTACGCTGGACAAAGCTTTCAGTATGGCAGTATCACACGAAGCAGCCGCAAGGGGCGCTGCAGAGATACAACGGAGACCGCAAGAATATGGCACCAATGAAATGTCCTATGGAACAGGGAAGTGCTATCGCTGCGGCAGAACAACACATGACCAGAAAGATTGTTGGTTCAAGGACCAAGTGTGCAGACAGTGTGGGAAAGCAGGACACAAAGCAAGAGTCTGCAGGTCTGGGAAGAAAGTCAACAGTAAGAAATCTCCACAGGAGAAGTACAAAAAGGTACACCAGGTGATGGACAGTGGTTCAGATGAACAGAAAAGTGACACAGACTCCGGAATCAAGGAGCTGGGTTGTCTGAAACTACATAAGGTAACAGAAATGGAGGATCACCAGACTATCTGGGTTACACTCAAGATAGATGGAGTCCAAGTGAACATGGAATTGGACACAGGGTCAGCTCTAACAGTCATAAATCAAAGAGACTACAAGCGGCTATTTTCACACATACCCTTGAAAGCTACAGAGATTGTCTTGAAGACGTATACGGGGCAAAAAGTCTACCCCAAAGGAAAAATAAGGGCGAAAGTGACATATAAAGACCAGGAAATACCTAAAATGGATATATATGTATTGCCAGATGGAGGACCACCACTGCTAGGATGTGAATGGATCCAGAAGATACAATTAGATTGGCATTCCATACAGGCACTGAAGGTTGAGGCCAAAAAGGATGACGACGCCACACCTGGACGACTGTCAAAAATGCTAACTGATGCAAAAGAAGTGTTCCAGGAGGGACTAGGAACACTAAAAGGAATAACAGCAACGATTAAAATAGAGGAAAATGCAAGCCCAAAGTTTCTGAAGGCCAGACCAGTGCCTTATGCGATCAGACCAGCTGTTGAAGCAGAGCTGGAAGAGTTGGAACGTTCAGGAGTACTGTCCAAAGTGCACTGGAGCGAGTGGGCTACACCCATCATTCCTGTAATGAAGAGGTCGTTGAGTAATACGCCTGGGGAACCAAAGAATGTCCGCATCTGTGGGGATTTTAAGGTGACAGTGAACCCAGTCCTTCACACGGTACAATATCCGCTTCCACAAATTGAGGATATTTTCGCCTTGCTATCTGGAGGTAAACGCTTCACCAAAATTGATCTAGCCCAGGCGTACTTGCAAATGGAGGTAGAAGAAGCTTCGAAACAATACCTTACGATCAACACTCATAAAGGTCTCTATCAATACAACCGGCTGGTGTTTGGAGTAGCCTCGGCTCCGGCTATCTGGCAAAGGGCGATGGATCAGGTCCTGCAAGGGATTCCAGGGACCCAGTGTTATTTGGACGACATCTTGGTCACGGGCGAAAATGACGGTGATCACCTCGCCAACTTGTAGAAGGTGCTCACCAGATTAAAGGAGTATGGGCTACGAGCTAATCGCCACAAGTGCGAGTTTTTCCAGAAACAGATCTCATATTGTGGCCACGTCATCGATGAAGAGGGGTTACATAAGTCCCCTGACAAGATTCAGGGAGTAGTCATGGCTCCAGCACCGGAAAATGTGTCACAACTGAGGTCGTTCCTCGGGCTGGTAAACTATTACCACAAGTTCTTACCAAATTTGTCTATGGTATTACACCCACTGAACACCCTACTGCAAACAGGGGTACCATGGAAGTGGGATGACGAACGTAGGCGAGCTTTCCAGAAGTGTAAAGAATTGATCACATCAAAAGAGGTGTTGGCCCATTTCAACCCCGCACTACCAATTCGTTTGGCATGTGATGCATCACCCTATGGTATTGGAGCGGTGCTATCGCACAAATTCCCAGACGGGTTGGAGAGGCCAGTAGCCTTTGCGTCTCGGTCACTAACCTTAGCCGAGCGCAACTATGCCCAGATTGACAGGGAGGCCCTCAGCCTAGTATGGGGAGTAAAAAAATTCAACCACTATCTGCATGGGCAGAAGTTCACCTTGCTGACTGACCACCAACCACTTGTCTCCATCTTTAATCCTAAGAAGGGCGTTCCAGTGATGACTGCACAGCGGTTACAAAGATGGTCCCTGTTTCTAGGGGCGAATCAATATGAAATAGAATATAAAGGCACGAAACAGCATGGGAACGTTGATGGGCTATCGCGCCTGCCACTGCCTACTGTGGAGGAAGCACCAGCAGTGGACCCTATCAAGATATTTTATTCGTCAATAATTGAACGATTGCCAGTAACGAACACGGATATAGAGAAGGAGACCCGCAATGATCCGACGCTGTCTCGGGTATATGAATTGACGGTGAGGGGATGGCCAACTCATGGCGACTCACTGTTGCCAGCATTCTCATCCAGAAGAGAACAGCTGTCAGTATGCCAGGGGACAGTGATGTGTGGATCCAGAGTGGTGATTCCACCCAAGTTAAGGGAGAGAGTGCTAAAGGAGCTACATGAAGGTCATCTGGGGGGAGAGAAAATGAAAAGCCTTATGTGTGGTGGCCGGGAATCGATCAACAAATCGAAGACCAAACTAAGTGCTGCTTAGGATGCCAGAAGGTCCAAAATGCGCCACCACATGCCCCTCTACACCCATGGGAGTGGCCCTCCTCTCCATGGCAACGGGTGCATATTGATTTCGCTGGTCCATTCATGGACTCAATGGCCTAGAAATTCAGTGGGCTGCGCTACCAGTTAGCGCCCAAAGAGGGCACTCAGTGGCTTTAGCGCCACTGGCCACGCCTCCCGCGATATTTAGCGGGGCGCTAATGGTGGCGTTAGCTTGTAGTGCTGCGCCGCCACTGATGACGTCCTTGGTGTGCGCAGCACCCCGCTCCCACCCCGATCGCGATATTTGGTCGCGCCCGCCTCTATAACGCCGGTCGCAAATCGCGACCGGTTCACAGGGCCTACCTGTGGCGGTAGTGGCACAAATTAAGGTGGAGGTGCGGGGCGGCCATTTTTTCCGGTGGCCGCCTGCCAGCACCTCCTCGCGCCGCCCTCCCCGGCCTCCTGATCCACCCCCCGGGCAGTGCCGGCTGTGTCCCAAAAGCCCGGCACTTCTCCTCGGTGTCGGGCTCTTTTGCTGGCACTCGCGATCGTTGATCGCGCTGGTGCAGGTCCCTCCCCCTTAAGAAGGGGAGGAAGGCCTGCAGTACAGCAGTGCGCCATGCCACAGCATGTGGCGCTGTGGCACGTAGCACGGCGATATTCAGTTTGAGCGCCCCAAGCGGGACGTGGGGAGCCTCTTGGGGCGCTCCCACTGAATATCGGGAGGGCGCAAGCGGCTCTGGCCGGAGCGCAAATTCCGGCGCCCAGGCGAGCTTGGCGCCCCAAATGCGGCGCCACCGAATTTTTAGCCCAATGTTCTTAATAGCAGTGGATGCTCATTCAAAGTGGCCTGAGGTGATATAAATGTCTTCAACCACTACAGAGAAAACGATTGCAGTCCTACAGACCATATTTGCCAGAAACGGTTTGCCAGAGCAGATTTGCTCTGATAATGGACCACAGGTTGTGTCCGACGAGTTCCAAAAATTTATGAGAAGGAATGGGGTAAGGCATTACACATCCGCCCCGTATCATCCAGCCACAAATGGATTCGCTGAGAGGTTCGTACAAACCTTTAAGAAGGCGATAAAGGCCATGTGCGATGATGAAATTCCAGTACAGCATAAGATGGACAATTTCTTATTAGCCTACCGAAACGCGACACATGCAGTTACCAACCAGACCCCGGCCATGATGTTCTTTAACCGAAGGTTGAGATCTCGTCTGGACTTGCTCAGACCAAATGTGCGAAGAAATGTTGAGGACAAACAATTCCAGCACATCAATGAGAAGCCGACAAGGAGCTTCAATGTAGGGCAACCAGTCTTGGTCCGTGACTATCGAACAGAGAAATGGCAACCCGGAACGATATGTACAAGGCAGGGGTCATTAATGTACACAGTGGATGTCGGGGAGAACATTGTGAGACGCCACGTCGATCAGATCTTAGCGTCACAGGAACGCGCCAACCCCATGTCTCGAGTACCTGGGGATCAACCCGACATACCGGTAGCATCTACCTCAGACCCAGTAGCAGTGGAACCCGATGAACTACCCGAAGAAAGGGGGTCAGAATCGCCTCTGCACCAAGAACAAGAACCTCCGGAAAGGCGCTATCCCAAAAGGGTCAGGAAGCCGCCCCAAAGACTGAATCTATAAATGGACTTTTGTTGTTTAATGTACATGTTGAAATGTTAATTGTTATTTGAATATTAGGGGTACTACTAATCTAAAAAGGGAGGAATTGTAGTGTATGTGCCTTTAAGTCAGAACTACTTTTACAGCTCCTGTATACTGTAGTACCGGCAGTGACCACACCTGTATATAAGCTTTGCGCATGCCTCTGTATCCCCAGTCTTGAGACTACCCTCCTCCAGTAAAAACCTGTTTATTGTTAATGTACAGCATCCGTGTGATTATTTAATAACAGCATATCCACTGAACCATGGATCCAACAAATTGGTATCATCATCACTGTTTGCCACACCCCCAAGTTTGGTATCATTGGCAAATTTAGAAATTGTACTCTGTATTCTAATATCCAGGTCATTTATATACAGGTAGACTATCCTTTATCCGAAAACCTTGGGACCAGCTGTGTTTCGGTTTTCGGAATTTTTCGGATTTCAGAAGGTTTTGACAACAAACACTTTTGCTTAGCAACAGCTTGTAAACACTCGGGCCCTGCCTTGGAAGCGTCTCTGAAGCTGTTGCTAAGCTACAGAGACTCTTTCCACAGCCTGACTGTTTAAAAAAATGCTAGGGGAAGAAAAAAATACTAGGGGAAGAAAAAAAACCTGACAAAACGGCTGCTGATTTCTGCCGTTAGATCGAGGTTTCCGGTTCCCCCTGCTCCGTATCTGAATTCCTTGACTTAGCGGGGGTCTGGGGCTCGACTGCCGCCGCCAGTTGTGGGAAAGCCGGATATCGGCTGACTCCTACACTAAGCTGGCCCGCAAATCAGGTTGCGGGGGGGGGAAGAAAAGACTATCGGACGGGCTGCTGCAGCTATCGGACGGGCCGCTGTATTGTTGAGTTCACTCTCCCGGTAACTCCTTCACACTGCCCGGCTCGGCCTGCAATCTCCTACCCAGGAGGGAACTCTGTGACCTTTTGCCCTGCTCACAGGGAAAGGCAGAGCTCCCGGACCACTCCTGTCATGTTTGGCGCCACTCGGGCCATGTCATGCGCACGACTTACGCTCCCACGAAAAAACTTTCGGTTTTTAGAGGTTTTCGGAAGTGCGGATAAAGGATAGTCTACCTGTATATCAAAAAAATCAGTGGCCTCAGCACTGACCCTTGGGGAACACCACTGTCTACCATCCTCCAGTCTGAAAAACAGCCATTTACTACAACTCGCTGTTATCTGTCCTTAAGCCAATTCCTTATCCAAGCTGTCACTGACCCACCTATTCCATGAGCCTCAATTTTGTTAACCAGCCTTCTATGTGGTACTTTGTCAAACGCCTTCTGAAAATACATGTAGACAACATCCATTGCATTCCCTTCATCGATCCTTCCTGTTACTTTATCAAAAAGTGACCCAGCATCCATAGCCTTTTGGGAGATTTCCACTACCAGAACTTAGCTTTGCTGCAATAGTCATTTATCATTCATTTTTGTTTACATTTCATTCATTGCATTTGCTGTTAGTTTTGGTTTTGGTTGTGGTCTTGTTTTTTCATTTGTTGGGTTTATTTCTGACCCCTATTTCCTATCTGTGTATTATTGGTGGCTACAAGTTAATTTGCCACAATTCTGAGGATGCGCGTCCTGCTTGTTTATTTTGGAGCAGAATCTGTGGAGGCATTAAAAGAAGGATTTGCACCTGAGATGGTCTTGCTGCCCCTGCCCTTACCTGGCCATTCATGTCTACAAACCAAGGCACAACTAATTAGACACATGCGCGAAGATCTGTCTGTGCTTCACTGTGGAGGCAGCGCCACCTCCTTGAGCAAGATCTTAACTTCTCTACCCTATTGTATCCTTCCAATCAACATCAAGGGATATATCTTCAGTGCAGTACCGAAGGAGTGCTGCACTGTCAGAGATTGTGGCTGGAATTTTCCTTACCTTGGTGGGTCCGGTGCAGGCGGTGGCCATGTCAGGTCGCGACCCCGCTGCTGGCTCCATCCCACTGTAAAAAATGAACTTACCTTAATGGGACATATTAAGCCCGCCCAGAGTGTTACCCAGCCCAATGAGATGGAGCGGGTTTGGTGACGTCATTCATGGCCCGTTTTCAGCCGGGTTATTTAAAGGGTCCATGGCCACATTACATTTGCAGTTTAATCTAACATAGTGCTGTCAGTGCACTACAGCATTGGAGTGCTGCAAACACTGACAATGACTGCACAGAGGCAGAGGGCTGCACCCAGGTTCACCGATGATTCCCTCCATATGCTTATGGAGGGAGTCAGAGCACGCAGGGAGGTCCTCTTCCCTTCCCGTGGGCAGAAGGAACCACCCCTGGAGACCAAGATAGCCTGGTTGCAGATTGCAGAGGAGGTCACAAGCAGGGATGTGGTCAGGAGGGCCTGGGTGCAATGCTGCTAACCTTTCAATGATCTCATTAGATCAGGAAACAGTAGTACAAAGCCACACTCAACTGCATCCTGCTGTGCCTCTCATCACATCCCCATCACTCTTCCTTCCTTACCCTACTCCTGCACATCCTTACTCACACCAACATACCTTACACCTCCACCCATCCCTCTCTCTCTACATTATTACATCCCCATCTCAATAGCCACCCCTCACACTCACCCACATCTTAATGTAATTATACCAACTAACAACACACAAGAGTAGCCACATGATTGTTTTATCCAATGTTTATGTAAAGTTTCTCTTAATGTGGTGTCAAACATAAAAATCTTTATTTTTCAACACTTGGGCAGATTTGTGTGCACCTTTAGAAGTGACTTAGCGAGTTGCAGTGAATGTTGAGACATAATGGTACCCCCCGCAATGGTAATGAGTGTGAAAGGAATGGCTTGGTCATTGTAGGGATGCTTTATGGTGTTGTTGTGGGGTGGTCCCAACCTGGTGCATCATGTGGCAGCCAGGGTGTACAGCGTTAAGTGAAGTAAACCTGGCCATGGTGAGGCCATCCCTGGCCTCCCAGGGAGCAATGTGCTCGGGTGCTGATGCACACTGTCCTGTGCAGCATCAGGTGATCGCGGAGAAGCTTGGTGTTGTTGTTGGTGCTGCTGGTGTGCCTGGTACTGCTGGTGTTGGGGCTCATCGTTGTCCGATTCTGAGGACCAAGGTGAGACAGTACAAATGCCACCCATGTTGATGGAATAGATGGCAGGTCAAGTACAGATGACAGAAGCATTCTGTCAGTGGTGAGAGAGTTCTTCCAATGAGGTGACACTGGATGGAGACTTTGCTGGAAACACTTGCAGCCTGTATAATCTGTGCTAGAAATGGACTGAGCAACAGCTTCTGCCTGAGGAAAGTGATCATCTGTCAGGTGGGAGCTTTTACTGTACATTTCATGCTGTCAGGTAATCAGCTGGAGCAATGGCCACGCAACTCCCGCCTCAGGTTGACAGACGTGGTTCCCAAGCTGCGTGAATCCTGTGGCCATTCAGGGAAATTTAAAAAGTAAGTGTAAAAAGGCTCTTAAGTGTCTGTAAACTACCTGATAATCATCTCAATTGGGTCCCCTGTCGCTGCCGGTCGGGTCGGCTCCACGATGACAGACGCGCCTGGGGGAAAGGTGTGTGGGAGCGAGATGACAGTGGGTTCCTGACCCACTGTCAAAAATAACAACTTTCCCATCCGATCTGCCACCGATCATGCCCACTACCAACCCGGAACTTTCTAGCCACCATCTTTTGGATGAGACATTAAACCAAGGTCCTGTATCCAATGTTCCCTGTTATGTTTTTGGGGGGTGTGCAGCCCCTTTAAGGGGCTGTGTGGCCCATTCACAGATTCGTGCATGCACAAAACTTGACATTGAGAAAGCCGGTCCTGGCCTGCGCGGGACTACCAGAGAGATGCACGGACACGCACCTTATAGGGAAAGTTGCCTGTATCCTCTCTCAGGTAGACATTAAAGATCCCACGGCACTATTCAAGGAAGTGCAGGAAGTTCACCTGGTGTCCTGCCTCAGCCAACATCACTAAAACAGATGGGGGGGAGAAATTCAGTCGGTTGCGCCACCCGTTAGCGCTTTAAGAGGGTGCTAAGTGGGTCGCAAGCCAACTGGCGCCTGGGCGCGGCAATGTCCACGACTCCCGCTAAATTCCGCGGGACGTTAGTGGTGGTGCTAACCGTTAGCGCTGCGCCGCTACCAATGACGTCATCGGTGTGCGCAGCGCCCCGCTGACGCCCCGGCCACGATATTTGGCAGAGCCCCCTGATTTACTGCCGGACGCTATGTCCGACCGGTTCAGGGGGGCCTACTTGCGGCCGGGGAGGCGCAAATTAAAGGAGAGGTGCGGGGCGGCCATTTTTGTTGTTGGCCGCCTGCCAGCACCTGCCTGCGCTCCCGTCCCCGGCCTCCTGAACCCCGCCCCCCCCCCCCCCCGTGGAGTGCTGGCTGCGTTCCAAGAGCCCGGCACTTCTCTTCGGTGCCGGGCTCTGTTGCCTGCACTCCCGATCCTCGGGGGCCCAGCTGGGCCCCAGATTGCGCTGCACAAGGCCCCTCCCCTTTAAGAAGGGGAGGAAGGCCTCCAATACCACAGCGCGACGTGCCGCAGCGTGTGGCGCTGCGGCACGTTACGCCACGATATTCAGTCACAGCGCCCCAAGAGGGATGCGGGGCGCCTCCAGTAGCGTCGCGCTTCCCTTTGGGGCGCTACCAGTCAATTTCCGGCGGGCGGCCGCGAATGCTTCTGGGGTGCTACTTTTAGCGCCCTGGCGAGGCTGGTGCCCCAAATGGGGCTATACTCAATTTCTCCCCCATGATCTGCTCATTGTCTCATTGCTGTCTGTGGGAGCTTGCTGTGCACAAATTGGCTGCCACATTTCCCTGCATTACAACAATGACTACACTTCAAAAGTACCTCATTGTTTGAGAACCTTTTTGGGATGTCCTGAAGTTATGAAATGTGCTATATAAATGTAAGTTCTCTCTTTCTTTCTATATACCAAATTTCACAATCAACAGCACACTGATGCATAAAGCAAATGACTGCTGTCTCGTTTGTGATAGCTAACTCCTTTGTCAATTTACTGCTGAAAAGCAGCCAATAAAATTCAGCCATTTCAATTTTCCTTATACTGTGAGGTGCATGAGCACGCAGTGGGGCCAATATTCGACCTTGTTGGGGGCAGGGGGAGGGTGTAAAACAGGCAGTATTGTTTCGGCCACCTGTTATACAGCCCGCCCAATATTCAGTTCCATTTACTTCAATAGACCCAAAGATCCAGCGGGATGTATAAGGGGCGCCCAAATCGATACTGCTACCCTCAAGGTCAAATTTCCACCCCACTGGTGTCTCCCATCCCAGAACTGTCCCTTTGTGAAAATGGCATAGCAATCCTGGAGAACTCTGGGAAAACAGGAAGAGTTAATGCTGACAATCAAGGGTTCTTCAAAACAACAATGCGAGATTAAAGTGCCTCCACACTCGGAGCTGGCAGATATAGGTTTCCATGACAACAAATGTAGAGATAATGTGTGCTGGGATTGACTCCGAGAAATGGCACATTCATTTTGGTGTTGTTCAGTTTCCTGGTTACTGAAGGCAAAGTATCTAGCTAGTCTGTCTGTTTCTTTGTTTTGTAGTTAAAATGTGGCCATTATAAGTCCTAGACAGATGTCTGTTTAAGGCAATCGGCACCTAAAAGACAAACCCATACAATACACGTATAAACCTGAGAGAGGAGGTTTCATCTTGAAAATTTGATGTATCAAAGATAGTGGCACCAAAATTACTGTGGTTAGAGAGAACTTAAGTCACATTTTACCACCGGGGGGAAGGGGTGAGGCCGGGATATGTGTTGCATCTTAGATCTGCTGGGATTCCACCACATTTGGACTGGACTTTTAAATTCCATTCGGGTGGTCTGTGGCCAGATTTTCTGTCTGCTGTTGCCCCTCCCCACATTAAGAGGGCACGTAGTGGGGAATTGGTGCACTTCCCCAAGAAATTCCTTTCTTTGTAACCTTGAAAGGCCTCAGCAGATCTCAAAATGGCTCTGGCCTGGCATGTGTCCCTTTGAAGTCTTCTAAAGGCCCCTTATTAGGGAAGCAGGTGCTTGATTACCTTCTCGAATCAGAGTGGCTCCAGCACACTGCCTCTGCCAAACAAGAAGAGAGGGACCTCTAGTTATCATTCAGGGTAAGGCTGTATATTAAAAGTAGACAAAGTGTTGGTACCCTTACTGTTAGAATTTTCACATGAGTCCAACAAAGTGCTTTCTCAGCTGTTTCTACAACCTATGAATGAAGGAGACAGCACTGACTCAAAGAGGTACCTCGACCTAAACCTTCCAACAGAGCATCCGCTCAGAGGATACCTCTCGGCTCCAAACAGAGCTACCTTCCTTCTTAGTACCTCTTGAAGAGAGGCCTGCAGAGCAATATCATCAAAAGTTGCAATTCTAGTACTGCCTCTCCTTGCCACCAGTCTGTGTAAGACATTCTTTTACTACTGTTCGGACCTCGAGAATCACAAACAAATGTAACAATGACAGACAAGTATGTGATCAATAAAATTGGTCTTTATTCACACTGCAGTTCAAAATTTAAGCGTACATAGAAGCATTCCCATGCAATTAGTATGCTCACACTTTTCTGTACATACAAGTATTCTCTCACAACTAATATGCTCCCAGTTTAATAGGTCAAACATACATAAAAATTATTCTTTAGCAATATCTAAGCTCCATGCCCGACTTTCATACATTCTCTTATCCCTGGGTGATCAGTCCAGAAAAGTGGTAGGTTGCAAACATGGACTGGCCAGTCAAACTGCTTTCTTGTCTCTTATCTTCTTTCTTCTGAATTTCCTGCTTCTGGGTCATTCTCTTATGGTGCCTTTCTGCCGGTCCCCCTCGACTATCTCCATCTGCTTCCCCCTGATAGGTCAGTTTCACTCCCAACCTTCCCTAATTGGAGCTCCTTCTGCATGACACATTGATGTTCCTGTGATGTGTGTGGGGGCGGGACTTCCTCTTCACCTGGTGTTTCTCTTTCCTGTCCATGTGGTCTCACAAACAAAGGACCATGTTGAGTCCTTACAGGCAAAGGACCCACTGCTGGCTTCCTCCATTTGTGTCCTCACAGACAAAGGAACATATGCTGACTTCCTACATTTTGAGTCCATCGATTATTATTTCACAATTTGTTCACAATTTCGATCTCCACACGGTAGCAGCAGTTTTATTACATTTTTTAAAGAATTTTACATCTGAACTATAATGGGGAAAATTTGGTTGATTTGCTAACGGGGCTCAAAGCAACTAGCGCCTGGGCACGGCGCCACTAATGCCTCCCGTGAAATTCAGCGGGAGGTTAGCTGCACCGTCGGTGATGATGTCACCGCCGTGTGCAGCGCCCCGGTCGCGATATTCAGCAGCTGCCCCTGACTTACCGCTGGACGCTATGTCCAACGGGGTCAGGGGGGCCTACCTGCGGCCGGAGCGGTGCAAAGTAAAGGGAAGGTACCGGGTGGCCATTTTTGTTGCTGGCCGGGGAGAAAGGCCTGCAGTACCGTGGCACGTAGCACTGCGGCACCTAGTAAGCGATATTCACTCACAGTGCCCCAAGAGGGAGGTGGCTACTTCCAGTAGCGCCCCACCTCCCTCTTGGGGCGCTACCAGTAAATTTCGGGCGCGGGGGCACTAACTTTTTCAGGGTGCGGCGAAGTTAGCGCCTCAAAGGGGGCGCGACCTAATTTTTCCCCCAAAGTGTTTAATTATGAGCAGCATCCCTTTAAAAGTTGTGGACTTGCCAGATTTAGAGATAGTGGATGCATTGGTTGTCATTTTCCAAAATTCCATAGATTCTAGAATGGTTCCTGCAGATTGGAAGGTAGCAAATGTAACCCCACTATTTAAGAAAGGAGGGAGAGAGAAAAAGTACAGACCAGTTAGCCTGACATCAGTAGTAGGGAAAATGCTAGAATCTATTATTAAGGACGAGGTAACAGGGCACTTAGGAAAAAATAATAGGATTGGGCAGAGTCAACACGGATTTATGAAAGGGAAATTGTGTTTGACGAATCTGTTAGAGTTTTTTGAGTTGTAACTAGTAGAATAGATAAAGGGGAACCAGTGGATGTGGTGTGTTTGGATTTACAGAAGGCATTCGATAAGGTGCCACACAAGAGGTTATTAAACAAAATTAGGGCTCATGGGATGGGGGTAATATAGTAGCATTAACTGAGGATTGGTTAACGGACAGAAAACAGAGGGGGCGATTTTCCCAATGGAAGCGGGTTGGAGGCGGGTTTTGGTTTGGGTTCCAAACCCGCCTCCACTGAGAGGTGTGAAAAATTTGCGATTTTCCCCTAATTGGCCAGTTGATTTCAGAGGTGTGGGTTCCGCTGGGCCAATTAGTGTTTTGAGACTGAAACTCGCCTCTGCTGACATCACTTATCCAGCTTCATTTAAGGGCTGCTTGCTGCCTTGGCTCATTCTACTGTTTTTTTGGTCGATGCTGCACCACCTCCAAGCTGTTACCACCTTGAAAAATGGCCAACTCCAAGGCAAGGGCCTCCCAGAGGTTCTCGGATGAGGCACTGTGTATGCTGATTGAGGGGGCGAGAGCTAGCAGGGAGGTGCTCCTCCCCTCATTTGGGAGGAAGAGGCCTCGCAAAGAAACCAAGGCTGTGTGGGTCCAGCTGGCAAGAGATATAACCTCCAGATTGTGTGCAGATTGAGTGATTGATTCTGTTTATTGATGAATTGCCATCCCCGTGGGACTGTATTAAAATTAGGTGATGGCAAACTGTTGGCATGATGGCATCAGTTATTTCGGCTTAGGCAGCTCCACATTGTGGGCTCCGCGACAGTTGCATGGTCAGGTTGGTGGTCAGAGTGAAAGGAGGCCAGAGAGTCATGTCCATTGTCTATCATGTGTTAAGGAGGAGCCACAATAGGCAACCTATGTAAATATGGCCAGGATGAGTGCATTCCTTGCACGACATGCTTCCATGCACTGGCACCTTCCGTCCTGTGCAGTATCAGGTGGGTGAGCAGGAGGTTGGGGCTCCTGCTGCTGTTGCTGCTGAGCTGCCTGGCTCTGCTGCTGCTGTGGCTGCTCCTCATCCTAATCTGAGGTCCATGGCAAAAGGAAATAAATGGTTCCCACGTTGCTGGCAGATACCTCCATTGGGGAAGCACTCAGTCCAAGCGGGGAGAGGGTCTTCCAAGGAGTTCCCATAGTTGAGAGATCGAAGCTGCAGCACCTCCAACTTCAGTAGGCCTGCTAAAAGTGCTGAAAGATCTTTGGAACAAAAGTTCTGCCACCTGCAACTGCTCCCTGATGAAAGCTCTGTTTTAATGGTGGAGCTGCAGCTGTGAGGAGGCCACCCACTTGTCCACCCGCCAGGATTAGCTGGCGTGGTTTAGGAGGGTCGTGCAACACGCTGAAAATGTGGTAAAATAATGAAGGCCTGTCAAAGTAGGGTCTTAACTACCTCTCCTGACTGATGGAGGTTGGACTGTATTGCACCCATCAAACCCGCCTCTGGCAAAATTGCACGGAGGTGGATTGGAGGCGGGTTCCGAACCCGCTCTCAGTTTTTGCCATTTGGCCAACTGTCCCACCTCCTTGGGGCTGGGAAAATCACCCCCGATGAGTAGGAATGAACGGGTCATTTTCGGGTTGGCAGGCTCTAACTAGTGGTGTACCGCTAGGATCAGTGCTTGGGTCTCAGCTATTCGTAAGTTGTGAGGAGGATGCAAGGAGGCTTCAAGGGGGATATAGGCAGGTTAATTGAGTGGGCAAGAACATGGCAATTGGGATATAATGTGGGAGAAATGTGAAGTTATCCACTTTGGTAGGAAAAATAGAAAAGCAGAGTATTTTTTAAATGATGAGAGATTGGGAAATGTTGGTGTTCAGCGGGACCTGGGTCTCCTTGTACACGAATCACTGATAGTTAACATGCAGGTACACCAAGTAGTTAGGAAAGCAAATGGAATGTTGACCTTTATTACAAGAGGATTTGAATATAAGAGTAAAGATATCTTAATGCAATTATATAGGGTCTTGGTGAGACCACACCTGGAGTATTGTGTACAGTTTTGGTCTCCTTTCCTAAGGAAGGATTTACTTGACATAGAGGGAGTGCAACAAAGGTTCACTAGACTGGTTCCTGGGATGGGGGGATTGACCAATGAGGAGAGATTGAGTAGACTAGGCCTATATTCTCTAGAGTTTAGAAGAATGAGAGGTGATCACATTGAAACATACAAAATTCTTACAGGGCTTGATATGGTAGATGCAGGGAGGATGTTTCTCCTGGGTGGTGAGTCTGGAACATTTGTAGTAAATCTTTGGAATTCTCTACCCCAGAGGGCTGTGGAGGCTTAGTCATCTATCTATATATATAAAGCGGCTCTTCTGTCTGTCCCGATGTCTGTCTGTCTGTCCCGATGTCTGTCCGTGTTCTATACGTTTGAAAGTTACAGAGCGTACCGACGCGCTCATTGCCTCAAAAGAAAGCTTGCGATTCCGGACCGGTCATAGGCGTATTTACGTTTCGGCCGGACAAAAATCCCGCCCGCGGTATCCCAAAAACGTTCAGCGTTCCGCTCATTAGCATCTCATTAGCGACCGTGAGACGTTGAGGTCCACCAATCGGACGGCGGGTTCCTTCCTACAGTTGAGTGTCGAGTGACTCGACGATTGACCAATCCTATGCTTCGGCGACCTGACCGGTCGACCAATCGGTGCATGTGTGGGCGGGCCTTATCCTTCTGAACCGAGGTGAGTGGCCGCCATCTTGATTTTTCACAATTTTTTCCCCCACACTTTCTGTGTGTTAGGGAACTAAGGTAAATATTTTAATGATGTGTTAGGGAATTAAATAACAATTTAATAGGGGGGGGGAGAGCCTCAGGAAATCGTGGGGGGGGAGAGCCTCGGGAAATCGCGGGGGGCTGAGAGCCTCGGGAAATCGCGGGGGGGAGAGAGCCTCGGGAAATCGCGGGGGGGAGAGCCTCGGGAAATCGCGGGGGGGTGGAGGGCCTCGGGAAATCGCGGGGGGGGGAGAGCCTTGGGAAATCGCGGGGGGGGGGGCGAGCCTCGGGAAATCGCGGGGGTGGGAGAGCCTCGGGAAATCGCGGGGGGGAGAGCCTCGGGAAGTCGCGGGGGGGGCAAGCCTTGGGAAATCGCGGGGGGCTCGCGCCGCCCGCACTGACCGCGCATGCGCCGCCCGCACTGACCGCGCATGCGCCACCCGCACTGACCGCGCATGCGCCGCCCGCACTGACCGCGCATGCGCCGCCCACGAGAGCCCGCTCCCGGCACCGGCCGCCGCTCAGCATTCCCGCTATCGCAACAGCACCGGACCTCTGGCGCTAGGCAGGGGGTGGGGCCGGAGAGAGGGACAGAGGGGAGCGGGGGAGTGGGGGAGGGGTGGGGGAGGGGAGGGGGAGGGGGAGGGAGGAGGGAGAGGAGGGGGAGGGGAGGGAGAGGAGGGGAGGGGAGGGAGGGATAGGACAGGGAGAGGACATGACAGGGAGAGGAGGGGAGGGGAGGGAGGGATAGGACAGGGAGAGGACATGACAGGGGAGAGGGGGGATACACAGGGGCAGGGAGACCAAGCGCCCCAAAAGTGCCCTCGCAACGCGGGGCTCCCCAGCTAGTCTATATATATATGAAAGGATCCGTCCGTCTGTATGTCTGTCTGTCTGTATGACTGTCTGTCTGTATGTCTGTCTGTCCGCTATACACTCAAAAGTTATAGAGCGTACCTACACATATGTTATATCAAAAGAAAGCTTATGATTAGGGGAGTCTCATAGGCATATTTACTTTTTGGTCAGACAAAAATTGTTCGGACAGTATACAAAAAACGTTCAAAAATCCGCTCATTAGCGGTTGACCAATCCTACTGCTCATTAGCGTTGAGTGATGTGATGGTTGACCAATCCTACAGTTCAAAGACCTGATGGTTGACCAATCGGTGTGTCACGGGGGGTGTTTCATTCCGTGTGTGGGCCGCCATTTTTTACTCAACAGCGAGCGGGGCAACTGCGGCGGCCCGCCGGAGCGGGGGGTGAGTTGGGGTCACTCGGGCCGGGCCTGACAACCGCTCGGCCCAAGACACAGAGCGGGGGAGCGGCAGCGGCCGGCCGTCAACCGCGCGGCCCTGTAAACTGCCGTTTTACAAAAAAGCCTTGGCAACGCCATGCCCCCCCCCAGCAAGTTGAGTATATTCAAGACCGAGGTCGATAGATTTTTGGATATTAAGGGAATGAAGGGATATGGGGATAGTGCAGAAAAGTGGCAATGAGGTGAAGATCAGCCATGATCTTATTGAATGGCGGAGCAGGCTCCTGGGGCTAAATAGCCTACTCCAGCTCCTATTTCTTATGCTCTTATGTTCTTATTTCCAGTGTGCACTCTGCATATGAACCAGTCTGCTCAATGAGATTATATTAATTGGTACATTGAAAGTATCTTATGAAAGGACATGAGATCAGTGTTTTATGTCTCTTGCACACCCTACACACTGTAAAATAACCTATTCCTGTATACCTATATACTAGCTGGGGGGGGCCTGGCGTTGCCAGGGCAGTTTACAGGGCAGCGCGGTTCACGGCCGCCCGCTGCCACTCCCCCACTCTGTGTCTCGGGCTGAGCAGTTGTGAGGCCCGGCCTGAGTGACCCCAACTCACCTCCCGCTCCGGCGGGCCGACGCAGCTGCCCCGCTCGCTGTTGAGGAAAAGCAGGGGAAAAAATGGCGGCCAAGTTTCGGGAGGCTGCAGGATTAGGTCCCGCCTGTGATGCACTGATTGGTCAACCATCAGGTCACTGAACTGTAGGATTGGTCAACCACCACGTCACTCAACGCTAATGAGCGGTTGGATTGGTCAACCGCTAATGAGCGGATTTTTGAATGTTTTTTGTATACTGTCTGAACAATTTTTGTCTGACCAAAAAGTAGATACACCTATGACACTCCCCTGATCATCAGCTTTCTTTTGATATATAACATATGTGTAGGTACGCTCTATAACTTTTGAGTGTATAGCGGACAAACAGACAGACATATAGACAGACACCACTATCCTTTTTTATTTTTATATATGCTAGCTTGGGGTTCCCGGCGTTGCCAGGGCAATTTTGGGCTGCGTGGTTTACGGCCGGGCGCTGCCGCTCACCCCGCTCTGTGTCACTCTTTCCCCTCTCTGACCCTCTCTCTCTCCCTCCCCGTCTCTCTCCCTGCCCCTCTCTCTCCCTGCCCCTCTCTCTCCCTCCCTGCCCCTCTCTCTCCCTGCCCCTCTCTCTCTCCCCCCTCTCTGTCCCTGCCCCTGTCTGTCCCCTCTCTCTCTTCCTCCCTCTCTCTCTCCCCCTCTCTCTCCCTCCCCACTCTCTCTCCTCCCCCTGTCCCTGGTTTACTCTCTCTCCCTCCCTCCCTCCCCCTCTCCTTACCCCCTCCCCCTCTCCTCTCCCTCCCTCCCTCCCTCCCTCCTCTCCCTCCCTGTCCCTTTCCTCGGAGCCCAGACGCGGATACCGAAGCCCCCCGATCACAATGCTAGATCGGTGATTTTCCGCCATTCACCTCAACGGCCCGCAGAGCCCGAGCCGAGGAAACTACAATTCCCAGAATCCTGTGCATGCTCAGGTCCCGCACCGGGCCGCCACCGCCGTTCACACACTCGCTGTCTCCCGCCCCTCCAGCCTTTACCAAGATGGCGGCGATCGCGGGGCGGGCCCAGCGGGACTGGGCGGTGCCTAGCTCGGGCGGGCTGGCGAGGAGAGGCCGAGGCTTTGAGGCCTGAGGCCTGCAGGCAGCTCATCCACCACCGAAGGGGGGGGGGGGGAAAGCCCGAGTCCCCTTTGCAAAAGGATGATTTTTTCTTTTAAAACCATCTTTTTTTTTGCTGGAAATGTATATTTCAAAATAAACACAGAAAGTGGGAAAAATAAATGAATAGTTAGGAATCAAGGTGGCGGCCACTCACCTCAGCTCAGAAGGATTAGGCCCGCCCACACATGCAATGAAACACCCCCTGTGACGCACCGATTGGCCAACCATCAAGTCACTCAACTGTAGGATTGGTCAAGCATCACGTCACTCAATGCTAATGAGCAGATATTTTTCCAGTTTTTGAAAGTTTTTTGTCCACTGTCCGAACAATTTTTCTCTGACCAAAAAGTAAATATGCCTATGACACTTCCAGAATCATAAGCTTTCTTTTGATATAACATATGTGTAGGTACGCTCTATAACTTTTGAATGTATAGAGGACAGACAGACAGACAGATCAACCGCTTTACATATATAGAAGACTCGCTGAAGTGCCCGGCGGTGCCGAGGGTTTTTTGAGGGCATGTTGTTGTTGGAAGAGAGAGAGAGAGTGACTGGGGGAAGAGAGAGAGCGACTGGGGGGAAGAGAGAGAGCGACGGGGGAAGAGAGAGAGCGACTGGGGGGAAGAGAGAGAGTGACTGGGGGGAAGAGAGAGCGCGACTGGGGGGAGAAGAGAGAGACGGGCGGAAGAGAGAGAGGGAAGGAGAGAGAGAGAGAGGGAAGGAGAGTGAGACAGAGAGCGAAGGAGAGAGAGAGAGAGAGGGAATGAGAGAGAGAGAGGGAAGGAGAGAGAGAGAGAGAGAAGGAGAGAAAGGGGAAGTGGGGGTAGGGGAAGGGGGGTAGGGGAAGGGGGGTGGGGGAAGGGGGTTTGGGAAGGGGGTGGGTGAGGAAGCGGGGTGGGAAAGGGGTGGGGGAGGAAAGGGGGTGTGGGGGAAGGGGATGAAAAGGGGGGGAAAGGAAGGGGGAAGGGGGGAAAGGGAGGGGGAGGGGGGAAAGGGAAGGGTGAAAGGGAGGGGGGAAGTGGGATGGGGGGAAAGGGAGGGGGGTAAGTGGGGGATGAGGGGGAAGAAGGGGGTGGGGAGATGGGGGGTGGGGGGGAGGAGGGGGAAAAAGGGGGGGAAGGGGGGTGGGGGGAATGGGGGGGAAGTGAAGGAGGGGAGGGGGAGAGGGAGGGGGAAGGGGGGAAAGGGGGTGTGAGGGGGAGGAGGGAGGGGGGAAGGGGGTGTGAGGGGGGAGGAGGGAGGGGGGAAAGGGGGTGTGAGGGGGAGGAGGGAGGGGAGGGGAGGAGGGAGGGGGGAAAGGGGGTGTGAGGGAGGGGTGTGGGGGGGGAAAGGGGGGGAAGGGGGAGGGGGGAAGGGGGAAGGAGGGGGGAGGAAGGGGGGGAGGAAGGGGGGAGGGTGTGGGGGAAGGAGGGGAAGGGGGGAAAGGGAGTGGGGGAGCTAGCAGATCCTCTCCCCTCTGCCAGTGTTGAGAGTTGCGCTGCCGGCGGATGGCCCAGCTGAGCCCAGCGCCCCGTGCAGCCCGAGCTCCGCAGCCGCCGTTCGGCTGCAGGCCATGAAGCACCCAAGCCGAGCGCTGGTGATGGCTCCGCGGAGCTCCGTACCACCCCGCCCCACCAGCCTTTACAAAGATGGTGGCGGTGGCTACGCTCGGCTCATTACCGCCCCGCCAGCCTTTACAAAGATGGTGGCATTCGTGGGCTGCTTGTTGAGCGGGACGGGAGGTGCCTAGCTCAGGCGTGGCTGGGCAGGAGACGCCGAGGCTTCGAGGCCTGCAGTCGGGGTAACCCTGGAAGGTTGCGGCGCCCGGCGTAGGTAGCGAGTCCACAGGAAAAATAGAGGGTGAAAGGTAGGAAAATTAATCAGCTTAGAAAAAATATTTACAAATGAATTTACTTTTTTTTAAAACAATTTGAACATAAACACGCAGAAAGTGGGAAAAAGAAATGAAGAGTTAGCAATCAAGATGGCGGCGACTCACCTCAGCTCAGAAGGATTAGGCCCACCCACACATGCACCGATTGGACAACCGTCAGGTCACTGAACTGTAGGATTGGTCAATCGTCACGTCACTCGACTCTAGGATGGCCCGCCCGCACGCGCAATGAACCCACCCCCGTGACGCAGCGATTGGTCAACCGTCGCGTCGCTCGACTGTACGATTGGTCAACCTTCACGTCACTTGATGCTAATGAGCGGATAATGAGCGGAATTTTGAACGTTTTTTGTATACCGTCGGCACAATTTTTGTCTGACCAAAAAGTAAATACGCTTATGACCATTCCGGAATCGTAAGCTTTCTTTTGATGTAACACATGTTACCTCTATAACTTTTGAGTGTATAGAGGACAGCCAGACAGACGGAAGGACAGTCAGAAAGACAGACAGAAGAGCTATTTTATATATATAGATAGATAATAAGATACGTAGGATTAGGATTTGATTTAATCTCATATAATTAAGGTTTATACTTTCTTTTTAATTCGTGAATGGCTTGTGGTTTTGTACTGTAGCTAGAAATAATGAAATGGTTAAGCTGTTCATTCCCAGGATGCTTTAAGGTTTGATGTATCAGTGTATAATTTAGCTGACTATGCTGTTAAGATGCAGGATGTGTGATTCATGCTTGTCGCTGTATTGTGAAATGGGATAGCCACAATAGCGATAGGAAGTGTGACAATGGGCCAAGATTTTAAACAAGTTGTCACCTGTAAGTTTTGGAGGAACTACCTCATTTCTGGGGGTCTTGTTTACAATGAACTCTTGTCAGGCTATAATGAATCATCTAGGACAGTGTGCATATCTAGAGGTCTATAAAGATTTTGAGCTGCCCTTCACAATTTGGAGAGAGACAGGAATGAAAGGTTTAATGCAGGTTACATCTCTACCCAGAGGAGAAATGGAGTAATTGAGTTTTTTTCTCTGTATGACGACTGCTTAGAGACATTCGGCTGGATTTTGTCACTGGGGGCGGCCAGGGGGCGTGTCAGGTGGTCGGCGTGTCAGGACCCCGCCTCCGATGTGAGGCGGGACAAATGAGCAATTTTGCCCTAATTGGGTACTTGATTTCCAGCGTGTGGGAACCCCTAGCCCCATGAGTCTTTTGATGCTGAAACTCGCCTCCAATGATGTAATCTTTGTGTAAGGATTCCTGGGGCTCCTTTTAAACGGGTTTAAGGTAATCTACCTGGCCAACAGTCTTTTTGCTGCTACACTCTAAACCAATTTACAAACAGTGGTTTCAAATCGCTACCCCTCCTTTAGTTCTGAGTGGAGGAACTTATAATTAATGATATTAAAATGGAACAAGTGGTTTGGATGAGAGAAAAAAATCAAGCTTTATTAACTAAAAGAAACTATAATCACAATATCAAACTATCCCACACGAACACAGTGAAATTGTAAAACTATACAACAGGGGGGTTGCAGACGGCGAAAACGAGGGATACAATGGCTACAATGTTATTTAAACAATCTTAGCAATTCCCTTAAATCACCATCCCCCCTTAACTCCTGCTAGGTTGCCTTGTTGAGGAGTCAGAAACTCTGCTCACATGTGGTCCAGCGAAGAGAGAGAGAGAGAGAGAGAGAGAGAGCTCACCTATGGTCCCAGGAAGTCAAGAGAGAGAGCTGGCTTCTCAGCCCTATCTTTATATCTGGTGAGCCCCTCCCGTCCTGCCTTGCAAGGGCTGTGTGCAAAATTCCCCACCCAAAAGGGTCCAATACACAAGAGAAAGCTGTGATAGGCTAACTCAAAGTGGTTGGATTGAGTTAATGTGATTTTCGGAGCTCCCTGTGCTGAAACAAAAGGGAGATATGATTGCTCTATTGTCCAGTACTGGGGTGATTTAAAATCCATTCAAATGTTAACGCTTCCCATTCAAGATACAAAAGTCTCTTCTGCAGTTTAGATGTCCTTTGTCTTCATTGAACCTTACTTCCAGACACAGAAAGCTGCATTCCAAGCCTCTTTTGTCATTCAGCCATGTGGTGCGACTGCCATTTTTATCCCTGGAAATTTAAAAGCACATTGCCCAGGGATACTTTAATCAAAAAAATGGATCTTCAGAACTGTAAATTATTGTGAATTCTTACATATGCAACTGCACTTAAGGCCTGCAAGCAGCCTTGGTTCTTTTTCTGCCTTACTACTTTAGCTTCATACTTCTGAGGGATTCCAACTGCAACCATGTCCAGCACCAGACCAAAGTGTGCACCCCGATTTGATGAGAACTCCCTCCAAGCTCTGGTAGAGGGAGCAAGAGCAAGTAAGGAAGTGCTGTTTCATTCTTCAGGGAGGAAAACACCTCCACAACAGACCAAAGCTGTGTGGCTGCAAGTGGCACAGGAGGTGAGTGCCATTTCAATGCATAGCAGAGCCTGGCTGCAGTGCAGAAAGAGATTTCATGACCTTCTCCGCACAGGAAAAGTGAGTGACTGATATTGATTCTGATGCTCTAACAGATTGATTTATGATCATCTGTACAATTGAATGTGCATGCAACCTTTATCTCACATGCCTAACTCTTTCCTTTACTCCCCCACAGGACCATCGACAGCCCCCCTCCCCACTGTCCAGGAGGAGCAGCCTGGGCCCCCAGACTCCTCAGAGGAAGCTACAACCTCTGAGGGTGCAGAATTACGTGCACCCAGCACCAGCGCAGACACTCACACCTCAGTGGGACCTTCAGGAGATAGAGTAGAGTTGTCACCTGGTGTATCACAGCTCACAAATGAGCATCAGCAGATGGTGGAGACAGGGACAGCAGTGGAGAGTCCTCGTCGGAGGGCGCAGGACTCTCCCAGCTCGGCCCCGCTGCATGTCGATCCTGCACCTCCGGGTCCATCCAGAAGGAGAGTGGTGCTGGAACTCCAGGAACAGGTGCAGGAGTCTCTGGCAGGTTTTGTCTCCAGGGTTGCTGCGAGTGTGGAGCGACTGGAGGAGTCCATCGCTAACATAAACAGAGCCTTTGTGGAGGCATTATCGCATGAACGCATCACCAGGGAAAGGATGGCAACCTCCGTGGATAGGATGGCTACCTCGATGGTAAGGCTGGCTACCATAGAGGAGAGGTTGGCTACGGTAGAGGAGAGGATGGCTATGGCCATGGAGGAGCTTAGTCGCCAGAGTCTTGAAAACATGGTCATTGTTCAGAATAGACTGACATCTCTTGAGGAGCGACGGTCAGCTATTGAGCAGAGAAACCAGACCTTCATGGAAGTCCTCTGGAGTAGGACTCCCAGTGCAGAAATGGGTCCTCATGGCCCCCCTGAATTGCAGCAAGGTGCTGTCAAGCCACTTGCTAGCTCTGAAGTGGGGCTGACCCATGAGAGCGATGTTGGTAGCAGAAAATAAGGAAGTGGGGACTCCTCTCCAAGTGCTCACACGACCATGTCACTGCAGAGCCCTCGGTCAGAGCCCCACCAGAGTCCTCACCCAACTGAGATCGGTGTCTCAGCCCCTGCACAGCCACAGGAGCAGCAGGCTGTTGCCGAGCCCTCACAGGCTCGCAACCCCAAAGGATGCCTGCCAAAGGTGTCGAGGCAGGAGCAGCAAGAATGTGAGCAAAGGGCCTCCACATCTGCTGAAGCCACAGGGGAAGCACCGTGTAGGAGCACGAGTAAGAGGAAGATAAAGCACAAGTAGTCACAAGGGTAGTCACTTGGATGTTCTGTTGTGTTTATTTTTGAAATGATGTTATAAAAAAACTTGATGGCAAACTGTTGAAGTTGTGGCCTGTGTCATTTCGCAAATGGGACTTCCACTTTGACGGCTTAGGATGACTTGCAATTGTCAGAATGGCGGTCGGAGTGATAGGAATCCACAGGTTCTTGGCAATTGTCGATACTCTGGTAAGAAGGTGTGAGGCAAAAGTGTTTGATTGAGCAGGCTAAGCAAATCTGGCCAAGATGAGTGCGTCCCTTGCATCCCGGGCAGCAATGTACTAGTGTGCTGCTGCCGCTGGTTGAAACGCCTCCGCAAGCTGTTCGTTGTCGCTCTCCTCCTCCTCCTCATCTAAGGTGGCTATGCGATGAGCCACTTGTACCTCAGCCAGCTGTAAGCCACGATGCTGTGCCATGTTGCAACGTGCACAGCAGACCACAACGATTCTGGAGACCATGGCTGCTGACTACTGCAGGGCTCCACCTGATCTATCAAGGCATCTGAATCGCATTTTCAGCAAGCCGATGGTTTGCTTGATTATGGATCTGGTGGAAATGTGGCTGGAGTTGTAGCGCTCCTCAGCTTTGTTGGATGGGCTCCTTAACGGCATCATTAGTCACATCTTCAGGGGATAGCCCTTGTCTCCAAGTAGCCATCCGAAAAGGTGGTCTGGCAGCCTGAAGAGTGGAGGCACACTAGTCTGCCGCAGGATGATGAGTCATGGCAACTGCCAGGGTACTTGGCGAAAACATAAAAAATTTCCTTCTTGTGGCCACACACCAGATGCACGTTGAGGGAGTGGAAGCCCTTGCGGTTGACAAAAATAATTGGATTGTGATGGGTTGCCTTAAGGGCCCCTTACGATGCCCTGCACCCTTGGAAAGCCTGCCAGATTAGCAACTCCCACCACACGCGCGGTTACACTTGCTTGATCCTTGGAGAAGTTCATGTAATTGTGCACGATGGCAAAGAGGGCATCGGTTACCTGCGTGATGCAAGTGTATGCGGCCGCCTGGGGGACGGCACTGATGTCTGCTGTTGATCCCTGGAATGAGCCTGAAGCAAACAAATTGAGTGTGGTGGTGACTTTGATGGCCACTGGTGAAGGGATAATTACTAGTCCTAGCCCCTTTAGGGCTACCTCAGATCAGGTGTATTCCTCAGACGTTCACTTTCAACTAAAGTTTGAGGTAGCCGAATCTTAAAGACACTTAATTGGGTCTAAAGGTCTGGACCATCTCTCCCTAAAGGAAAGGAACAACCTGAAGATGTTGCCGTCCTCCAGATAGCACTTTTAATAAGTTTACCTAGACTCTAATGTGCTGGATATTATGAGGGTCTGGAAAACTCCCCCAGAATTCTGCAACTCCTCACCAAAGAGCGTACAGAGATTGAGTTCGCGAGTTTGATACAGAAGTATCATGTGAGACAATTCTAAAAATATATAGATTTATTGAAGAACTGATATGTAATTACAATAGGTGTTTCAATTGCAACATTAACAGTTCCAAAAAGAGAAAGCTTACAATTCTTATTATCAGATCTTAATTTCGCTACAGTTTTACAGTTCTTAGGCCTAGAAATTCATTGACGCCACTTTTGGGGCGCTAAAGTGGGGCGTCCGCTAAAGTTTGCAGCCGCCGCCAAATCTAGGCCACTTCTCCGATATTCATTAGCTTCGCCCTACTAGTTCGGGCGAGCGCTAAAACTGCTGCTGGACGCCTCTCTTTGGGCGCTAAGCCGGAGGTGGTGATCGATAGCGCCGAGGCCGGGCGCAGCGCAGGTGCGGCCATCTCGTGACTGACAGCAGACACCCTGGCGCCGGCCAGCTCTTAAGGGGGAAGGGTCGACTGTGTCTGCTGCCACGCCCTGGATAGTGGAGCCCTCCAGCTAGGCCTGAACACTGCTGCTGGACCCAAATAGCGCCTGAAGACATGGAGAAGGCCCGTGAACGTGCGCAGCGCTTCTCAGAGCGTGATCTGAGTGTGCTGCTTGCTGCTGTGGAGAAGAGGCGCCATGTTTTGTACCCGGACAATGGCAAGAAGGCGACGGTCCGTGTCTACAGGAGAGCCTGGAGGCGTGTCGCCAGCAAGCTGTCAGCCAACAGCGACGTCCCCAGGACTGGTGCCCAATGCCGCAAAAAGTTAAATGACCTCACGCGCATTGTCAGGGTGAGTACCCTTTCCAATGACCTCCTCATCCTTGCATGTGCACCTCACATTATGGGCAAAGGGACCTGAAAGCTCTAATGGCCAGCCTTCATCCAGCAGCTATGGCACAGGCATGAGCATCAATTGCACATTCTGCACTGAACACACTGGCCAAGCTATTCCACCATGGGAGGCATTGCACACCAGATCATGGCGACACACTGGCCAGGCTATTCCACCATGGGAGGCAGTGCACACCAGATCATGGCGACACACTGGCCAGGCTATTCCACCATGGGAGGCAGTGCACACCAGATCATGGCGACACACTGGCCAGGCTATTCCACCATGGGAGGCAGTGCACACAAGATCACGGCAACACACTGTACTTAGAGGCCGTCCTTTCTCTTGCAGGCCAAGCTGGCGAATAATCGCAAGAGCCGGACTGCGACCGGGGGAGGACGACCCCATATCCAGCCATTCACCGACCTGCAACATCGCGTGGAGCGCCTCATGGGTGGCCGGGTAATTGGGCCCGTTGCATGTGGAGATGCCGACCCTGTTCTGGGCAGCAATGGTAAGGACATCACCTTTTGCACCTCTCTCGTCCCACTTGCGCTTCAGATCTACACCCTTTGCCACTGTCCGACCAATGCGCTGAATGCCACCACTCATGCATCCCGCACTGACACCCTCTCCTCACTCTAAAGATACTCTTGTGCCTTCCTGCTTTCAGATGGTCAAGAGGAGGTCCCTCAACTTGCCAGTGACAGACCCTCCGAGGAGGAGCAGGAGGAGGAGCAAGAGGAAGGCGGCCCATCAGGGGAACCCTCAGCCGCGGCCACCCAGGCCAATGTAGGGGACACGTCTTCCCTGGAGGGCAGCGTGGCGGAAGTGTCGAAGGGGAGGGGAGCTCCTGGGACCTGCGTGCTGCAGAAAGGCGGGAGGGGGGTGGAAGCTCGGCGGCCTTCTCCCCAGAGGGGGGATGCATCGGAGGGGAGTCCAATTGCTGGGCCCAGCGGCCTCCAGCAACGGAGGAAGTGTCGGCCAGCTCGGCGGCCTTCTCCCCAGAGGGAGAGTCCGGCCTCCAGTCAGGAGATGCTCTTCGCCGAGGAGATGGAACGCCTCGAAGACTTGTCCGCGGACTCGGAGCGCCGGCACACGGAGCTCATGGCGGCAGTGGCACGGTTGCCTGAGTCCATCGATTCGCTCTCTTGGAGTGTGGCCAAGTTCGGGCCCTTAGAGGCCACCAGTCGGGTGGAGTTCCGGGCAGATCTGTCAGCGACTGGCCAGGTGATTAGTGGTGCCGTCCAGTCACTGGCTGCTCTGCTGCGGTCAGTGAACAGGTCAACATGGGCACTGACTGCTGCCACACTCGCGGTGTCAGCCAGGCGTCGCCAGGGCACCCGGCGCGCTGCAGCAGCACATCAGTCTGTCCCTCGGCAGATTGGTGCGAATGCTGCAGTGCTGGCCCGGGCGAGTGCCAGTGTCTCAGGCGACCAGCGAGCGCCTGCCATCCGCCAGCTTGCCGCCATTCCTCCAGCCGCCACTGCCACTCCCCCAGTGGAGCTGCCAGGAGCTGCTGCAGCAACTGATGCTGGCCAGCCACAGCTGCAGCAATCAACAGCCGGCCGCTCGACGGCCAGACCTCGACTAGGCCGACCCCCAAGGGCATCTGCCGTCACAACATGTGCCCCTCAGGAGCCTGCCCCCAGCCTTGCAGCAGCCAATGGCCTTACTTTGAGGCGGAGCAGCAGGGTGGGCAGGGGCCACCCAAAGATGGCCAAGGCATCGCCCTTGCGGGCCAAATAGTCGAATGTGTGGCCATTTGTGTTTGTTTCTTGAGGCCGAGAATTGGATGTTTGTTTTTTGAAGGCCGATGATGTGATGTTTGTTTTGGACGAAGGCCGAGAATGACGACCATTTTAGTTGCCCTATTTTGTTAATCCTCCCCAGGTTGTGGGAGCGAGTAATGTGTTTGAGTGTTTTTTGGGGGTTTCATCTGTTTTTGGTTTTCATGTGGGAAGGGCCCAGAGTTTGTACAATAAAGCATTTTATTTATTCACATTGTCCATGTTTGATCTTTGAAGTGTTTGTTGCCTTAACCGGCTGAGGGCTTGCGGAGCGGCTGCAATCATGTTCTATCATTGGCACAAGCCATTCCCTGACAGGGGGCCTAGAAGTGACGTTCAATAAGCCGACGACGGGCGGCCCTTGGACCTTGTGCGTCCCTCCTGGGCTGGTGCTCCTCGTCCTCGTCGTCCTCATGCTCCTCCTGCTCCTCCTCCTGAGGTGGTGGTCCAACGTGAGGTGGCAGTGCCTGAGTCCTGCAGATAGCCAGGTTGTGCAGCATGCAGCAAACGACGACGAATTGGGAGACTCGATCCTGCGAATACTGGAGGGCTCCCCCGGAGCGGTCGAGACAGCGGAACCGTTGCTTGAGCACGCCGATTGTTTGTTCTATGAGGTTCCTCGTCGCTTGATGGCTCTCGTTGTATGCCTCTTCAGCAGGGGTCGTGGGCACGCGGAGCGGGGTCATGAGCCAGGTACACAAAGGATAGCCTTTGTCCCCGATAAGCCATCCTCTTGGGGGAGGCTGTGCCTGGAACATGTCAGCCACTGTTGTCTGTCGCAGGATAAAGGCATCGTGGCTGCTGCCTGGAAAGCGGGCATTGACAGCTAGGATGCGCTGCCTGTGGTCACACACCAGCTGTACATTGAGGGGATGGTAGCCCTTCCGGTTGCGGTAATCATCGGCATGCTCAAGAGGTGCCCGCAAAGCCACATGCGTGCAGTTAATGGCGCCCTGCACCATGGGGAAGCCCGCTATTCTTGCAAACCCCACTGCACGCTGCTGCTGCTTGTCCAGGGTCATGGGGAAGGAGATGAATTGATGTCTCCATCTGAAAAGGGCTTTGGTCACCTGGCAGATGCAGCAATGCACGGCGAACTGGGAGATGTTAGCGATGTCCCCAGTAGCGGATTGGAAGGAGCCGGAGGCATAGAAGTTGAGAGCCACCGTCACCTTCACTGCCACCGACAGAGACGTCCTGCGCATCAGCTGTGGCTGCAGATCTCTCTGAAGCAGCCGGCAGATGTCTGCAACCACCTCCCTTCGGAATCGCAGCCTCCTAACACACATCGCGGCAGACATGGTCAGATAGGAGGTCTGCGGGCGGTATACCCTGCGTGGGTAAGGCCTCAGTTGGCGACGCCTGTTGCCCCCTCTGCATCTAGCCAGGGCTGCCACTCTCTCACGGCGTCTGTAAGCCCTTCTGGCATAAGGCTGAAATTCTGCGTTGCCACCCAATGCAGCCCCCATTATATGCTGGCAAACACTGAGCTCTGAATGAAGGCAAAGATAATTGTTAAGCTCTGGCCTGAGCCAAAAATACCTGTCCAAGTGTTGGTCCAAACCAGTAAACTCTCCTCCTTGGTCTCTGTCCAAAAAACCGTTGCACAAGAGTGAATGCTGCAAAATGGCTGGCCTTTATGCTGCTGGGTAAGTGCCCTTTAATTAGCGCTCCCCCCGGCCCGGCTGGCCTGTGTACCGTTCCACTTCACAGTCGCTCGGGACGCCCGGCGCACAATGGGCCGGCGCGAGTGAAGTTCCGGTTTGGGGCGCACAAAGGGCGTTGCACTATTAAATGATGTCATGATCTGCGCGCGCAGCAGGGCGCGCGCTAATACTTTGCGCCGGCGCTAAATGTGTCCTGAAGTTGGGGAGAGGCGCAGATCGCGCTGCGCCTGGGCGATAAGCGCCTAGCGCTCGAGATCTACTCCCCCTAAGGCGCTAACGGCTGGCGCGCCCAACTGAATTTCTAGGCCTTAGTCTTTATTCCAGGATATCCACCAAAATCAAATACAATACAATACCTTGATCCCCGAGGTACAAAGACTTACAGAGCCGCCTCCGAAGCCTGAGAATCGCTTTGCCCCTTTACAATGAATCTATCATCCCATTTGAAAGTTCAATATTTATATCCTTTTTCAGTGGTATTTCCTTTGAAGTTTTCTGCTGATGTAAGCTAATTATCTCTAGTCATTTTTCTGCTGACCCCTGCTATTCTTACAGTCACCTCAGCTGGTAGCAATGCAGAATTATGTCTCTATCCCAGGTGTACCAAGCCCATGGTATATAACGGTGTAACAGCAGGTGCATCTATTTGATGTCATTTTTACCAAGGCCTTCTGTTAGTGTCTTTTGACGAAGTGTAAATTAGAACACCTCAACCAGGGTGATCTATGCAATTCTTAGTCACCTCAGCTCATTGTAACACAGAATTGTGTCTCCTGTGTAGGTGTTCCAAGTTCAACACAAGACGGCATGTGTTTCTTTCACTTGATGTCATTTTTAAAAAGGCATATGTTTCTTAATTTTATGTGCCTGTTTACGAAGTGTAACTTAGAACACCTTAACCAGGATGCATCATTGTGTTCTTTCCAAAGCTTTAGACTTCAGGAGCCTCCAACCTCCAGTTTCAATAAGGTTATTGATTCAGTGTCAACAACCCAATAGCCTGAATGCTGTTAACCACACAGCTTCTCCATCGTTGGGTTTCTAGATTTCCAGGCCCAGTTTGTCATGTTTTAATAAGGCCAGAATTCTTTCATAGAATGGTGTCTTTTTCTGAATAGGGCTCATTCCTTCACGGTGGTGAGGGGTGTCCACCCACTCCTCTGGGCTCCAGGTCTTGCTGCAGCATTGCATAGATGTCACCCACTACCTCTCGTGAAAGTCTGAGCCTCCTTTGGCACTGCTGCTCAGTCATGTTGAGGTAGCTCATCCTCTGTCTGTATCCTGTTTTGGGGATATCTCCTGCGCCGACGTGCTTCCAGGCGCTGGCACCTTCTGGCCTGTGCAGCTTTAGGTGGGTGAGCAGTAGCTTGGCGCTCCTGTTGTTGCTCCTGCTGATGGTGCTGCTGTTGTTCAGGGTTCTGCTGATGCCGTGGCTGGTCTTCGTCCGAATCTGATGTCCAGGAGGAAAGGAAATAAATGGTTCCCATGCTTCTGGTATATACCTCAGATGAGGAAGCGCTCAGTCTAGGTGGGGAGAGGGGTTTCCCAGAAGGTCACACTGGAGATGGGTGTCAGGCTCCAAACTTCCACAACAATGAGTAGGCCTGCTAAAAGTTCCCCCAGACTTGAGACAACAAAGTTCTGCCACCTGCAAAGTATGATTGCTCAAAACTCCTTTTTAATGGTGGAGCTGCAGCTGTTAGTAAGCCATCCACTTGTGAGGCCGCCAGGATTAACTGGCGTGTTTCAGAGGAGACGTGCAGCATGGGGGAAAAGTGTTAAATTCAGAAAGGCCTCTCAAAATGGGATTATAGAGGCAATGAACTGGTTGTTAATGGCCTTAAGGGCCTGTCCCACCTTTTGGAGGCGGGATGGAAACGTGGTCTGAAACCCCGATTTTGGCAAAATTGTTCAGAGGCGGGCTGGAGGTGGGATTGGATCCGCCCGCCATTTTTTTGCAATTTTAACACCTCACATGCCTCCAATCCCTCCTCCTCGGGCCTGGCAAAATCCAGCCCATTGAGTATGTCAAGACTTGGCTGAACACAATAAAAGTTTTACGTTGCAGTCAGATTCAAATGTTCTTACAACCTGATGCAAGATCATCATCTTAGCCCTCAGCTGGGACCACAGAACGGGACCCATGGTGGAAGAGTTACTCGTCTCTAGAAAGAGCTGATCTGAGGTTCAACTTTGCCTTACTTCATCTGACCCTGTACCATGATCTCCGTGCTGTGCGTAAACCAGCTTTATATATCTTACAAGTACTTTGTGACTGATCATTGTTGCATGCACAATGCAAAGTTTTGTAACAAATAAAGGTCATAATTTGGAATGGATAACTGAGCTCAAGGAATAAGGGTTGAATTCCACGGGAATTCTCCCGATCACCTGCCATAACACCAATAACGATGTAAAGTTACGGCAAATGATCGGGAAAACACACATGGAAGTTCAATCCAATAGTTAGGTGAAATTTGATGGATATTAATTAATGCTACTGTTGCTTTCTGACATTCTAGAACATAGTAGCAGGAATAAGCCATTCGGACCTTCGAGCCTGCTCTGCCATTCAATAAGATCATGGCTGATCTTCTACCTCATCTCCACTTTCCTGAACTATCCCCATATCCCTTGGTTCCCTTAATATACAAAAATCTTTTGATCTCTCTCTTGAATATAATCAACGACTGAGCCTCCACGGCCTTCTGGGGTAGAGAATTCCAAAGATGCACCACCCTCTGAGTGAAGAAATTTCTCCTCATTTCAGTCCTAAATGGCCGACCACTTATTCTGAGACTGTAACCCCTGCTTCTAGACTCCACAGTCAGGAGAAACATCCTCCATGCATCTACCCTGTCAAACTCCTTAAGATTTGTATACATTTCAATTAGATCACCTCTCATTCTTCTAAACTCTAGGGAATATAAGCCGAGTCTACTCAATCTGTCCTCATATGACAATCCCACCATCCCAGGAACCTGTCTGTTGAACCTTTGTTGCACTCCCTCTAAGGCAAGTATATCCTTCCTTAGGTAAGGAGGCCAATATTGTCCAGTACTCCAGGTGTGGTCTCACCAAGGCCCTATATAATTGCAGTAAGACCCTTCTGTTCTCTTTACAAGTACTGGTACTTTAGAAAAGGCACATTGCTCCCATCAAGTAGATCAGTATAATAAAAAAACAAATAATCAGAACAGAAGCATTTTACTGCGATAGGATGCCAGTCATTCTAATTTGATTGCATTATGGCTTATGTATAACGTCATGTTTAATTTGTCACTTTATACAGGCATTTTGTCTACATTTTCCTGATTTACATTAAAGTACAGACAGGTAGAACAGTCTGGGAATCAGGGGGCCACCTGAGAATTCAGCAAAGGCTGCATAATATTCTTCAAATATTCCAGATTATTTATGCTGTCTTGGTTGTGTTCTTTCAGGCTGTCTCTCATATTCAGCTAGAAATTGTGAAAACATTTGGGGGGAGAAATTCGGTATCGCCCCGTTTGGGTCGCAATTATCGCCCGGGCGCAAAGTTTAGCGCCTGGCGCTAATTATCGCCTCCGACTGCAAACTTGGCTTCGATCACCCCTGGAGGTGATTGCAGCGCTAAATCAGGTGCTACACACCTCTCTTAAGGCGCTAACGCCGAGGAGTGAGGCGTTACCTCAGAGTGCTGGCGAAGCTCAGGTGATGTCAGATAGCAGTGGAACACAGACACACTGGCACCAGCCAATTCTTAAAGGGGAGGGTCGATTTGCTCTCCAGCCACACCTTGCTCATTGCAGCCTTGAATCTCGGCCTAGACAGACCTGAACTTCAATTCTGCTGGAAAGAAGAATGGAGAGGGCCAGGGAACGAACTCAGCGCTTCAGCGACCGGGCCTTGGTAGCACTGGTTGGCACAGTGTTGCGCCGAACGTCAATACTCTACCCACAGAATGGCAGGAGGCCCTTGCCACGCAAATATAGAAGTGTGTGGAGGGAGTTGGCTCAGCATGTCTCCTTCAAGAGCATGGTACCCAGGACCCACACCCAATGTCGAAAGAAGTTCAATGACCTCACTCGGGTGGTCAGGGTGAGTGGCTGCTTTTCAATACCTCTACATCCCTCCATCTCAACATCACTCTGTGCTCAGAGGGTTTAAAAACCCCAAATGCCCAACACCCATCCAAGACCTATGGCCATCTCATAAAACACACATGCAATCCACACCTTGCATACATTAAGGGCTATTCAACTATGGGAGGCACATCAGGCAAGACCATGGCTGCACATTCACTCAGATGCCGTCCTTTTTCTTGCAGGTCAAGTTATCTCACAACAGGCAGCAGTAGCAATGCACTGGAGGAGGACCGGCTGACCTACACACCCTCACCGATTTGGAGGCGCGCGTGAACAGGATCATTGCCAGCCAGGTGATAGGTGCCATGGCCGCTTGAGAGGTCGACTCCCTTTGGGACAGCAATGGTAAGTTCATCAGCTTTCTCTCCTCTCATTCCACTTGCCCCTCACAATACCAGCCTTTTACACTTTCAATCCAACTTACTAAATGTCTCCTGTCCTTGCTCCCTTACTGCCCCCCTGTACTGACACTAAAGCCACTCTTATAGCTCCCTGCTTTCAGATAGTGAACCATCAGCTGAGCAGCCTGTCCCTCAACTAACCAGTGGGAGCGATGCCCCAGGCGAGGAGGAAGAGGAAGCTGGAGCCTCAGCGCCTGCGTCTCCCGAGGGAGCCCATGTCCACACTGGGACCATGCCTTCCCTGGAGGGGAGCAGGGGGGGAAGGGTCTGATGAGGAAGAAGCTCCGGGAACCAGCGGGCTGCAGCAACGGCATGGGGATGGGGAAGCTCGGGGGCCATCTCCCCGGAGGGCGAGTAGGCAAGCGAGTCCTGCTGCACTGGACGCAGAGGAGGAGCATGTCATCGTGGAAATGAATAGCCAGGCCTTGAGCATGCACACTGTGCTCATGGGTGCAATGGCAAGGGTGCCCAAAAGCATTGATGGACTGGCAAGGGCTCCTCCTGAGTGGTCCGGACAGCGGAACCGTTGCTTGAGCACATCAATCGTCTGCTCAATTATGTTCCTGGTGACGATATGGCTCTCATTATACCGCAGCTCAGCAGGGGTGTTGGGGTTACAGAGCGGTGTCATCAGCCAGATGGAGAGTGGATAACCCCAAGGAGCCATCCACTTGGCTGATGTGCTGTCTGGAAAAGCTCTGGCACAGCAGTCTGGTGCAGGATGAAAGCATCGTGGCTGATGCCAGGATAGCGGGCATTGACGGCGAGTATGAGCTGTCTGTGGTCACAGACCAACTGCACATTTAAGGAGTGGTAGCCCTTGCGGCTTTGGAAAACCTCTGCATTTTCATGTGGTGCCCGCAATGCCACATGCATGCAGTCAATGGTGCACTGCACCATGGGGAAGCCCGCTATCCTAGCAAAGCCAAATGCGCATTCATGCTGTTTGGCCCAGGTCATCGGGAAAGAGATGTACTGGTGTCTCCTTTTATACAGGGCATTTGTCACCTCCCAGATACAGCAATGGACAGCGAACTTGGAGATATTGGCGATGTCCCCAGTAGATGCTTGAAAGGAACTGCTGGCATAAAAATTCAGAGCCACTGTCACCTTCACTGTCACCGACGTCCTGGTCCTCAGTTGAGGCTGCAGATCTGGTTGCAGCAGGTGGCAGAGTTCAGTGACCACCTCCTTGCTGAAGCGCAGCCAGTGCAAACACTGCTCCTCAGACAAATGAATGTAGGAGAATTGTTCCCGGAATACCCTGGGAGGGTAAGGTCTCCTGTGCAGAGGCCTGTTGGCCCTCCTCCCTCTGGCCATGTTTGGCACTCTCTGCGTCTCTGATGCCTCCGATTCTGCAGGTGCAGGACGACGCCCTGAATCAGTGCAGCCCCCATTGTCTCTTCTAAATCAATGCAAGGAAGGTCAAATCAAAAAGAACCTGCAAAGTGCTGCTCAGTACCCAAAACTCCTTCGCACAGCGTTGAATTTCTCCAGAAGTCTCTCTCTCTCACAGAATGTGTGGTGCAAAACTGTTGCCGACAAAAAAAGGCAGGAAGAGGCCGCTTTTAAATAGCACTCCCCCAGCCCCTTCCCGACTGCAAAACACTCCCCTCTACCTGTCGTTGCTAGCGGTCTGGGGCGCTACCGGGGCGTTGCACACTTGACTGACATCACAATCTGTGGATGCAGTAGATCGTGGCGGTAGTGTTTAGCGCCACTGCAAAATGTCTGGTCAATTTCGCGAGCGGCGCAAACATCGCCGCACCCGGGCGCTAGTTGCTTTGCATCCCGTTAACGTCCTCTTAGGGCGCTAATAGGAGGCGTGAATCAACCAAATTTTTCCCCCTTAAAGTTCACATGTGAAATAAGATTGCGTTATCAATATAATGATAAAGATTGTAGCCGCCAATCCATCCTTTCACTTTCTTGCAATGTTTATAAATACAAAATAATCTCCTTTTTATCTCTAAATTTCCAATTATTTTTCTCTGGCATACTCCAACTTCATCTCCATCTCAATTCTCATCTCCATCTCCACCGTCCTCTTTCTCTCCCTTCCCCATTTTCATCTCCATCTCCACCTTAATCTCCATCTCCCTCTCCCCTCCAACTCCATCTCTATCTCCCCGCTCCAAAAAGCAAATTTCCTCGTTATTTCCTCCATCCTCCGCTCCATCATACAAATCAGATTTCCAGCTACACCACCCTTGGTGATATTACCAAAACTGCTGCAATCCTCAGCTGCTGCCCCCGTACTATTTTACATAAAATAACAAATCAGATTTAACATGTTACTGTGTGAGAATGGGTTGAGAAATGTTGGGCTCAACACTGAGTTGCTACTTTACATCCTAAACAATCAGATACAATAGGGGGAATATGGTAGTAAGGCTTTTCAAATTTTATATTAAGGAGAAAGGAAACAGTATAAAGGAGCATTCCTTCACAAATGGGCTCTTGGATAATAACATTGATCATGTAGCACTTTCAAAGTAAAGGTAAATAATTTAATAGATCGAAACTCAGAGCTATGGCCTATGGTTCCCTGCCCAATGCTGCTCCACACTGGGAGTACTTGACTGCCGAATCAGCCATATTAAAACATTTACCTGCCAATATATCCAACAGCAGTTTCTAGCTTTAACTTTCAGGTGTAATTCCACAATGCAACTCAGTTTTCTTTCTGCCTGAGTAAGAGAAAAAAATTAAAGAAATACTTTAATTTATATAGCACCTTTCACGATCCCAAAGTGCTGTACAGCCAGTTAAATGCTTTTGATGTGTAGTTACTGTAGTGTATGTAACCGTTCCACCTTTAAGAGAACTATTTTAAGGGTTGCACTACTTTATCTTGGCTGCTGTATACTGTAATACCGGTGGTGACCACACCGATATATAAGTGCTGTGTAATGATTTATTGGGCAGTTCCGCCCTGACCTTCGACTAGTAAAGACCTGTTAAAAGTTACTCTTGTGGTCTGTGTAATAATTCTCATTATAACACACAGACTTAACAGTGGCGACGAGTACGATCTTACCCTGTGGCAGAGATACATCCAAGGCAGTTTAACGGGCATCGAGAGGAGGCATCCGCCCTCATCATTCTGCTGAGAGAAGACTCGGGTCTGCAGAGCAAAGGAAGAATTCTGACACGAAGCCTTCCATCAGCAACAGGCAGTGATCATCCCTTCTATCACGGTGGTGGGTAAGCCGATCAGCGACGAGCAGCAAGTCGGCCACGTTGGCTGTGAAATAGGGGAGGGAAGAACGGAGGATATAAGGGCGGAGAACTCGACCACGGCCGGGGAAAAGAGCCGGACAGAAGTCGGGGCCAGAGGCGCTGAGACTGGGGCAGCATAGGGCACGGAAGCCTCCGTGAATGCAAACGCAGCCGGTGTGAGAGACCGGGCTACAAGCGGGCTGGGAGACGCAACAGCGTCGAGAGAGAGCTCGACCGCGACCGGTGAAAAAGGCCGGGCAGCTACCGAGGCCGTGAGGCGCAGCGACCGGGACGATCGTAAGGCGCCGGAGAAAATAAAAATAAAAAAACCGCGGAGAAC
Organism: Somniosus microcephalus; assembly: GCF_052327205.1. Lineage (NCBI taxonomy): Eukaryota > Metazoa > Chordata > Chondrichthyes > Squaliformes > Somniosidae > Somniosus > Somniosus microcephalus. The sequence goes on along the minus strand of NC_140987.1, from coordinate 325,261,363 downwards.
TCAGTCGCAGCCGGGGGGTAAAGGACCGGACTGCAAGAGGGGCTGGGAGGGACGATTTGAAAATCGCTGGGGGAGGGCGAATGCAGCAATTCGGCAATCGCCATTACAGCCAGCGGAGGAGAAAGGCGAAACGCGGGAAGCCGCCATTTTCGTAGGCGGGGGAAGAAGACAAGCGCAGGAAACCGCCATTTTGAAAAAAAAAAGAAAAGAAAAATTTCTTTTTGTCTCTCAAGAAGGTTGCGAAGATGCCTAAGCGTGGTAACATCAACGATTTCGATCCCGATGTTGAAGATTGGGCCACGTATGTAGAACACATAGAGATATATTGTAAGGCAAATAAAATATCAGATGAAGATAAAGCACTAACCTTACTAAACTCAATGGGTGCGAAGACATACGGGCTATTGAAGCATCTTCTATCACCAGCTAAACCGGCGGATCAGACTTTCGCTAAAATTGTTGCTGTCCTGAAAAATCATTTGAACCCCACACCGCTGATGTTAGCGGAACGATTTAAATTTTATGCGAGAACACAACTGAAAGAGGAAAGCAACGCGGAGTATTTAATTGAACAGCGTAAGCTAGCGAAATACTGCCAGTTTGGGGAAAGACTGACAGAGGCACTGAGAGACAAATTCGTGTGTGGATTGTCGAAAGAAGGAACACAAAAGCGGCTGCTTGAAGAGAATGATCTTACACTTGATAAGGCTGTCTCTATTGCAGCATCGCACGAAGCCGCAGCGAGCGGCACTGCGGAAATGCAGCTGAAGGCAGCGGTACTCAGCGTAGATCAAATGGCTTCGGGTACAACGAAATGTTATCGTTGTGGGCAGACAACACACGATCAGAACCAATGCTGGTTTAAAAACCAGGAATGTAGAAAATGTGGCAAGCTTGGTCACATAGCTAAAGTATGCCGGTCAGGAAAGAAGACCAGCAACAAAAAGTCACCGCAGGGAAAGTGCAGAAAGGTACATAAGGTGGCTGAGAAGAGTTCGGATGAACAGAATTCGGATTCAGACTCCAACAGCAAGGAACTGGGTAGTCTGAGAATTCACAATGTGAGTAAGGAAGCTGACCGACAAACTATCTGGGTCACACTGCAGATAGCAGGAGTCCAAATGAAGATGGAATTGGACACCGGATCGGCGTTGACGGTCATGAATAAGCAAGATTACAAAAGGTTATTCAAACATATTCCCCTACGGGATACGAAGATAGTATTGCAGACATACACGGGGCAAAGAGTATACCCCATCGGAAAGATAAAAGTCAAGGTGGTACACAAGGGCAAAGAACACCAAGGAATGGACGTTTATGTACTACCTGAGGGAGGTCCACCACTTCTGGGACGGGAGTGGATCAGGAAAATAAATATGGACTGGCACTCCCTAAACGCAATAGCGGTAGATTCCGGGAAAAAAGATGTCAAACCTGAACGATTGTCCAGAATATTGGATGAGGCTAAAGAGGTGTTCCAACAGGGACTGGGAACACAGAGGAATTAAGGCAAAAATCAAGATTGCAGAACATGCAAACCCAAAAATTTTCAAAGCCAGGCCGGTACCTTATGCGATACGACCTGCTGTGGAAGCTGAGCTGGAAGGGCTAGAACGTTCAGGAGTACTGTCTAAGGTGGACTGGAGTGAGTGGGCCACGCCCATTGTTCCCGTCATGAAGCGTTCATCGAGTAACAAGCCAGGGGAACCGGGGAAGGTCCGCACCTGTGGAGACTTCAAGATCATAGTTAGTCCGGTGCTTCACACGGTGCAATATCCGCTTCCGCGGATTGAGGATATCTTTGCTTCATTGTCTGGCGGGAAACGCTTCACCAAGATAGACCTGGCGCAAGCGTACTTACAGATGGAAGTTGAGGAAGAGTCGCGCCAGTATCTCACAATCAACACGCACAGAGGCTTGTATCGATATAATAGACTGTTTTTTGGAGTGGCTTCGGCTCCAGCAATTTGGCAGAGAGCCATGGAGCAGGTATTACAGGGAATTCCAAGCACTCAATGTTACTTGGACGATATCCTGATTACAGGAGGTGACGATGAGGAACACCTTGCAAATTTGAAACTGGTGCTTACCAGGTTGAAGGAATATGGCCTTCGAGTTAATCGCCAGAAATGTGAGTTCTTTCAGAAACGGATCTCGTACTGTGGTCATGTCATTGACCAGGAGGGGCTGCACAAGTCACCTGAGAAGATCGAAGCTGTTGTGAAGGCTCCCGCTCCGGAAAATGTATCCCAGTTGAGGTCGTTCCTAGGGTTGATTAACTATTACCATAAGTTTCTGCCAAATCTATCCACGGTGCTGCACCCGCTGAATGCTCTTTTGCAGAAAGAAGTACCATGGAGGTGGAGCGAGGACTGTAAGAAGGCCTTTCGCAAAAGCAAGGCATTGATCACCTCAGAGGAAGTGTTGGCTCACTTCAACCCAACACTACCTATTCGTTTAGCTTGTGATGCTTCTCCTTATGGTATTGGAGCAGTACTCTCACACAAGTGGCCAAATGGCTCGGAAAGGCCAGTCGCATTTGCATCCAGATCATTGACCTCCGCTGAGCGCAACTATGCTCAGATAGATAGGGAGGCTCTCAGCCTGGTGTGGGGAGTAAAGAAGTTTAATCATTACCTGCAGGGCCAGAAGTTTACGCTGCTGACAGGCCACCAGCCGTTGGTATCCATATTCAACCCTAAAAAGGGCGTTTCCATTATGACAGCGCAAAGGCTACAGAGGTGGTCCCTTTTCCTAGGGGCACACCAATATGACATAGAATACAAAGGATCAAAACAGCATGGGAATGCTGACGGTTTATCGTGCCTACCGTTGCCAACGGTAGAAGAGGCGCCTGCAGTGGACCCGGTGGAGATGTTCCACTCAACCATAGTGGAATGTCTACCAGTAACAAATTCTACCATTGAAAAAGAAACGAGAAATGACCCGACTCTCTCACGAGTCTACGATTTAACGGTGAAGGGATGGCCAGCACATGGCGAACCACTGTTGCCAGCATTCTCGCAAAGAAGAGAACAGCTGTCAGTGTGCCGAGGAACCTTGATGTGTGGATCCAGAGTGGTGATTCCACCCAAACTCCAGAGTAAAGTGCTAAAGGAGCTTCACGAGGGGCATCTGGGTGGAGTGAAAATGAAGAACCTAGCCAGAGCGTTTGTGTGGTGGCCAGGTATCGATGGAGACATCGAAGAAATGACCAAGAGCTGTCTAGGATGTCAGAAGGTCCAAAACGCCCCACCACAAGCCCCTCTACATCCATGGGAGTGGCCCTCATCTCCATGGGAAAGGGTACATATCGACTTTGCTGGTCCATTTATGGACTCAATGTTCTTAATCGCGGTGGATGCACACTCCAAGTGGCCAGAGGTAATAAAGATGTCCTCCACCACCATGGAAAAAACCATCACAGTATTAAGGACCATATTTGCCAGGAATGGGCTGCCGGAACAGATCTGTTCTGATAATGGACCGCAATTCGTGTCCGAAGAATTCAGGAAGTTCTTAAAAAACAATGGGGTTAAGCACTACACGTCCGTCCCATACCATCCCGCCACCAATGGATTAGCTGAAAGGTTTGTCCAGACCTTCAAGAAGGCCATAAAGGCCATGGGTAATGAAGATATAAATCTACAACATAAGGTGGATAACTTCTTGTTGGCGTACAGAAATGCAACACATGCGGCCACAAACCAAACTCCTGCCATGATGTTTTTCAATAGAAGACTAAGATGCCGGCTGGATTTGATCAAGCCAAACATCAGAAGGGACATAGAGAATCGGCAATTTCAAGGCATGAATGAAAGGCCAACTAGAACCTTCCAGATAGGTCAACAAGTTTTGGCCCGGGACTACCGTACCGAGAAATGGCAGCCTGGAACTATTTTCACATGACTAGGACCGCTGATGTATACCGTGGACATTGGTGAAAGCATAATAAGGCGCCATGCTGACCAGATCATAGAGTCATCCGAAAAGGGACAACCTACTCCACAACTCTATACGCCTAATGATGAAGCAGAGATACCCATAGTATCTACCTCCGATCCGATGATACTGGAATCAGATGAACCTGACACTGACATTCAAGCCGAATTGACCTTGCCAAAAGAACCTACTACACCACCGAAAACTACTACACCACCGAGGCGTTATCCGGACCGAGTCAGGAAGCCTCCAGAGAGACTGAATCTGTGAACTGTTTTTACATGAAGTTGTGTATATATGTTATGATGTTATGTTTAATGGGGAATATATATACTGTTAAGCTAAAAAGGGAGGATTGTAGTGTATGTAACCGTTCCACCTTTAAGAGAACTATTTTAAGGGTTGCACTACTTTATCTTGGCTGCTGTATACTGTAATACCGGTGGTGACCACACCGGTATATAAGTGCTGTGTAATGATTTATTGGGCAGTTCCGCCCTGACCTTCGACTAGTAAAGACCTGTTAAAAGTTACTCTTGTGGTCTGTGTAATAATTCTCATTATAACACACAGACTTAACAGTTACTGTTGTACTGTAGGAAACACAGCAGCCAATTTAAGCTGAGCAAGGTCCCATAAACAGAGATAAACGACAAGACAATCTTTGTTTTAGTGATGTTGGTTGAGGGATCAATATTGGTCTGGACACTGGGGAGAGCTCCCCTGCTCATCTTCAAATAGTGCCATGGGATCTTTTATGTCCCCCGAAGAGGGCAGATGTTGTCTTGTTTTAACATGCCATGCAACAGTGCAGCACTCCCTCAGTACTGCACGGAAGTTTCAGCATAGATGATGTGCTCAAGTCTCAGGAGTGGGACCATGAACCCATAACCTTCTGACTCAGAAGTGAGAATGCTACCCACTGAGCCACAGCTGACAACTAAAGTAAGGGTAAGGGATCTGTGCAATTGTGAATGCTGGCTTCATCTTAGTAGTATCCACATTTTCAGTATTTGTGGAAACAGATAATTTAAAAAGGGATTGTGCATGCTTCCTCGCTCACAGCTCATGCAGAATCCTGTATTTGATAAGGTGGCGCATTGCCCACAAGTTATACTGTTGAATGTTCATTATTTCACTTGCTCTCATACCAGGATAAGGGCAGAGATCATTCACAACAGGAGACATTTTATAATATTGTATATGGTGAGCCCTGTGTGGTTGCTGAGCAACAATAGCTTGCAAAGGTCATCCTTTCTGCTAAGCTGTTGTTGACTTTTTAATATAGTTTTTACGATCGTTCTAAATTTTGGCAAGCAAACTAAATGTTGTTAAATTGTTCCCGTCACTTCGGTGCCAGGGACTGATGTTTCTAGACATAGGGCTGGATTTTGCTAGGCCCGAAGAGGCAGGAATGGAGGCATGTGGGGTGTTAAAATTGCAAAAAGTGGCGGGCGGGCCCGACCCCGCCTCCATCCCGCCTCCAAGCAATTTTCCCAAATGCGTGGTTTCTGATCCCATCTCCGACCCGCCTCCAAGAGGCGGGATAGGCCCTTAAGGCCCTCAACAACCACTAAATTGCCTCTATAATCCCATTTTGAGAGGCCTTCCCGATTTTAACACGTTTCCCACGTGATTCACATCTCCTCTGAAACACGACGGTGAAACCTGACGGGAGTGTAGTGTATGTACCCGTCTACCTTTAAGGGAACTATTGAATGTAACCGTTCACCTTTAAGAGAACTACTTTAGGTGTGGCACTATTTGTTTGGCTTCTGTATACTGTAATACCGATAGTGACCACACCAGTATATAAGTGTTGTGGCAGGATTGCTGGGGCAGATTCGCCCGGACCCTCGAATAGTAAAGACCTGTTTGTTTGTTACTTCTGAAGTCTGTGTATTTATTAACTGCACAACCCACAGACTTTACAGTGGCGACGAGTCCGATCGTACCCTGCGGCAAGACTACCAAAGCAACGAAGAGCGTCGAAGAGAGGCAACCGCCCTCGTCGTGCTGCTGAAAGAAAACACGAGGCTGCAGCAGGAGGAAGGAGGAAGACTTTAGCAACAAAAGCTTCCAGCAACAACAGGCACTGACTACCCTTCTACCACGGTGCGGAGTGAGCCGATCAGCAGGAAACAAGGCGGCCGCGGAGACTGTGAGTAGGGGAAAGTGTAGAGAATATCCGGAGGATACGGGCTGTGCACTCGACCACGGTCGAGGGGGAACGGAGCCGGTCAGAAAGTCGGGTCCAACGGCGTCGTGAGACAGTCGGACCTCGATCGGCGGGAAAAGCCGGGCAGCGACCGCAGCCACGAAGTGCTGAGACTGGGAGTAGGCGCGGGAAGAGAAACCCAGCCGCAGCCGGGGAGGGAAACACTGGTCTGCGAGAGGGCTGGGAGGCGAACAGGAACCGTGCGGGTGGGAGAGAGAGACAGAACCGAGCAAGGGGAGAGAGACTGCGCGAGAGCCAGTCCAGCGGCTGAGCTGTCCTCCACCAACGGGGTAACCCGAGCCGGTAGAACCGAACGTGCGGGAGAGGGAGAGACAGAGCCGAGCAAGGGGAGAGAGACTGTGCGAGAGCCAGTCCAGCGGCTGAACTGCTCTTCACCAACGAGGCACCCAGGGCCGGTAGAACCGAACGTGCGGGAGAGAGAGCGACAGAGCCGGGTACGGAGAGAGAGATTGCGTGAGAGCCAGTCCAGCGGCTGAACTGTCCTCCGTTAACGGGGTGTACCCAGCGCCGGTAGAGCCGTGCAGGCGGGAGGAAAAGACAGAGCCGAGTAAGGGGAGCTGTGCGAGAGCCAGCCCAGCGGCTGAACCTGTCCGCTGTGGGGGAAAGCGTACCCCTTCCACCAGGAAGAAACGCGGGAAGCCGCCATTAGGCGGAGGAGACGACAGAAGCGGGAAACCGCCATTGAAGGGGGCGGGGAGAGAAAGGAAGAGCGGGAAACCGCCATATTCGTGGGAAAACCGCCATCTTAGAAATAAACAAATAAATAAGAATACTTAAAGAAATACTGGTGCTGCTCCCAAGGGAAGAAAGATGCCTAAGCGAGGGAATATTAATGATTTTAATTCTGAGATAGAAGACTGGGCCACGTACATGGAACGCATCGAGATCTATTGTGAAGCCAACAAAATAGAGGAAGACGACAAGGCGATAACATTGTTAAACTCGATGGGCGCAAAGACATACGGGCTCTTGAAGGATTTACTAGCACCAGCTAAACCGGCGGATCAGTCTTTCGAAGAGATTGTGGTTGTTCTGAAGGACCACTTGAACCCCACACCGTTGATGTTGGCTGAACGATTCAAATTCTATGCAAGAACGCAATGGAAAGACGAAAACAACGCAGAATACTTGGTCGAACTGCGTAGGCTAGCGAAATACTGCCAGTTCAGAGGGAATCTGACAGAGGCACTGCGAGACAAGTTCGTAGGCGGATTGTCCAAGGAAGGGACGCAAAAGCGCCTACTAGAAGAGAACGACCTTACACTTGACAGGGCTGTCCTTATAGCCGCATCACACGAAGCCGCAGCAAAAGGAACGGCGGAAATGCAACTAAAGGCGGCGGCGCTCAGGGTGGACCAAATTACCTCGAGTACAACAAAATGCTATCGTTGTGGGAAGACAACACACGACCAGAATCAATGCTGGTTTAAGAACCAAGAATGTAGGAAATGTGGCAAACTGGGTCACATCGCTAAGGTATGCCGGTCAGGGAAGAAGACCAACAACCAAAGGAAGCCATCACAAGAAAAGTACAACAAGGTATACAAGGGGGCTGAGAAGAGTTCAGACGAACAGAATCCAGACTCAGATCCAAACGGCCAGGAGCTGGGTAGTCTGAGTATCCACCATGTGAGTAAGGAAGCTGACCTACAAACTATCTGGGTCATGCTAAAAATAGCTGGAGTCCAAGTGAAAATGGAGTTGGACACTGGATCAGCTGTATCAGTCATAAATCGAGGGGATTACCACCGGCTATTCTCACACATACCCTTAAGAGGTACCAAGTTCGTATTGCAGATATACACGGGGCATAAAGTATACCCCATGGGAAAAATAAGAGTCAAGGTGAGAGATAGGGGTAAAGAACACCCAAGAATGAACTTGTATGTACTACATGAGGGAGGACCACCACTTCTAGGACGGGAGTGGATCAAGAAAATAGACATGGAATGGCACTACCTACAAGCAATGACGAGCGAGGACTCGGTGCAGACAAGCAGCTCAGACTCTGAGCCGGAAGACGATAAGTCCAGCCCACGTATGAAAAACAAGGTTAACATGAACTCACTGAATAAGGTTGGAAAAACGATGGCGTGCATAAAGACAGAGAATTCTGAGTCTGTTCAAGTCACAGACATATGCATTACGGAGGAACACCGAGCTCGAACTCAACGTTATTTCAAAGTACGACAACAATTCGAACAATTAAGTTACCGTCTCGTACAAGAGATGAAAACAATGAAAAAGTTCTATGACACCGAATGGGAGAGTCTGGAAAGACAACAGAACCTGCTGGCTCAAGCAGAGAGCGACCATAGAGCCATCGTGACCAATTACCGATCACACCTCCCTTATGATGTTCAGGAGTTAGAATATTTGCATGATCTAGAGATACAGCATAAAGGCAAACCACGCTACACTGAGGATTTTGTTCTGCAATTGGAGATGGAGCTAGTGCAGGCAAGGTTAAGAGAAGCTGAATCGCAGTGTGCACTTAAAGAGATGCAGAAAAAAATCTTGGACATGGAAAAGAGAAACGCTTCTTTACCTGATGTGAATAATGTGGCCATGTTGCAAGAGGAGCTTATCACTCAGTTAAATGAAAATAAAGGGAAAATTACTGAGATAGACTGCAAGAATAAAGAAGATTAGATGGCAGTGAGACTTCAAGAGGCAGATAGCATAGCAGCCTTGGCTGAACTCCAACAGGAAATTGCGAAAGAAGCAAATGAAGAGGAATCTTCAGGAAGCCGGGATTTTATTCCAGTTCTTCTCTACGACTCCTTACAAGCAGAGTGTGAGAAGTGGAAAGAACAGTATGAGCAGGCCCAGGCTACAATTCTGGAGGGGATTAACTCGGCAACCTCCGAAAAGCTAGTTTCAGTAGAAGCATATGAACAACTAAAGGTTGAACATGAGCAAGAAGTCCAAAGGCTGCAGGAAATTCTTGATGAGCTCAAGGCCAAGACAGACTCATCGGTAGAAGTTCCATCCATAGATGAGAATTTAGCGGTGAAAGACATGGCAGAACATGAAAGACAAGATGTCCAAGAACTCATAAAAATATTGGAGGAAACCCAAGACAAATATGAGGCGGCAATGACCGAGGTTCAACGACTTGAAGAGCAGAGTCAACTGGGAATCCTTTCAGTGGAAGGGAAGGAAACTGTAAGAAACACAGAGACTGTAAGAATGGGCTCTGAACATGAGCTTGGGAGCATCAAGGCGCAACTTCTTCGAGCGCTTGAAACCAAAGTACAAGAGGAAAGGAAGGTGAAAGCATTGGAGGGAAAGGTGGATGAAATGGTGAAGACTCTGATCCACAGAGTCCCCGCGGAAGAGTTAACGGTCAGCCAACTCCTTCACATGCTGAGAGACAAGACTCCACAATGGGAACACGAGCTTCAATCTGCAAAGGGAAGGAATTCAGAGCTCCCAAAAGTTACAGAAATAACTGAGGTGGCAACACAGATTTTGTGTTACAGTTTACTCTATGAAGAGTTCGTTGAATCACGTCAATGTGAACAGAAGAATGTTGAAACAGCTGCTTCAGTAGAAGGATTAAATAGCCTGATACCGCAATCCCCGGTGGAAGGGAAGGTATTGAACTCACAAATGAGGTCAGTAGTGAAGGAATGGCAGACAACCCAGGAAGAGCGGGATGAATATGAATGCATGAAGAAGTCTTTTCAAGAAAGATGTCTAGGGAAGGAACCACCGTCAGCTAACATCCAGACGGGTGAGGAGGAAGAAGAAGGCTCTCTCGCTGGCCTAACTCAGGACGAACCCGAATATTACCATGACCTGTTGAGTGACACTGAATATTACGAGGATGTGGTCTGCCCAGCTTGTGATGAAAACTCCCAAAGTGCTGAAATCCGGAGGAAGCACTTAAGGTCTAAGGAACATAGAGAGTTGGTGGCGCTACAGCTGGCAGCCGAGAAAGGAACTCCGAGAGTTTCAAAAAGGCAGAAAAGAAAAAGAAGAAGCAGAAGATAATAACTGTCTAAAATATTAGCACTTCTACCATCTCAGGCGGAACACTACGAAAGGAGCTAAATTAGTTGAAAAACTGGAAAATGTCAAGACAGCCAGTTGGTTGTAAAAGTCCGCACTGCTGGTTCAACAGGACAAAAGTTCAAGCTGTTACGTCAAGAAAAAGGCTATGGAGGAGTCACGCTAGCCAGGTGAACCGGCTACACCAAAGAAATGTTGTTCGGAACGAGTCAAGATCAGAGACTGAATCTATGAACTGTTTCCGCAGAGACTGAACCTGTGAACTGTTCCCACCGAGATTATATCTGTAAATTGTTTTATATGACATTGACTCCACCGAGATTATATCTGTAATTTGTTTATAGGAAGTTGAAGATATGTATGTTTAACGGAGACTCTGTAAGTAATAAGCTAAAAAGGGAGGATTGTAGTGTATGTACCCGTCTACCTTTAAGGGAACTATTGAATGTAACCGTTCACCTTTAAGGTGTGGCACTATTTGTTTGGCTTCTGTATACTGTAATACCGATAGTGACCACACCAGTATATAATTGTTGTGGCAGGATTGCTGGGGCAGATTCGCCCGGACCCTCGAATAGTAAAGACCTGTTTGTTTGTTACTTCTGAAGTCTGTGTGTTTATTAACTGCACAACCCACAGACTTTACAGGGAGCACAATTGGATTGCTGACTATCTGCTGCAGCTCCACCATTAAATAGGAGATTTGATCAGTCATCATTTGCAGGTGGCAGGACTTTGTTGTCTCAGGCCTGGGGGAACTTTTAGCAGGCATAAACATAGCTGTGGAAGTTTGGAGCCTGACACCCATCTCCAGTGTGACCTCCTGGGAAACCCCTCTCGCCACCTGGACTGAGCGCTTCCTCAGCTGAGGCATATACCAGAAGCATGGGAACCATTTATTTCCTTTCCTCCTAGACATCAGATGAGGATGAAGACCAGCCGTGGCAGCAGCAGAACCATGACCAACAGCAGCACCAACAGCAGCGGCAAAAACAAGAGCGCCAAGCTGCTGCTCACCCACCTGAAGCTGCACAGGCTAGAAGGCACCAGCCCATGGAAGCCCGTTGGCACAGGAGATACCCACCAAACAGGGCCTACAGACAGAGGATCAGCTACCTCAACATGTGTGAGCAGCAGTGCCAAAGGCGGCTCCGACTTTCGCGAGAGGTAGTGGGTGACATCTGCGCAATGGTGCAGCAAGACCTGGAGCCCAGGGGAGCAGATGGACACCCCCTACCAGTGGCCGTCAAAGTCACCACCACACTCAACCTTTTTGCTTCAGGCTCATTCCAGGGATCAGCAGCAGACATCAGCGGCATCTCCCAGGCGGCCGCACACACTTGCATCACGCAGGTAACCGATGCCCTCTTTGCCATCGCGCACAATCACATCCATTTCTCCAAGGATCAAGCAAGTGTCACGGCGCGTGCGGTTGGATTAGCTAATCTGGCAGGCTTTTCAAGGGTGCAGGGCATCGTTGACTGCACACATATGGCCCTTAAGGCACCCCATCGTAATCCAAGTATTTTTGTCAACCGCAAGGGCTTCCACTCACTCAACGTGCAGCTGGTGTGTGACCACAAGAAGGAAATTTTGCATGTTTGTGCCAAGTACCCTGGCAGTTGCCATGACTCCTTCATACTGTGCCAGACTAGTGTGCCTCCCCTCTTCAGTCTGCCAGACCAACTTAATGGATGGCTACTTGGAGACAAGGGCTATCCCCTGAAGATGTGGCTAATAACGCCATTGAGGAACCCATCCAACGAAGCTGAGGGGAGCTACAACTACAGCCACATTTCCACCAGATCCATAATCGAGCAAACCATCGGCATGCTGAAGATGTGCTTCAGATGCCTGGATAGATCAGGTGGAGCCCTGCAGTACTCAGCAGCCAAGGTCTCCAGAATCATCGTGGTTTGCGGTGCACTTCACAACATGGCACAGCATCGTGGCTTGCAGATTCCTGAGGACCAAGTGGCTCCTCACATATCCTCCTCAGATGAGGAGGAGGAGGAGGAGGAGGAAGAGGAGGAGGAGAGCGAAAACGAACATCTTGCAGAGGCCCATCAACCAGCGGCAGCAGTACGTGAGAACATTGCTGCCCGGGATGCAAGGAACGCACTCATCTTGGCCAGATTTGCTTAGCCTAGCCAATCAAGCACTTTTACCTCGCAGCTTCATACCAGAGCATCGACAATGTCCAAGAACCAGAGGATTCCTAGCACTCTGACCACCATACTGACAATTGCAAGTAATCCTAAGCCCTCAATGTGGGAGCCCCATTTGCGAAATGACACACGCCACAACTGCAACAGTTGCCATCAGAATTTTTATTTACAATAACCAACTGATGGCATTTTAAAAATAAACACATTTCACCCAAGTGACTACCCTTGTGACGATTTGTGCAGTATCTTTCTCTTATGCATGCTCCTACATGGTGCTTCCCCTGTGGCTTCAGCAGCTGTGGAGGCCCCTTGCTCACTTTCTTGCTGCTCCTGCCTCAACACCTTTGGCGGGCGTCCTCTGGGGTTGCGAACCTGTGAGGGCTCGTCAACAGTCTGCTGCTCCTGCAGCTGTGCAGGGGTTGAGACGCCGATCTCTGTTGGGTGGAGACTCTGGTGGGCCTCTGACCGAGGGCTCTGCAGTGGCATGGAAGTGTGAGTGCTTGGAGAGGAGCCGCCACTTCCTTGATGTCTGCCACCAGCTTCCTTCTCATGGGTCAGGTCCCCCTCAGCGCTTGCAAGTGGCTTGAGAGCACCTTGCTGCACATCAGGGGGGCCATGGGGACCCGTATCTACACTGGCAGTCCTACTCAGAAGGACTTCCATGAAGCTTTGGTTTCTCTGTTTAATAGCTGACCATCGCTCCTCCAGAGATGTCAGTCTATTCTGAACACTCACCATGTTTTCCTCACTCCGGCGACTTACTGCTGCCATGGCCGTAGCCAGCCTTTCCACGGAGGTTGCCATCCTTTCTGTGGTGCTGCGTTCATGCGCCAATGACTCCACAAAGGCTCTGCTCATGTTCGCGATGGACTCCTCCATTCGCTCCACACTCACAGCGACCCTGGAGACAAAACCTGCCAGAGACTTCTGCACCAGTTCCTGGAGTTCCAGCACTGTTGTTCTTCTGGATGGACCCAGAGACAGAGGGTCGACATGCAGCTGAGCCGAGCTGGGAGAGTCCTGCGCTCTCCGACTAGGACTCTCCACTGCTGTCCCTGTCTCCACAATCTGCTGATGCTCATTTGTGAGCTGTGATACACCAGGTGACAGCACTACTCTATCTCGTGATGGTCCCACTGAGGTGTGTCTGCGCTGGTGCTATGTTGGCTGAATTCTGCTGACGCTGTGCCCTCAGAGGTTGCAGCTTCCTCTGAGGAGTCTGGAGACTCAGGCTGATCCTCCTGGATAGTGGGGACGTGTGCTTACGATGGTTCTGTGGGGGAGTAAAGTAGTCAGAGTTGTGAGGCCAAGCTTACATGCACATTGCATATTGCAGATGATCATAAGTCCATCTGTTGGAGCTTCAGAATCATTATCAGCGACTCATGCAATGTCACTGAGAGAGATGAAAAACTATTCTGTCACCAGCTTTCTCTGATGCACCCGTCTGTCCGTCCCCCATTTGCGCATCGTCCTCGAGTCCCACTATCTCCAGGACCGCCTCCTCCCAAGGGGTGAGGGTGGCCCTCCTCCTGTCCTCGCTCTTTCCCTCTTATTGTGAGCTCTCTTTTCCTGCAATGAGGGAGACAAGTGGAGTTTGAGTGAGAATGAAGGAGTGTAGAGAATCCATAGCATAGATGCTTAGAAGGAGACAAAGATGGAGTGAGTTGGCAAGACCAAGGGCCCTCCCTGTGTTCTGTAAGTTGTTTTCATAGCATCACAGTGATAGGGAGTGTGAGGGCTGCATAGTCAAATAGTTAGGTGAATGTGACCATAGAGAGAGAGGGAATGGGTAAGGGTGCAGGGATGTCAGTGTCAAGTGGGATGTGGAGGAAGAGGTTGCTAAAGCTGAGTGCTGGTGAGGAGAGGCAATGGGGATCAGATTGTGGGTGATGGCAAAGTCATGCTCACTTTTCCAGTGCGCAGGTCATGAAACCTCTTCCTGCACTGAGGCCAGGTTCTGCAGATGAGGGACAACGGGTTCACTTCCTGGGCCACCTGGACCCACACAGCCTTCGTCTGCTGGGGAGGCTTCTTCCTCCCTGAAGAAGGGAAGGGCACCTCCTTACTAGTTCTTGCTCCCTCCACCAAAGCTTGCAGGGCGACGTCATCAAATCTGGGAGCAGACTTAGGTCTCCCACTGCTCATTCTGCCTCCAGGTCCCTCCCACTGTGAAGGCCAAAAGGTTGGCAGTTTGCAGAAGAAGGAAGGCTTCTTGCAGACCTTAAATGCAGCAGCAATGATGACGTCATCAGAGGCGAGTTTCAGACTGAAAAAACTAATTGGGCCATGGGTTCCCACACGCTGGAACTCAATTGCCTAATTAGCTGAAAATCACATCATTCTCCCACATCAATTTGGAATCGGGTGGATAACACGAAAAGCGGATGACACGACCCCAGCCCGCCCCATGACAAAATCCAGCCCGTAGTCTTTGCTTACAGATTTTATTATAGGAAAACGATACTCTCAGACAACACACGCGGCGATGCAAAGGCTGCGGGTGACCTCATGTTACACTTACTGAGCTCAAGCTGCAGGTTGGCCAACCCTCGAACTCTACCGAACTTCCGTGACAATCGTTCGCAGTTACACTTTCAGTAAAGCCACGACATCATACCTCTTCCATGATCCTTGCTCCTGATTTACATTAGGTACCATTAGCTCAAAATTCCAAAGGCTCGCTGTCTTGTGGTTCCATGGGATGGAAGGCTCCACATCATGGTCTCAGGATGTAACATAAACTATCTGATCTACTCACATGTACATAGCTGCCAAACAGATAGATGTATCCATTAGAAGGTCAGAGCTTACACAAGGAGTCCCAATCTAACTTAGATGATGACAGTGGTATTACTTTCCAAAATGTAACTCCCTTTTGAGTTCTATTTTGGGTCATTTAGGTCTGTGCTCTGGGGCTGATCCTGGTTTGTGGACTTACAATGGGTCCTGAGTGTGTAACTGATACTGCTATAAAATCTTATAAGAGTCAAATGGAAGGATTTTGGACATCACACTCCCTTCACAGTATCCATATAAGTCCGTATGTCCCATTCAGATAAGTTTGTCCCTACGGGGATATGTAAATATCTTACATCATTCAGCAATAGTCCAGTATTCCTGATGTAACTATCCCACCAGTTGGTTCATTTACCGTCACCCAGATAGGATTGAAGTGATGAACAATATTGTAATCCGCAGTCTTCTCACCATGATGTTGGACCAAAAGGAGTTAGTTGCCTTTGAACAACCTCAGGCAATTGGTGTGGAACTCCCTTTCCACCTTTTTCTTTCCTCCAGTAAGATGTATCTTACATACAGAAGGATTAACATGTTACATGAAGCGGACCTTCCCATTTGGATGCCAGGCCATGTTCTCTGTCTGCCAACCAGAGCGTCATCATGTTGTCTCCAACCTGCCAATTACTTTCCCGAATTGTTTATCGAGTTGCAATTTAGAAGTCCGAGCTACCTGCCCCAATTGATTAGTAACCCATAAATCCAGATCTCTCAAATTGGCTTTTAGTTGTTCTACATATCGGTCAACCTTAGCCCTTTCTTCCCTGGGTCTCGGAGGATCGGCCAGGAGGTGTTCAGGTAACCTCATCATCACTTCTAAAGGGCTGCAACCGGTGGAGGCTGTGGGTGTGGCTCTGATCGCCATAAGGACCAAGGGCAGTTTCACATCCCAATCCTCACCATTCAACGCCACTGCCATCCTGAGCATCATGTTCTGTCCGCCTGCGGGTGACTGAGGATGGTATGTAATGCGAAGGGCTCATTTCATTCCTAGTGCTTCTACCATAGCCTTCACCACTTCGTCTGAGAACACTGGACACTGATCGGATCCTAGTTCATTTGGAAGGCCACAGCTAGTTAGCACCTGGTCTACGAGTGCACTAGCTGTTGTTGCACCGGGTTACACCAGTAACAGTTCCCAAGATGATAGGCTACTACCCACTTTGAGAAATGATCTGTGATAACCAGATTGAACCTGTTTCCTCAGGCAATGTGAGGTAAAGGACCTACTTCATCCGTTTACAACAGCGACCATGGATTACTTGATCTGAGAGGTTTCAATGGCACGTTCCTTTTCATCAGTATTGGGTTATTTTGTGCGCAAACTAAGCTCCAGTCCCACCAGATGGGGCAGCTCCAGTCCCACCAGGCGGGGCAGCTCCAGTCCCACCCGACGGGGCAGCTCCAGTCCCACCAGACGGGGCAGCTCCAGTCCCACCCGACGGGGCAGCTCCAGTCCCACCCGACGGGGCAGCTCCAGTCCCACCCGACGGGGCAGCTCCAGTCCCACCCGACGGGGTAGCTCCAGTCCCACCCGACGGGGCAGCACCAGTCCGACCAGACTGGGCAGCTCCAGTCCCACCCGACGGGGCAGCTCCAGTCCCACCCGACGGGGCAGCTCCAGTCCCACCCGATGGGGCAGCTCCAGTCCCACCAGGGGGGGCAGCTCCAGTCCCACCGGGGGGGCAGCTCCTGTCCCGTCAGGTGGGGCAGCTCCAGTCCCACCCGACGGGGCAACTCCAGTCCCACCAGGCAGAGCAGCTCCAGTCCCACCCGACGGGGCAGCACCAGTCCCACCAGACGGGGCAGCTCCAGTCCCACCCGACGGGGCAGCTCCAGTCCCAACCGACGGGGCAGCTCCAGGCCCACCCGACGGGGCAGCACCAGTCCCACCAGACGGGGCAGCTGCAGTCCCACCCGACGGGGCAGCTCCAGTCCCACTAGGCGGGGCAGCTCCAGTCCCACTAGGTGGAGCAGCTCCAGTCCCACCAGACGGGGCAGCTCCAGTCCCACCCGACGGGGTAGCTCCAGTCCCACCAGACGGGGCAGCTCCAGTCCCACCCGACGGGACAGCTCCAGTCCCACTAGGCGGAGCAGCTCCAGACCAGACAAAGTAAATCAATTTTAAAGCATTGGCCGACCTCCCCACCCACTCTTCCGATCTCCCCCATGGGGCCTCCGATCTCCCCCCCCCCCCCCGCACTCTTCCGATCTCCCCCCCGCCACACTTCCGACCTCCCCCACGGGGCCTCCGATTTCCTCCCCCCCACTCTTCCAATCTCCCCCACGGGGCCTCCGATTTCCTCCCCCCCCACTCTTCCGATTTCCTCCCCCCCCACTCTTCCGATTTCCTCCCCCCCCACTCTTCCAATCTCCCCCACGGGGCCTCCGATTTCCTCCCCCCCCACTCTTCCGATTTCCTCCCCCCCCACTCTTCCGATTTCCTCCCCCCCCCACTCTTCCAATCTCCCCCACGGGGCCTCCGATCTCCCCCCCCCCCCCCACTCTTCCGATCTCCCCCACGGGGCCTCCGATCTCCTCCCCCCCCCACACTTCCAATCTCCCCCATGGGGAGTCCGATCTCCCCCCCCCCCCCCCCCGCACTCTTCCGATCTCCCCCACGGGGCTTCCGATCTCCTCCTGAGGCCTCCCATCCCTCCCATCCCTACGGTCAGCTTCTCAAACGGGCTGGCTATGGCTGGGAAACGGAGATGACAAATATTAATCAGGTTAAGTTCGACAGGAGCTGAGAGAAATCCATTCTCCCGGGTTTCCCAGCCACAAATCAGCCCCCCTCCCCTCCCGATCGCTCCCTGCCTCCGAGCTACTATCCAGCCCTTCGGCCAGAATTTTCCAGGGCAATAGCAGGCGCGATCGGTGGCGGATCGGATGGGAAAGTTGTTATTTTTGACAGCAGGTCAGGAACCCGCTGTTATCTCGCTCCCACACACCTTTCCCTCAGGCGCGTCTGTCATTGCAGAGCCAGATCGACCGGCAGCAGCAGAGGACCCAATTGAGATGATTATCAGGTAGTTTACAGGCACTTAAGAGCCTTTTTTCACTTACTTTTTAAATTTCCCTGCATGGCCACAGGATTCACACAGCTCAGGAACCACATCTGTCAACCTGAGGCAGGAGTTCCATTGCCATTGCTCCAGCTGATTACCTGACAGCATGAAATGTTCAGTAAAAGCCCCGACCTGACAGATGAGCACTTTCCTCAGGCAGAGATTGTTGCTCAGTCCATTTCTAGCACAGATTATACAGGCTGCAAGTGTTTCCAGCAAAGTCTCCATCCAGTGTCACCTCATTGGAAGAACTCTCTCACCACTGACAGACCGCTTCTGTCATCTCTATGTCACCTGCCATCTATTCCATCAACATGGGTGGCATTTGTACTGTCTCACCTTGGTTCTCAGAATCTGACCACGATGAGCCCTAACACCAGCAGCACCAGACGCACCAGCAGCACCAACAATAACACTAACCTTCTCCGCGATCACCTGATGCTGCACAGGACAATGGGCATCAGCACCCGAGCACATTGCTGCCTGGGAGGCCAGGGATGGCCACATGATGCGCCAGGTTGGCACCACACCACACCAACACCATAAAGCATCCCATAATATCCAAGCCATTCCTTTCACACTCATCACCATTGTGGGGGGTACCGTTATGTCTCACCATTCACTGCAACTCACTAAGCCACTTCCAAAGGTGCACACAAATCTGCCCAAGACCGGAAAGTGTTGAAAATAAAGATTTCAATGTCTGATAGAACATTAATAGAAACTTTACGTAAACATTGGATAAAACATTCAAGTGTTGTGGTGTATGTGCCTTTAAGAGCCCCTGTGTACTGTAATGCCGGTAATGGCCACTCGGGCTATATAAGCCTGTATAGTGTTTTGTATCTTTTAGTTCACCTCCTGACTTTGTCCAGTAAGCACCTGTAAACCAACTCCTGCAATCCGTGTCTTCATTAACACACGTATACAACAGTGGCGACGAATTGGAAATGGACTTACCTGTGATTCGGCAGCACCTCAAGGAGATCGATTCCTCAGACGAAGGAAGAAAAAAAAAAGAAAAAAAACTGTGGTTTCACCAGCTAGCCAGGCTGGTGGCAGGTACTGCAATAATCCTTTCTGGGCAGCGGGCTGGGGCTCGATCGGCTGGCTCTACAGCGGGGCCAAGCAGTGAAGGCGCAGGCAAACAAATACGAAGGGTGGAGCACTCGGGAGACGGCCAGCTCTGCAAAGCAGGTCGGCGTTCGGACCACGCAGAGGGCGGGGAAAGTCCCAGAGCATCCGGCGGGAACAAGTCTCCAACTATTAAAAATATTTGTATAAATAAAATCCGCAGAGAACAGCATTGTCAGCAGCAACAGCGGCGGGAAAGCGCGGGAGGCGCCATTTTTTTTTCAGCAAGGAAGAAAGGAAAGCGCAGGAGGCGCTACTTTTTTTTAGGATGCCTAAGACTGGCAACATTACTACTTTCGATAGTGATGTAGAGGATTGGGCCACATATGTGGAAAGAGTGGAAGTATATTGCACAGCGAATGAAATAAAGGATGATAAAAAGGCATCGGTACTTCTAAATCTAATGGGCGCAAGGACATACAGGCTGCTACGAAACGTAATCACTCCAGCCAAACCGATGGACAAGAATTTTAAGGAGATTGTTGATACCCTACACTGCCAATTTGGGGCAGGACTGGCAGATTCTCTATGAGACAAATTCGTCTGAGGTCTCCTAAGTGAAGGAACACAAAAAAGGCTACTTTCTGAGAAAGATTTAAAACTGGACAAGGCTTTCAGTGTAGCTGTGTCATACGAAGCAGCAGCAAGAGGAGCTGCAGAGATACAGCAAAAGCCACAGGACTTCGGCACCCATGAAATGACACGGGGTTTTGAGAGATGTTATCGCTGCGGCAGATCCACCCATGACCAGAGGGACTGCTGGTTCAAGGACAAAGCATGCAGGCAATGGGGAAAGATGGGACACATTACACGTGTATGCCGATCTGGAAACAAAAAATCCACTGACAGAAAGAAAATCAATAAGGAAAAGTACAGAAAGGTACAAATGATGACGGACAGTAGCTCCAAAGACCAGAAGAGCGATAGCGACTCCGGAAACAAGAGACTAAGCTCTCTCAAATTACATAATGTAATTGCCAAAGAAGATTACCAGACCATTTGGGTTACCCTCACGATAGCGGGGTCCCCAGTTAATATGGAGCTAGATATAGGATCAGCTCTGACCATCATAAGTAGACGAGATTACGAGCGGCTATTTCCGCATATACCTTTGAAAGACACATCCATTATCTTGAAAACATATACGGGGCAGAAAGTATACCCCAAAGAGAAAATAAAGGTGCCTGTTGTATACAACGGCAAGGAAATACAGAAGTTGTATTTATACGTTCTGCAAGATGGTGGTCCACCGCTGTTGGGACGTGAATGGATCAGGAAGATACGTTTGGACTGGCACTCCATTCAGGCACTGATGGTGACCAGTAAGAAAAAAAATGATGATGACATCATACCTGAACGATTAAAAGACATCTTGGCCAACGCCAAAGAAGTGTTCCAACAGGAACTAGGAACCTTGAAAGGCGTCACCGCCTCAATAAAGGTGGAAGATGCGGCAATTCCCAAGTTTTTTAAGGCAAGGCCGGTGCCATACGCAATTCGTCCAGCAGTCGAGGCAGAGCTGGAGAATTTGGAAAAGACAGGCGTGTTATCCAAGATAGATTGGAGCGAGTGGGCAACACCCGTCATCCCGGTCATGAAGAAAATGTTAAATAATGATAAATCTGAAGAACAGAGAAAAATTTGCATCTGTGGGGACTTCAAGGTGACTGTAAACCCAGTCCTTCACACGGTACAGTATCCTCTTCCGAGGATAGAAGATATTTTCGCCTCACTATCCGGAGGGAAACGTTTCACAAAAATTGACTTGGCACAGGCATATCTACAGATGGAGGTTGAGGAGGCCTCTAAAAAGTATCTCACAATAAACACACACAAAGGCCTGTACCAGTACAATCGACTGGTTTTCAGAATAGCATCAGCTCCAGCTATCTGGCAAAGAGCTATGGAACAAGTCCTGCAAAGGATTCCTGGGACTCAATGCTACCTAGACGGCATCCTTGTAACAAGAGAAAATGACAACGAACACCTTGCCAATTTGGAGAAGGTGCTCACTTGGTTGAGAGAACGGGGCCTACGAGCAAACCGCCCCAAGTGCGAATTTTTCCAGAAACAAATATCATATTGTGGCCACATAATTAATGAAGAAGGGTTGCATAAGTCCCCTGAGAAAATTGAAGCGGTCATAAAAGCACCAGCACCTGAAAATGTCTCACAATTAAGGTCGTTCCTGGGATTGATAAATTACTACCATAAATTTTTACCGAACTTGTCAACTGTTCTGCACCCTCTTAACGAACTGCTACAAACAGGAGTAATTTGGGAATGGAGCGAGGACTGTAAACGTGCCTTCCATAAATGTAAATGCTTGATCACGTCCAAGGAAGTTTTGGCTCATTACAACCCATCACTGCCAATCAGACTGGCGTGCGATGCATCCCCTTACGGCGTAGGAGTGGTATTATCACATAGATTCCCTGATGGCACAGAACGGCCGATAGCTTTTGCGTCACGCTCATTGAACTCAGCTGAGCGTAACTATGCCCTGATCGACAGGGAAGCACTCAGCCTGGTATGGGGAGTGAAGAATTTCAACCATTACCTACACGGACAAAAATTTACCTTGTTGACTGACCATCAACCCTCGTCTCCATATTCAACCCTAAAAAGGGCGTTCCCATTATGACAGCACAAAGGCTACAGAGGTGGTCCCTTTTCCTAGGGGCACACCAATATGACATAGAATACAAAGGATCAAAACAGCATGGAAATGCTGATGGTTTATCGCGTCTACCATTGCCAACGGTAGAAGAGGCACCTACAGTGGACCCAGTGGAAATGTTCCACTCTACCATAGTAGAATGTCTACCAGTAACAAATTCTGCCATTGAAAAGGAAACGAGAAAGGACCCGACTCTCTCATGAGTCTACGATTTAACGGTGAAGTGATGGCCAGCACATGGCGAACCACTGTTGCCAGCATTCTCGCAAAGAAGGGAACAGCTGTCAGTGTGCTGAGAAACCTTGATGTGTGGATCCAGAGTGGTGATTCCACCCAAACTCCAGGATAAAGTGCTAAAGGAGCTTCACGAGGGGCATCTGGGTGGAGTGAAAATGAAGAACCTAGCCAGAGCGTTTGTGTGGCGGCCAGGTATCGATGGAGACATCGAAGAAATGACCAAGGGCTGTCTAGGATGCCAGAAGGTCCAAAACGCCCCACCACAAGCCCCTCTACATCCATGGGAGTGGCCCTCATCTCCATGGCAAAGGGTACACATCGACTTTGCTGGTCCATTTATGGACTCAATGTTCTTAATCGCAGTTGATGCACACTCCAAGTGGCCAGAGGTAATAAAGATGTCCTCCACCACCACGGAAAAAACCATCACAGTATTAAGGACCATATTTGCCAGGAATGGGCTGCCTGAACAGATCTGTTCTGATAATGGACCACAATTTGTGTCTGAAGAATTCAGGAAGTTCTTAAAAAACAATGGGGTTAAGCACTACACGTCCGCCCCATACCATCCCGCCATCAATGGATTGGCTGAAAGGTTTGTCCAGACCTTCAAGAAGGCCATAAAGGCCATGGGTAATGAAGACAAAAATCTACAGCATAAGGTAGATAACTTCTTGTTTGCATACAGGAATTCAACACATATGGTTACAAACCAGACTCCCGCCATGATGTTTTTCAATAGAAGACTAAGATGCCGGCTGGATTTGATCAAGCCAAACATCAGAAGGGACGTAGAGAACCGGCAATTTCAAGGCATGAATGAAAGGCCAACTAGAACCTTCCAGATAGGTCAACAAGTTTTGGCCCGGGACTACCGTACCGAGAAATGGCAGCCTGGAACTATTTGCACATGACTAGGACCGCTGATATATACCGTGGACATTGGAGAAATCATAATAAGGCGCCATGCTGACCAGATCATAGAGTCATCCGAAAAGGGACAACCTACACCACAACTCTATACACCTGATGATGAAGCAGAGATACCCATAGTATCTACCTCCGATCCGGTGATGCTAGAACCAGATGAACCCGACACTGGCATTCCAGCCGAATCGACCTTGCCAAAAGAACCTACTGCCCCACCGAAAACTACTACACCACCGAGGCGTTATCCGGACTGAGTCAGGAAGCCTCCAGAGAGACTGACTTATAATTGATTAACTGCAGCAATATGTATATTATTGTTCTTGTAAACATGTTAAATAACAATTACTTAAAATGTTATGTACTGATTGTCTAAAAGGGGAGGAATTGTGGTGTATGTGCCTTTAAGAGCCCCTGTGTACTGTAATGCCGGTAATGGCCACTCGGGCTATATAAGCCTGTATAGTGTTTTGTATCTTTTAGTTCACCTCCAGACTTTGTCCAGTAAACACCTGTAAACCAACTCCTGCAATCCGTGTCTTCATTAACACACGTATACAACAAGTGTCTACCCTTGTGTTTTGTTAGTTGCCATGATTGCACTAGGATGAGGGGGAATGTGAGGGATGGCTTGTGAGATGGGGAAGTGATAATATAGATAGCGAGAGAGGGATGACTGGAGGTGCAAGGTAAGTTGGTGTGAGTAAGGATGTGCAGGAGTAGGGCAGGGAAGGCAGAGTGATGGGGATGTGATGAGAGGCACAGCAGGATGCAGTTGTGTGGGGCTTTATACTAACGTTTCCTGATCTAATGAGATCATTGAAACATTTGCGGCACTGCACCCAGGTCCTCCTGACCACATCCCTGCTTGTGTCCTCCTCTGCAATCTGCAACCAGGCTGTCTTGGTCACCTGGGGAGGTCTCTTCCACCAATCGGCAGGGAAGAGGGCCACCTTGCGTGCCCCCCCATAAGCATATGAAGGGAGACATCGGAGAACCTGGGCGCAGCCCTCTGCCTCTGTGCAGTTATTGGCAGTGTTTGCAGCACTCCAATGCTGTAGTGCACTGACAGCATTATGTTAGATTAAACTTCAAATCTAATTTGGCCGTGGTCACTTTAAATATCCTGGCTGAAAACACGTCATGAATGATGTCACTAGACCCGCTCCATCTCATTGGGCCAGGTAACGCGCTGGGCGGGGCTTAATAGGCCCCATTAAGGCAAGTTCATTTTCAACAGCAGGATGGAGCCAGCAGTGGGGTCGCGACCTGACCTGGCCACCGGCCGCAATGGACCGACCAAGGTAAGGAAAATTCCGGCCGTTCGAGTCTGTGTGGGTGCCCCACCCCCAGATGACAGCGGGTGTTGGGGTTTCTGGCATATTTGGGCTAGTGGGCACCTGCGATGCATTCAGTAGGACAGGCATACACCAGCTTCATTCAGATGACGTGCTCTCCAGACAACTTTAGCTGAGCCAGCACTGAGGGCATCAGCGTGTGCAATCCCATGCACTTTCAGGGCCAAACTAATTCTGCATAGAAATTAATGTTTAAAAGCAGTTTGTTCAGGTCCAAGAATACAAGTCAGACAGATAGTGTAACAGAACGATGCTCACTTACTGAAGCAATAAATCCAAGACCCCGCTTTCACAGGGAGCATAGGTCAGTGTTGGGGTTCAGCCCATTATTAGAATTACCTCTTGCTCTGAATTTGGGAGGGGCCAGCAGCGGGTGTAAGCAGCAGACAGAAGTCCAACCCCGCTGGATGCACGGCAGCACAAGGTTTCTATCCCATTTTCCAGGTTGATCCTTTTGTGCGGTACAGAGAGAGTCATAGTCATAGAGTCATAGGCCTAGAAATTCAGTGGGCTGCGCCACCAGTTAGTGCCTAAAGTGGGCACTCAGTGGCTTTAGCGCCACTGGCCGTGCCTCCCGCGATATTTAGCGGGGCGCTAATGGCGATGTTAGCCTGTAGCGCTGCGCCGCCACCGATGACGTCATCGGTGTGCGCAGTGCCCCGCTACTGCCCCAATCGCAATATTTGGTCGCGCCCGCCTCTGTAACGCCGGTCACAAATTGCGCCCGGTTCACGGGGCCTACCTGTGGCGGTAGTGGCGCAAATTAAGGTGGAGGTGCGGGGCGGCCATTTTTTTTGGTGGCCGCCTGCCAGCACCTCTGTCCCCGGCCTCCTGATCCCCCCCCCCCGGGCAGTGCCGGCTGTGTCCCGAGAGCCCGGCACTTCTCCTTGGTGCCGGGCTCTTTTGCCGGCACTCGCGATTGGTCATTGCGCTGGTGCAGGCCCCTCCCCCTTAAGAAGGGGAGGAAGGCCTGCAGTACCGCAGCGCGCCATGCCACAGCATGTGGCGCTGCGGCACGTTGCACTGCGATATTCAGTTTGAGCGCCCGAAGAGGGACGCGGGGCGCCTCGAGCAGCGCCCCGCGTCCCTCTTGGGGCATTCAAACTGAATTTCCAGTGGGCGCAACGGCTCCGTTCGCAGCAGTAATTCCGGCGCCCAGGCGAGCTTGGTGCCTCGTTTGGGGCTCCACCGAATTTCTAGGCCATAGAGTTATACAGCACAGAAAGAGGCCCTTTGGCCCATCATGTCTGCGCCGGCCATCAAGTCCTGTCTATTCTAATCCCATTTTCCAGCGCTTGGTCCATAGCCTTGTATGCGATGGCATTTCAAGTGCTCATCTAAATGCTTCTTGTATGTTGAGAGGGTTCCTGCCTCTACCAGCCTTTCAGGCAGTGAGTTCCAGCTTCAAACCACCCTCTGGGTGAAAAAAATTTCTCCTCAAATCCCCTCTAAACCTCCTGCCCCTTACCTTGAAACTATTCCCCCTGGTTATTGACCCATCTACTAAGGGGAAAAGAGAGTGCTGCGTTGTCAGAGATGTCAACCTTAGGGTGGTATTTAAACTCAGGCTGTTCTAGTGGATACTAAAGATCGCATGGCATTATTCAGAGAAGAGCAGGGGATGTTCTGGTCAAAATGCGTCCCTCAACAAACACTACCAAAAACAGATTACCCGATCATTGATCGTATTTAATGTTTGTGAGATCTTGCAGTGCACAGAACAGCTGCCCCTTCTGCCTACATACCAACAGTGACTGCACGTCATTGAATGTGAAGCATTTTGGACGTCCTGATGATGAGATCAGGCGCCATATAAACGGTAGTTCCTTTTTCACATAACAAAGGGAAATGGAGGTTGATAGAGGAGTGGCAGGAGCTGGCACAGATGATGGACCTGTCTCTTATGAAGACCACATATCCAACACACCCATCGCCTCACTCAAGTGAATGTAGACATGTCTCCAAGTATACAAGCCAGGGTAGTCACCACGACATTAGCTGCAGCACCTGTAGCGCAGAATTATCTCCAGCACTGGCGCACCATTGCTGCAGTAATCCACAGGAAGCTCTGCAGCAATTCACCATGGTTACGTCGCAGTAGCTCCCAGCTCCACGACCTCTCCTACTGAGAAGGACAAGAGCAGCATTATCATGGATCAGGCCACTGCAGCATTATCATTCACAGAACACTTAGAGAATGCCACAGTCAGTGGCTCGTAGCATGGACTGCCAGCACCACAGGGTCCTGAAGATTGCACAATGGGGTGCTTAAAGTTAAGGCAAATTAAAAAGTAGAGCTAATCAACTATTAAAACAAAGTAGCAAGTCAAGCTAGCTAATTATTAACTGCTTTCTTATCGCACTGCAGCAGTGGAATTTAATCAGCAACAGCTTTATGTAGCACCTTTAACGTAGAATAACATCCAGAGCCACTTCACAGAGGCATAATCAGACAAAATGGACACCAAGCTAAAGAAAGGGATTAGGAGGGATGACCAAAATCTTTAAGGAGCATCTTAAAGAAGGAGAGGAAGGTGGAGAGTTTTAGAGAATGAATTTCAGAGTGGGGCTGATACTGCTGAAAACACGGCCACTGATGGTGGAGCAAAGGGAGGGAGGGATGCACAAGAGGTCAGAGTTGTAGTAATAGGGTTCATCTGTCAGTGAAATTCTAAATGCACAAAGTTGATCGTGTAATTATATCTGTAGAACAATCAGGTTTGCCCAGGAACATGCTCATGCTTTGTATCACAAGCATTCGAATTGTGGAGCAATTTCACGCTAGGGCATCTCAGAGGACACAACGGCCTAGAAATTCAACATTGGTAAGAACCTGCTGGTGATACTGCGGGCCGGTGTTAACGGCTGCCGAAAATGATGGTGCTGGTAGGACTAGTAAATTAGCGCTGTTAGCTAATTACCATTAGTCCAGCGTTAAAATCACCATGCAACGCCATTTTCATAGCGTTAGTCCTAGCAGGAGGCCCCAATGTAGCGTGTCTGTAGTGTCATTGCAGCAAGAACAGTCTTCTCTTAAAGCAAGGCTGTTATTTCAGAAAACAGTGCAGTCCCTTAGAGGGGAGCTGCCTTCTAAAATATAAAAATCATGTAAAAATAGGCAGTTTTTAGCCCTTACAGCTCAACTGCCTGCTGAAAAAAAAATTAACATTAAAAATTATTTCCAAATGGGAGTCTTCAGCTCTTAAAGCTGAATTGCCTTCTGCACCTAAAAAATGGGGAAAATGCTTCAACACTAACACAAATGGCTCAGCAAGCCAAATAAGGCACCGGGGATCTCACACGCAGCACTCCAGCTTTGTGCAGGGGGTCAACACTGCAAAAGAGGTTCTCTACCCACAGGGGCCAGGGGACCCTCCAGAAAGTACGATGTGGAACCAGATCACCGAGGCCGTCACTGCCAGCAGTGTCACCCCCACCACCTGGCTCCAGTGCCCAAAGAAGCTTCATGACTTCAGACCAGTGGTCAAGGTCAGTGAATGCATCTTCAAAAGCTGTCTCCTTCCAACTGCATCACTAGCCTCACACACTGCTCAATGCATGGCCCCTACCCTCAATCACTCATCTACCAACAATCTGTACCAAACACAGGGCACACCTCCCATTCCTAGCTTCACCTCACCCCCTTGGAGGAGATGGTGTTGGCCATTCATGGCAGTAGCATGGCTGAGCCCTTGGCCAGTGGCAGGGCTGAGATGATACAAGATGTTGATTTCCTGATGTGTTATCTTCCTTTTTGCCTTCACCTCTTGCTTCCCTGCCCTCACCACAACTCTAGCATTTCCTCATTTCACACACACAACAAATGCAGTCAGTGGTTGACCAAGAAGAGGGAGAGGAGAGAGAAGAAGAAGAAGAAGAATACGAAGAAGGAGCAGAAGCAGAAGGAGAAGAAGAAGAAGAAGGAGAAGAAGCAGAAGAAGAAGCAGAAGAAGAAGAAGAAGTTGATTTCACACTCCCAGCCACCAGCTCATCAAGGCCGATCTGCAAGGACATCTGCAGTGTCCCCCACTGAAAGTCAGCAGCCTTCCACCAGCCATGCTGCAGCCACTGGGGTAGCACTGCATGACATCAGTAGGATAGGCAAAGGCACACACAAGACATTCACTAAAGGAACGCATAAGGGTGATGAGTTGATTTCTTGATGTCATATTGGATGAATAGATGTATAAAGTTGGATTGGAAAGTTTGCTTTGTGATGGCTTTTATTTCAACATTGTGACCAAAAGGACACTGTGATGGTCTATAACCAGGGGGAAGGTAAGGTGTGGGACAAATGTTGAAAGGGGAATTTGGGTTGTGGTCACTGGTAACGCAGGCAGATGATTCCATCCCGGATATCCCGGCCAGAAAGGGTTTCATCCTTCCTTCTGCTTCCTCCCCTGCTGCTTCCTCCTCTTCTGCTTCCTTCTCTTCTGCTTCTTCCTCTTCTGCATCTTCCGTTTATGCATCTTCCTCTTCCCTCTGTGAGTGGATGCTTTAAATCTGAAATAAAAGCTGAAAAGGCTGGAAATACTCAGCAGATCAGGCAGCACCTCGACCTGAGACAGGAACTCTGTTTCTCTCTCCACGGATGCAGCCTGAACTGCTGAGTATTTCCAGAATTTTCTGTCTTCTCAGAGGTCTTCCTTTACCATCCGAGGCCTTGTAAGCATCCAGCAGCACTCCCTGCGCTCCCTGCACACTTAAAAAGCTTTTAACATGGATTGCACCAGCCACTACTTCAATGAAATAAAAAAAGTTCAGTCCAAAAGCTTAACTGAGAACTTACCTGAAAGATGTGTGTCCCTGTAAGAAGTGCTGACAGCGTCTCTGTCCGTCTGTTGCACGCTCGCTTTTCAGAGTGAGCTTAGGACCCATCGCTAATGTTGAAGTTTGCAGAGCGTGACTTAAGTCAGTGTTGCACGCCAACTGGCATCACGCTCTTGATATTTGCATCTCCAGGACCAGCGCTGCTATTGGCACTCATCAAAATGGCGGCCACTGAGTCCTGCACCAGAGAAGGGCATTAGAGTGGTGTCCACCATTTTTCACCAGGATTGCGGTGCTAACTCATCAGGTAATCAGGTAGGGAATTTCTGGGCCAATAGATCTTAAGCTGTGGAACATTCTTGTTGAGTTCGTGAGTCGTTTTATGTGTGTCGATACCCACAGGTTACAACTGTAACTTACAGCTATTTGAGGTTTGCCAATCATTGTAAATGTCTCTCTAATAATGTCTCAGTCTAACAATGTGTCTGTCATTTCCCAGTGAATATGGATTCAATAGTAAATGCCTTAATTATACCCATATAATAGTACAGTCATTGATCTATGTGAGCGCTCTTTATATTGAAAAGCGATCTCTTGCAATACACAAGTTCTAAAGCAAAACAGACAGCTAAAGAAAGAAAGCATTTATATAATTCATACATTTATATAACACTTTTCGCAACCACAGTACAGGAAATTCTTTGGTATCCGGCACCGACGGGACCGGGATGGTGCCGGTTGATTAAAAATTCTGGATGACGGAGAGGGTTATCTACCGAGGCTATTTTTAACAAACCTAAAATTAAAAAATCAAGAAATGTGCAGTATACAGTAATTGGGTACTCACCTACAGAATGTTGTGTTAAATAGATGGTGGAAGATGCTTGATTAAGTACAGTACTGCCAGGTGAGGGTAATCCATAACTCTTTAATTACTTAACAGTAATCTCTTGGGAGTGCAGCGCCAAGAAGCCGAGTAGTGGCAGTTTAGAGAACTACCCCCACTGACTAACTCGGCCACCGCGGGAGACTCGGACTCGGACTCGGCAACATTTCCGGTTATTGAGGTGTTGTTTTCAGAGTATGAATTTTGCCGGTTAATAGAGAATTTCGGATATTTAGGTGCCATTTAAACAAGAGTTTCTTATACATCCAAAAGTGCTTTACAGCCAATTAAGTACTTTTGAAGTATAGCCACTGTTTTAATGTAGGAAATGCCAAATTGTGCACAGCAAGCTCGCACAAACATCAATGTGATAATGACCAGATAATCTCTTATTATTAGTGATGTTGATTGAGGGATAAATTTTGGCCAGGACACCAGGGAGAACGCCCCTGCTCATCTCTGAAATAGCATCAAGGGATCTTTTATGTCCACCTGAGAGGATAGAAGTCTCATCTGAAAGACAGCACCTCTGACAGTGCAGCACTCCTTCAGTACTGCACTGCAGTAGCTGCCTAGTGTTTATGCTCAAGTCCCTGGAGTGGGGCTTGAACCCACAACCTTCTGAGTCAGAGGTGAGAGCGCTACCACTGAACCACGGCAGACACTGTGAAGTTACATTTCTAGAGGTTTCAATAGACAAAATTCAAAGTTCAACAGGAAATTCCGATGATTTGTCTTCCAATTTTAGAAGACAAGGGCTTGCATACTCCTTACTGAAACTGCCCATTTTCGGGCAATTCGGAGTCCGACTGGCAAGTAGAATAAGGTGGTCTGGCCTTCTGCTGAAACTTTGCCCCAGAAATGGCCGCCACAATTTCCCTCCTGTGACACTGCTGTAACGCTGAGTTCCCCACTTGAAGCCCCGCTTTGCTGCATGAAGATGAAGTGGGAGGGGCTTGGCTTGGTCACACATGAGATTTTGTTGACTCCCAATTGTAGTGTATGTACCTTTAAGAGGAACTATGTTTTTGAAGCCCCTGTATACTGTAGTACCAGTAGTGACCACTCAGGTATATAAGCCTGTGTAGCGTCTTGTGTAGTTAGTTCTGTAGTGTATGTAACCTGTACCACCTTAAGAGACTACCTTAAGGTGATGAACTACTTTCTGATGGCTCCTGTATATTGTAGTACCGGTGGTGACCACACCGGTATATAAACCCTGTGGAGCAGTTTGTATTTCAGTTCAGCCCTGACCCTCAATTACTAAAGACCTGTTTAAGTATTCTGTTGTCTGTGTCCAGTTATTTAGCATAACTACATTTGGAAAACACAGACTCAACAGTGGCGACGAGTCTGATCGTACCTAGCGGCAGTTTTGCATCCAAGGAAGCTTCGTCCTCAGAACGGGCGTCGAAAAGGGGCATCCGCCCTCATCATCCTGCTGAGCACCGCATCGCACGGGAGGCATCGAGAACCCGGTTTGGATTTGTTGGCCACGAAGTCCACCATCAGCAACAGGCAGTGATCATCCCTTCTACGACAGCGGCGGGTAAGCCCGATCTAGCGACACGGAGAGAAAGTCGGCCGAGTTGTCAGTGGGAGAAGGGGAGGGAAACCGAAGAAAAGGGCGGAGAACACGACCGCAGCCGGTGAAAAGGGCCGGACTGCAATCGGGCAGAGACGCGCAGCAGCCAGAAAAGCGTTAATGTCCACGAGGACCGCGGGAGCGGCGGGGAACAAGAGCAGCAGCGTCGGGGGAAATAAGGACCGCTGGGAGGCGAGAACGGCAACAGCGCGGTAATCGCCATTTTAGTCGGCGGGGGAAGAAGATAAGCGCGGGAAAAGCTGCCAAGCGCGGGAAGCCGCCATTTTGGAAAAATAAATAAAATAAAGGAAACTCAACAAGATGCCAAAAACGGGTAACATCACTGCTTTTGATAGCGATGTAGAAGATTGGGCCACTTATGTGGAACGCGTTGAAGTTTACTGTACAGCGAATGAGGTACCGGCGGATAAGAAAGCACTAACCATATTAAACTCGATGGGTGCGAAGACGTACGGGTTATTAAGGCACCTTGTAACACCAGATAAACCGGTAGGAAAGAGTTTCGCTGAGATTGTTACTATCCTGCAAGAGCATTTAAACCCCACGCCGCTGCTGATAGCGGAACGATTTAAATTTTACAAAAGAATTCAGCTTAAAGAGGAAAGCAACGTTGAATTCTTAATCGAACTGCGCAAGTTATCAAAGTACTGTCAGTTCGGTACAGGACTAGCAGACGCTCTGAGAGATAAGTTCGTGTGTGGGCTACTAAAGGAAGGAACCCAGAAGCGACTGCTAGAGGAAAAGGATCTTACGCTGGACAAAGCTTTCAGCATTGCAGCATCGCACGAGGCAGCAGCACGAGGCACTGCGGAAATGCAGCAAAGGCCATCGGAATTCAGCACCAATGAAATGGCATTGGGTGCAGCAAAGTGTTATCGTTGCGGAAGGACAACGCATGATCAGAACCAGTGCTGGTTCAAAGATAAAAAATGCAGGAAATGTGGCAGACTTGGTCACATAGCGAAAGTATGCCGGTCAGGAAAGAAGACCAGCAACAAAAAGTCGCCGCAGGAGAAGTACAAGAAAGTACACAAGGTGACAGAGAACAGTTCGGATGAACAAAAGACGGATTCGGACTCCAGCTGTAAGGAACTGGGTTGTCTAAAAATACATAATGTGGGTAACACAGCAGACCACCAAACTATCTGGGTCATGCTTCGGATAGCAGGAGTCCAAGTGAAGATGGAATTGGACACTGGATCGGCATTGACGGTCATGAATAAGCAAGAGTACAAAAGGTTATTCTCACACATTCCCCTGAGGGATACGGAGATTGCATTGAAAACATACAAGGGGCAAAGAGTATACCCCATCGGAAAGATAAAGTTAAAGGTGGTCTACAATGGTAAAGAAAGTCAGGGAATGGACTTGTATGTGTTACCTGAGGGAGGTCCACCACTAATGGGATGGGAATGGATCCGGAGAATAAATATGGACTGGCATTCCTTACAAGCACTAACTGTAGATTCCTGTAAAGAGGACGATGTCAAACCTAAACGACTGGCCAAAATATTGGACGATGCTAAGGAGGTGTTCCAACAGGGATTGGGAACACTGAAAGGAATTACGGCAAACATCAAGGTTGAAGAACGTGCAAACCCAAAATTTTTCAAAGCCAGACCGGTACCTTATGCGATACGACCTGCGGTGGAAGCAGAGCTGGAAGGGCTAGAACGTTCAGGGGTACTGTCAAAGGTGGACTGGAGCGAATGGGCCACGCCCATTGTTCCCGTCATGAAGCGTTCATTGAGCAACAAGCCGGGGGAACCTGGGAAGGTTCGCATCTGTGGCGATTTCAAGATCACTGTTAATCCGGTTCTTCACACGGTGCAATATCCGCTTCCGCGGATTGAGGATATCTTCGCTTTGCTGTCTGGCGGGAAACACTTCACCAAGATAGACCTGGCGCAGGCGTACTTACAGATGGAAGTTGATGAAGCGTCACGCCAGTATCTCACGATCAACACACATAAGGGCTTATATCGGTATAATAGACTGGTTTTTGGAGTGGCATCGGCTCCAGCGATTTGGCAAAGGGCCATGGAGCAGGTATTACAGGGAATTCCAGGCACACAATGCTACCTGGACGACATTATGATTACAGGAGATGATGATAAGGAACACCTCGCGAATTTGGAGCAGGTGCTCACCAGATTGAAAGAATATGGACTCAGAGTTAATCGCCAGAAATGTGAGTTCTTTCAGAAGCGAATCTCGTACTGCAGTCACGTCATTGACCAGGAGGGGCTTCATAAGTCACCTGACAAGATCGAAGCTGTTGTGAAAGCTCCCGCTCCGGAAAATGTATCCCAGTTGTGGTCGTTCCTTGGGTTGATCAACTATTACCACAAGTTTCTTCCAAATTTATCCACGGTGTTACACCCGCTGAACTCTTTTGCTAATGGGAGTACCATGGAAGTGGAGCGAGGACTGTAAGCGGGCTTTTCAAAAAAGCAAGGCACTGATCACCTCTAAGGAAGTGTTGGCTCACTTTAACCCAATGCTGCCTATTCGTTTAGCTTGTGATGCTTCTCCATATGGTACCGGGGCAGTGCTCTCACATAAGTTGCCAAATGGCTTGGAAAGGCCAGTCGCATTCGCATCCAGATCATTGACCTCCGCTGAGCGCAACTATGCTCAGATAGATAGGGAGGCTCTCAGCCTCGTGTGGGGAGTTAAGAAATTTAACCATTACCTGCAAGGCCAAAGGTTTATGCTGCTGACAGATCACCAGCCGTTGGTTTCCATCTTTAACCCTAAGAAGGGTGTTCCGGTTATGACAGTGCAGAGGCTACAGAGATCGTCCCTTTTCCTAGGGGCACATCAATATGATATCGAATTCAAAGGTACAAAGCAACATGGTAATGCTGATGGGCTGTCGCGCCTGCCACTACCTAAAGCGGAAGAGGCACCGGCAGTTGACCCTGTCGAGATATTTCACTCGACCATCATCGAATGCTTACCAGTCACCAATGCAAGTATTGAGAGAGAGACCAGAAACGACCCGACACTGTCTCGGGTCTACGATTTGACAGTGAAGGGATGGCCAACACATGGCGAACCACTGTTACCGGCATTCTCAGCCAGACGAGAGCAGCTGTCCGTCTGTCAAGGAACATTGATGTATGGAACAAGGGTGATTATTCCTCCTAAATTAAGGGAGAGAGTTCTGAAGGAACTGCATGAAGGTCATCTGGGGGAGTCAAGATGAAAGGCCTTGCTAGGGCTTATGTGTGGTGGCCAGGTATCGACAAACAAATAGAGGATCTGACTAAAAGCTGCTCAGGGTGCCAAAAAGTTCAAAATGCACCTCCAATTGCACTGCTGCATCCATGGGAATGGCCTTCAACCCCATGGCAACGTGTGCATATCGACTTTGCAGGTCCATTCATGGACTCCATGTTTTTGATAGCGGTAGACGCACATTCTAAATGGCCAGAAGTGATTAAGATGTCGACCACTACCTCTGAAAAGACGATCGCAGTTCTAAGAACCATATTTGCAAGGAATGGGCTGCCGGAACAAATATGTTCAGACAACGGACCACAGTTCGTCTCAGAAGAATTCCAGAAATTCATGAAGAAGAATGGGGTGAAACACTATACATCTGCCCCATATCATCCGGCTACAAATGGGTTGGCCGAGAGATTTGTACAAACGTTCAAAAAGGCGATAAAGGCCATGAGCGAAGACCATATTCCACTACAACACAAGGTGGACAATTTCCTGATGGCATATCGAAATGCCACGCATGCAGTGACAAATCAAAGCCCTGCCATAATGTTCTATAACAGGAGGTTGTGGTCCCGATTGGATTTGTTAAAACCCAATGTGCGTAGGGAAGTCGAAAACAAACAATTCCAGCACGTAAATAACAAGGGCACTCGGAGTTTCGAAATAGGACAACCAGTGTTGGCCAGGGACTACAGGAATGATAAATGGCAATCCGGAACAATTCGTGCCCGACAAGGACCCTTGATGTACACGGTAGACGTTGGTGAGAACGTAATACGACGTCATGCTGACCAACTTGTGGAATCGAGAACAAGGGTCGACCCCATGTCTACGGCAGAGACACCAGTTGAAGAAGTTATTGAGCCTGTAGCATCTACCTCAGACTCGAACGTACATGATGATGTTCAATCCATAGGAGATCAAATGGATGAGTCACCCCAGCAACGAGAACCAGAGACCCCTGAAAGGCGTTATCCGGCCCGGATCAGGAGGCCTCCTCAGAGACTGAATCTTTGAACAGTTTTGTATGAAAGTTGTATATATGTTATCCATGTTATGTTTAAATTGGTGTGTACACTGTTAAGCTAAATGGGGAGGAATTGTAGTGTATGTAACCTGTACCACCTTAAGAGACTACCTTAAGGTGATGAACTACTTTCTGATGGCTCCTGTATATTGTAGTACTGGTGGTGACCACACCGGTATATAAACCCTATGGAGCAGTTTGTATTTCAGTTCAGCCCTGACCCTCAATTACTAAAGACCTGTTTAAGTATTCTGTTGTCTGTGTCCAGTTATTCAGCATAACTACATTTGGAAAACACAGACTCAACAAGTTCACCTCCAGGCTTTGTTCAGTAAACACTTGTTAAATCAACTCCTGCATTCCGTGTCTCCATTAACACACGGATCTAACAGTGGCGACGAGTTAGAAACGAACTTACCTGCAATTCGGCAGCTCCTCAAGGGGATCGATTCCTCAGACGAAGGTCGAAGCCAGAAGCAAGAAAAAAAAAGCCTGTGGTTTCACCAGCTAAATGGGCTGGTGGCAGGTAGTGCACTGATCCTTCCTGGGCTGCGGCGAGCTAGAGCTCGATCGGATAGCTCTGCAACGGGGCCGGGCAGCGAGTCGGGAAGCAGAAGCAAAGAGAGAGAGAGGGTGGAGCACTCAGGGCGCGGCCGGTGCTGCAAAGCAGGTCGGCGTTCGGACCGAGCAGAGGGAGGGGAAAGTCCCAGAGGGTCCGCTCCACGACGGGAACGGTTCTCCAAGTAACGGAGAAACTATTGAAGCGATATATTAAGAAAAAATAGAAATACCGCGAAAAGCTGCAGGTTGCAACGGGAACCGCGGAGAACAGCGTTGGCAGCCGCGGCAGCGGCGGGAAAGCGCAGGAGGCGCCATCTTAACTCGGCGGGGAAGAAAGAAAAGCGCGGGAGGCGCCATTATGATCCATCGGGGACGGAGGAAAAGCGCGGGAAGCGCCATTTTAGATTTTCAAGATGCCGAAGACTGGCAATATTACTGCTTTCGATAGTGATATAGAAGATTGGACCACATATGTGGAAAGAGTGGAGGTATATTGCAAGGCGAATGAAGTAGCGGATGATAAAAAGGCATCGTTACTTCTAAATCTGATGGGCGCAAGGACATACGGGCTGTTACGAAACTTGATCACTCCAGCCAAACCGATGGACAAGAATTTTAAGGAGATTGTTGATACCTTACAGGAGCACTTAAACCCAACACCGCTGCTGATAGCGGAACGATTCAAATTCTTCAGGAGGAATCAGCACAAGAATGAAAGTAACGCTGATTACCTCACCGAATTACGAAAGCTGTCAAAGCACTGCCAATTCGGGGCAGGACTGGCAGATTCTCTACGAGACAAATTCGTCTGCGGTCTCCTAAGCGAAGGAACACAGAAAAGACTACTTTCTGAGAAAGATTTGACACTGGACAAGGCTTTCATTGTGGCTGTATCATACGAAGCAGCAGCAAGAGGAGCTGCAGAGATACAACAAAAGCCACAGGACTTCGGCACCCATGAAATAACACGGGGTTTTGAGAGATGTTATCGCTGCGGCAGATCCACCCATGACCAGAAGGACTGCTGGTTCAAGGACAAAGTATGCAGGCAATGCGGAAAGATGGGACACATTGCACGTGTATGCAGATCTGGAAAGAAATCCGCTGACAGTAAAAAGGTCAATAAGGAAAAGTACAGAAAGGTACAAATGATGACGGACAGTAGCTGCAAAGACCAGAAGAGCGATAGCGACTTCGGAAACAAGAGACTAAGCTGTCTCAAATTTCATAATGTAATTGCCAAAGAAGATTACCAGACCATTTGGGTTACCCTCACGATAGCGGGGTCCCCAGTCAAAATGGAGCTAGATACAGGATCAGCTCTGACCGTCATGAGTTGACGGGATTACGAGCGGCTATTTCCGCAAATACCTTTGAAAGACACATCCATTATCTTGAAGACATATACGGGGCAGAAAGTATACCCCAGAGGGAAAATAAGGGTGCCTGTTGTGTACAACGGCAAGGAAATACAGAAGTTGTATTTATACGTTCTGCAAGATGGTGGTCCACCGTTGTTGGGACGTGAATGGATCAGAAAGATACGTTTAGACTGGCTCTCCATTCAGGCACTGACGGTGACCAGTGAGAAAAAAAACGAAGATGACGTCATACCTGGACGATTAAAAGAAATCTTGGCTAACGCCAAAGAAGTGTTTCAACAGGAACTAGGAACCCTGAAAGGCGCCACCGCCTCAATAAAAGTGGAAGATGCGGCAATTCCCAAGTTTTTTAAGGCAAGGCCGGTGCCATATGCAATTCGTCCAGCCGTCGAGGCAGAGCTGGAGAATTTGGAAAAAGCAGGCGTGTTATCCAAGGTAGATTGGAGCGAGTGGGCAACACCCATCATCCCGGTCATGAAGAAAACGTTGAATAATGATAAATCTGAAGAACAGAGAAAAGTTCGCATCTGTGGGGACTTCAAGGTGACTGTAAACCCGGTTCTTCACACGGTACAGTATCCTCTTCCGAGGATAGAAGATATTTTTGCCTCACTATCCGGAGGGAAACGTTTCACCAAAATTGACTTAGCACAGGCATATCTACAGATGAAGGTTGAGGAGGCCTCTAAAAAGTATCTCACGATAAACACACACAAAGGCCTGTACCAGTACAATCGACTGGTTTTCGGAGTGGCATCAGCTCCGGCTATCTGGCAAAGAGCTATGGAGCAAGTCCTGCAAGTGATTCCGGGGACTCAATGCTACCTAGACGACATCCTTGTAACAGGAGAAAACGAAAACGAGCACCTTGCCAACTTGGAGCAGCTGCTCACGAGGCTGAGAGAACGGGGCCTACGAGCAAATCGCCCCAAGTGCGAATTTTTCCAGAAACAAATATCATATTGTGGCCATGTCATTAACGAAGAAGGGTTGCATAAGTCACCTGAAAAAATTGAAGCGGTCGTAAAGGCCCCAGCGCCTGAAAATGTCTCACAATTAAGGTCGTTCCTGGGATTAGTAAATTACTATCATAAATTTTTACCAAACTTGTCGATGGTTCTGCACCCTCTTAACATACTGCTACAAATGGGAGTAGTTTGGAAATGGAGCGAAGACTGTAAACGTGCCTTCCATAAATGCAAAGGCTTGATCACGTCCAGGGAAGTGTTGGCTCATTACAACCCATCACTGCCAATCAGACTGGCGTGCGATGCATCCCCTTATGGCGTGGGAGCGGTATTATCGCATAGATTCCCTGATGGCTCAGAGCGGCCGATAGCTTTTGCGTCACGCTCATTGAACTCAGCTGAGCGTAACTATGCCCAGATCGACAGGGAGGCACTCAGCCTGGTGTGGGGGGTGAAGAAATTCAACCATTACCTACACGGACAAAAGTTTACCTTGTTGACTGACCATCAACCCCTCGTATCCATATTCAACCCTAAAAAGGGCGTTCCCATTATGACAGCGCAAAGGCTACAGAGGTGGTCCCTTTTCCTAGGGGCACACCAATATGACATAGAATACAAAGGAAAAAAACAGCATGGGAATGCTGATGGGTTATCGCGCCTACCGTTGCCAACGGTGGAAGAGGCGCCTACAGTGGACCCAGTGGAGATGTTCCACTCGACCATAGTGGAATGTCTACCGGTGACAAATTCTACCATTGAAAAGGAAACGCGAAATGACCCGACTCTCCCACGAGTCTACGATTTAACGGTGAAGGGATGGCCAGCACATGGCGAACCACTGTTGCCATCATTCTCGCAAAGAAGAGAACAGCTGTCAGTATGCCGAGGAACCTTGATGTGTGGACCCAGAGTGGTGATTCCACCCAAACTCAAGGATAGAGTGCTAAAGGAGCTTCACGAGGGGCATCTGGGTGGAGTGAAAATGAAGAACTTAGCCAGAGCGTTTGTGTGGTGGCCAGGTATCGATGGAGACATCGAAGAAATGACCAAGAGCTGTCTAGGATTCCAGAAGGTCCAAAACGCCCCACCACAAGCCCCTCTACATCCATGGGAGTGGCCCTCATCTCCATGGCAAAGGGTACATATCGACTTTGCTGGTCCATTTATGGACTCAATGTTCTTAATCGCGGTGGAAGCACACTCCAAGTGGCTGGAGGTAATAAAGATGTCCTCCACCACCACGGAAAAAACCATCACAGTATTAAAGACGATATTCGCCAGGAATAGGCTGCCTGAACAGATCTGTTCTGATAATGGACCGCAATTTGTATCCGAAGAATTCAGGAAGTTCTTAAAAAGCAATGGGGTTAAGCACTACACGTCCGCCCCATACCATCCCGCCACCAATGGATTGGCTGAAAGGTTTGTCCAGACCTTCAAGAAGGCCATAAAGGCCATGGGTAATGAAGACATAAATCTACAGCATAAGGTAGATAACTTCTTGTTTGCATACAGGAATGCAACACATGTGGTTGCAAACCAAACCCCCGCCATGATGTTTTTCAACAGAAGCCTAAGATGCCGGCTGGATTTGGTCAAGCCAAACGTCAGAAGGGACGTAGAGAACCGACAATTTCAAAGCATGAATGAAAGGCCAACTAGAACCTTCCAGACAGGTCAATCAGTTTTGGCCCGGGACTACCGCACTGAGAAATGGCAGCCTGGAACTATTTGCACACGACTAGGACCGCTGATGTATACTGTGGACATTGGAGAAAGCATAATAAGGTGCCATGCTGACCAGATCATAGAGTCATCCGAAAAAGGACAACCTACACCACAACTCTATATGCCTAGTGATGAAGCAGAGATACCCATAGTATCTACCTCCGATCCGGTGATACTGGAACCAGATGAACCCGACACTGGCATTGAAGCCGAATCGACCTTGCCAAAAGAACCTACTACACCACCGAGGCGTTATCCGGACGGAGTCAGGAAGCCTCCAGAGAGACTGAATATGTAATTGATTAACTTCAGCAAATGTGTATATTATTGTTCTTGTAAAAATGTTATTTAATGATTACTTAAAATGTTATGTACTATTTATCTAAAAGGGGAGGAATTGTAGTGTATGTACCTTTAAGAGGAACTATGTTTTTGAAGCCCCTGTATACTGTAGTACCAGTAGTGACCACTCGGGTATATAAGCCTATATAGTGTCTTGTGTAGTTAGTTCACCTCCAGACTTTGTTCAGTAAACACTTGTTAAATCAACTCCTGCATTCCGTGTCTCCATTAACACACGGATCTACCACCCACCATGGGTCACACAGTTGTAGCGATCATGCTGCTTTGGCTGGAAGCGAATGGCCACAGTTAACAAATCTATATATATAAATCGGTACTTCTGTCTGTCTGTCTGTCATTCTGTCTGTCATCGCGTGTGCATCTGTCGGGTATGCGCTCGAAAGTGACAGGGCGTACCTACGCGGGCGTTACCTCCAAAGAAAGCTTACGCTTCCGAGATGGTTTTAAGCGTATTTACGTTTCGGCCGGGCTAAAATCGCGCCCGCGGTATCCCAAAAACCTTAACATTCCGCTCATTAGCATCTCATTATCCGCTCATTAGCGACAGAGTGACCTCGAGCTCGACCAATCGTACGCCGGGTTGCTGGCGTGTGCCGCCAGGCCAATCGGTGCGTGTGTGGCCGGGCCTTATCCTTCTGAACCGAGGTGAGTCGCCGCCATCTTGATTCCAAACTTTTCCTTTCTTTTTCCCGCTTTCTGCATCTTAAAAAAAAACGTTGCTTTTAAAACACATATTGTTTTAAAAAAAAATGATTTAGAAAGTAATTAACTTATCTAATCTCATTAATTTTCCTACCTTTCCCCATTTTTCCAGGTAGGCCTAGAAGCCTCGGCGTCTCCTCTGCACCAACGCCCGAGCTAGGCACCTCCCGGCCCCACTCGAAGGCTGGAGGGCCGAGCCTCAGCCCAGCGCCGCTAGGGTGCGCGCGCAGCAGGAGCTGAGATGCGGCGTCTCTCTCTGGCTCTCTCTCTCTCTGGCAACCGGGTCCACCGGCCGTCTCACACAGCCGCAATCGGCGGTCTTCACCTCGGGGGGGGCCGTGACCCTCGGGGGGGGCCGCGAGCCTCGGGGGGGGCGCGACCCTCGGGGGGGGCCGCACGCGCAGCAGGAGCAGCTGAGACGCGGCGTCTCTCTCTCTGGCTCGGCCGGGGGGCTGGGCTTGGTCAGCGTCACGGTTACCCTGGCAACCGGGCCCGCCGGCCGAGCCAGAGAGAGACGCCACGTCTCAGCTCCTGCTGCGCGCGCAATCGGCGGTCTTCACCTCGGGGGGGGGGCGCGAACCTCGGGGGGGGGCGCGACCCTCGGGGGGGGCCGTGACCCTCGGGGGGGCTGCGACCCTCGGGGGGGGGCCGCGACCCTCGGGGTGGGCGCGACCCTCGGGGGGGGCCGCCCTCCCTCCCCTCCTCCCCCTCCCCCCTCCCCCACCCTCCCCTCCCCCCTCCCCACCCCTCCCCCCCTCCCCTCCCCCTCCCCTCCCCTCCCCCTCCCCTCCCCACCCCGTCCCCTACCCCCCTCCCCTCCCCTCCCCCCTCCCCTCCCCCCGCCCCTCCTTTCCCGCCCCTGCCCCCCTCCCTTCCCCCGCCCTCCCTTCCCCCCTCCCTTCCCCCCCCTTCCCCCCTGCCTTCCATTCACCCCCCGCCCTCCCTTCCCCCCCGCCCTCCCCTCCCCCCCGTCCTCCCTCCCCCCCTCCCTTCCCCTCCCTTCCCCCCCGTCCTCCCTCCCCCCCTCCCTTCCCCTCCCTTCCCCCCCGCCCTCCCCCCGCCCTCCCTTCCCCCCCGCCCTCACCCCCTCCCCGCCCTCCCCTCCCCCCTCACCCCTCCCCCTCCCCCCTCCCCCTCCCTCCCGCACTCCCCTCCCCCCCTCCCCTCCCCCCCGCCCCTCCCCTCCCCCCCGCCCCTCCCCCTCCCCTCCCCTCCCCCTCCCCTCCCCACC
The DNA here is from genome assembly GCF_052327205.1 of Somniosus microcephalus. NCBI lineage: Eukaryota > Metazoa > Chordata > Chondrichthyes > Squaliformes > Somniosidae > Somniosus > Somniosus microcephalus. The sequence continues at coordinate 325,218,333 of NC_140987.1, read as the reverse complement.
CCCTCCTCTCCCCCCTCCCCTCCCCTCACCTCCCCCTTCCCTCCCCCCTCCCCTCCCCCTCCCCTCCCCCCTCCCCCCTCCCCTCCCTCTCTTCCCCCCAGTCGCTCTCTCTCTTCCCCCCAGTCGCTCTCTCTCTTCCCCCCAGTCGCTCTCTCTCTTCCCCCCAGTCGCTCTCTCTCTCTCTTCCAACAACATTCCCTCAAAAAAGCCTCGGCACCGCCGGGCACTTTAGCTAGTATGGTATAACTTAAAGGAACGAAATGACTGAAGTGCCATCTCAAAGGGATACCACGCAGAAGTTACAACACAGAAACAGGCCTTTCGGCCCAAGCAGTCTGTGTTGCTGCTTACCCTCCACATGAGCAAATAGTCCTGATCACATCTAACCGCCTGTTCCATATTCCTTCAACCCCTTTTCCTTCATCCAGTTTTCCAATCTAATCTTCAATCTTGACATAGTTTCTGCCTGAAGATCTAATCCTGGAAGTGAAGTCCACACCCTCACAACTCTCTGCGTTTCTCTTGCTCTGTTTTTTAAACTCCTGCATTCAACCACATATCTACCCTGTCCCATACTTCTTCATTTTAAACACACAAAGTGATGGATGATGGATCGAGGCATAAAGGAGACAATGAGTGATGGAGGTCGACAGCATTAAATAGCTGGAGCTGGAGCATTTCTGCATCGATAGGGAGGACAATATAACGATATAACCTGGCAAGGCCAGCTAATATTAACATTCCTGTATGGCTTGGGGACAATTCGAAGTGGCAAAACAGAACCAAGTGAGCAGCAGCAGGACAATCTTACTAAGCATCGCATTCAACTGAAATTAGGCACAGTGCAATCTGTGTGTCACAATATCCATTATTGATCTTGCCATCCATCTGTTTCTTGCAGGTCAAGGTAACACAATGCAACAGCATGGGCAGGAGCTGCTGGTGGCTGTTGCCATTGCCATGTGCGACCAGTTTCTCTGGCTATTAGTAGAATTTCTTCAACTGACTTCTAGAAAATAAAAGCCACCTTTGAGCCCACCAGCACTGTGATATCTCTCCCTAGGGGGTCAAAGAGAAGGTCAGCTCTGTGCTTTGCTTCCAGCTGCAGTCCTTTGCTGTGTTACATCCAAATCATGCTTTGGACTATACTTGGAAGTATATTGCCAATCTTTCATTGTTGCTGGGTCAAAATCCTGGAACTCTCTCCCTAACACACTGTGGGAGTACCTTCACCACACGGACTACAGCAGTTCAAGAAGGCGGCTCACCACCACCTTCTCAAGGGAAACTAAGGATGGGCAATAAATGCTGGCCTTGCCAGTGATGCCCACATCCCGTGAATGAATAATGTAGGGGGCGGTGTGTGTGGTCAGCTTTGCCTCTGACTCCTGAGTGGTTCGAATCGCTCCCACTCCCTTGGTTCTAGACCCTGGACTTATTTGGGGGCTGTAATGAAATTGCAACAGACCACTGAGTTGGTGAAAGAACTTGGATTTTTATTTGAGACAAGAAAATATACACAACACAACAATCTTATCACTCTAAAAGGGGGAACACTTCGGAATATACGAGGGAGAATAACAATAGACAGAATACTTCGCCCCTCCCAATCCCACTACACTAACTAAGTTGGACTCCAGAGGACCAGGGAAAATGCTCACCAAATGACTTCTTTCGACAGTTGTAGAGGTTCGCGATTTCGGGGTCCTCTAGGTGTGGTGGTTGGGGCCTGCCATACCCCGGACGCGGTAGAAGACTTCACCTGTGTTGCTTTTTCAGTCTCTGCGTGTCCGCTGATGCGGTCGGGTGCATATTGGATCTATCGGGTAAGTACCCAATTTCTTTTGGTCAGAAATAGGGTTTAGAGTCTTTTCATCAAATCTTACCCAGGGGTAAGTCAGGTTAGTTTGTAGAGTGAAAACAAACTTGCAAATATTTGGTTTCTTCCAGGTTGGTTTCTTGTTGGTCGCGGTGGCCCAATATTACCTAGGTGCTGGTAATATTTTTCGGTTGTTTGTTTCTTGGTGCCTTTGGTTGCTGCGAAGCATTCAATGGTGTCTTCTCCTGGCTCGGATACTCTTGTGACTTGTTGAGGACTTTGAAGTTCCCTTGTCTTCTTCTCCGAACCGAACTCCTCTCTCTTCCTTTTCTCCGTCTTCCTGAGTGTGCGATGAGAATGAACCTTTCTTCTGAAAAGCAGGCCCCAATTATACCATTTGAGGCCTTGCTTATCTGCCCGCCAAATCTTCTCTGGCCCATTGCCATTTTTGGCGGGCTCATTAATATTAATAGTTTTGAATTCTTTAACGGGTTTCGAGCTGGTCCCATCTATCTTAATTGGTTTAAGTTGGTGTGAACTTGCTTCGGGATGGTCCATCAAAACCTAAATGAGTTTTAAATGACTGTTTAATTTTTGGTCCGATTTGTCAGATCTGTCTTTTCCTGCTGGGGTCAGGGTCCCTTTTGTTGGTCAGTGGCATGTTCTGCATTATGCATACTCTTGATGGCTCTGTAATTTTTGGCGGTAACTGCTCTTCCGTGGGCCTATTGTCATTATGTAAAATGACTGAGACAGTCCAGAACATTCCCAGACAGTTTGGCTTATGCCAATACCCAAACTGCTTGTTTTACAGAGGCCCATCCCAACCCCTTTGACGCAGCCTTTCACAGGCCCGGACATGCCTTTTTAAAGTAACCAAAATCCTGGGGTTTTGACTTTAAACCCCTTTTTGGCCCAATATTCTTTAAACAGTCTAAAAATCTCTTCCTTTGGGGTAATCTTTTTGATTTGGGGAATCTGCAGAATTTTGCGAACCTTACAATAAAAATATAACACTGTTAATTAATATTCTTAATCTCAATAACACTGTTTGAGTAGTGCCGTTTCTCTCTCGTTTAGTTATTTATACTTCTGTCAATTAATTAAACCTTGTTCTCTTACAGCCCAGTGTGAGTATCTCCATCGGGTTTCACATAGCAGCTTTATAAGTCAAGATCAAAATGTGAGACTGCATACAATTTTCCTTTCACATCGGATAAGTACTTTGCTTCGCAGCCCTCTTCATTGTTCACTGATGTATGAAAGAGAACACAGAACTAAGATAACATTGGAGCCAATCCCATTACAGCTTGAAATAAAGATTTGCACACCCCACTCTTCCTCTATCTCCCTCTCACTGAATACCCCTTACATACTTTTCTTGTCATTGTATCTCTGGGTTTGTCGCTGACTCTTTCACTGTCTAAGTTCCTCCTTGTGTCTGACTCTTTCCTTCTATACTATCTCTGTATGCCTCTCACATAGTTTATGCCTCTCTCTATCCTTCTACATGACACATTGAACATCCATGGTCTACCATTCCTGTCATTAAACAGCGGCAAACTCACTTACTGCGAGCAACAACACAGAAAGGCAGCGAGCATTAGCTCATGAGGTATTGGCCCCAATATTGACAGGGCGGGCTTGGTGAGCGTAGGGCCGGATTCTCGGGCGGGAATCCCAGAAGTCCAGGTTTCCCCACATGCTGTAGAGTTTTGACTCCACAGGATCCCTGCCTGATTGATAGGCTTGGCTTGCAGTCGGGCGGGGAGCAGGCCGCAGGAGCAGATAAGGGTTCTGACCCCCGACCCCAGGGAGGTGGGGGGCTGCTCCAAGGGGTCCGATCCCCAACCCCGGGGATGGGGGGTCTGATCCGGGGGGTCCGATCCCCAACCCCAGCGGGTGGGGGGCCTGATCTGGGGGGGTCCGATCCCCAACTCCAGGGGGGGGTCTGATCCGGGTGGTCCGATCCCCAATCCCGGGGGTCCGATCCCCAACCCCAGAGGGATGGGGTCTGATCCGGGGGGTGTCTGATCCCTGACTGGGGGGTCTTTGGATGGGGGAGTTCGGATGGGATCTGATCTCAGGGAAGCAGGGAGGCTGGAGGGAAACACTCCTGCTTCCCCTGACCCACAAGCAGTCCTGTAAAGACCACTTAACTTTTCCCCAAAGCTGTCCTTGCCTCCCTTGAGCTACCAGGTTTCCCGAGGCCTGGGATCCCAGCCGACTAGGGTTAAACCTGGGAGTGGGTAGGCTGCCTGCCCCTTGTCCCACCTCCGTATAACCCAGAACTTGGTGGATTGGAGGCGGGTTGGGGTCAGGCTCACAATTTAAAACATTTTTGCATCTCACCCAACCCCAACACACCCATTTTTTAGGGGTTAAAATTACCCCATTGTACTTTAAATGAAACAAAAAGGCCCATCGTCTGAGCTATTGTGAGCAACACCTGCCAGCTGCAACTTACGTTATCAGAAATGTGACCTGTGACGTGCTAAGGTGCAAAGATCCATATCAAAGTCTACCCAAGAAATGCTGGACAAAAATGTATTTACTTAATAAAATAATGTGTAACCTCCTCCGGTCCTACAACCACCCCTCTGTCCGCACACCCAGAACTCTGTGTTCTTCCAACTCTGGCCTCTTGTGCATCCCTCCCCCCTTCGCCCCACCATTGCTGGCCGTGCCTTCCTCTTTCATCTCGGCCCTATGCTCTGGATTTCCCGCCCTAAACCCCTCCACCTCCCAACCTCTCTCAACTCCTTTAAAACCCTTCTTAAGTCTCACCTCTTTGACCGGTCACCCCTCTTAATGACTCCTTCTTGGGCTCAGTGTTACACTTTAGTCTGATGATGCTCCTGTGAGGCACGTTGAGGTAGATTTTCGATATTAAAGGCATGATATAATTGCAAGCTGTTGTAGCAGGCAAATTAACAAGTGGAGTATTTAAAAGAAAGGTTGTTTCAAATTGAAACCCTACTGTAAAAGGTCAAAAACAAATTTAGAAGTACTTTAGATCCTGGAAAGAGCACTCAACATTAATTATTCAACTCAATGTTATAGTGTCTCTTTGTCATTCTGTTGTAATTAAGCAAGTTGCTGTCGCAGTATTCTAGCCTTCCTGCAGCTGTAGGCCATTTACCTCCTTTTTTTAATGCAGTTGCTCTACAGGGAGTAAATCTTCTTCGGAACGCTGCTGGAAAATTGACTTCTCCTTTCGGAACAGAATCATATAATGTTCGTCCATGCCAGCTATTGCCTGTGGAGATTAATTAGCCTGTCGGCATTGTTACGTGACATTTGGTCAGTGATATCAATAACCTGACTCTAATCTTACTGCAAGCCCCCAACCCTTGAATGGAATCTTTAATCTATTCGCTTGTTTACTGTTTCTAGCAAACACCACGTGGCATTGCTGACCATACATCGAGTTGACGCTGTGTTATCAGGTTTGTGGGGTGGGGGGCGGGGCGGGTGGTTGGTTACACCATGTATTGCACACTGTATTATTCTACTGCTAAGTTGCACAGTCTCATTTCTGTAAGTCAGTAGATCCCGAGGTCAATTGGAGGTTAATTGCAGATTGGCAGGTGCTTGTAAATTTCTGGCTCCCAATCAGAAGAAACCAGCATAAAATGACAAGCTCTCTTTCTGTTTTTGCTGTTGATATATTTCTGATAGAGCGATGCCTGAGGAGTGACGGCCTCAATAGGGGTGATAACCTGGGCATGGAGAAAATCAGAAAAATTGCTCAGGTTGGGGTGTACCCCTGCAAAGGAGGGTGCCCACATTTTCAGCTACTCATTGTGCCCAGGACATCCAGCATGGCTGGGCTCGAACCCAGGAAATTCTCCACTGATATATCAAAAACATCACAAAAAGATTCTTTCCGTGAAGCGTGTGTCTCCCAGGTGGGTGGCATTGTGGCGCTACGCATCACAGCGGCCCATCTTTCATGTGGCTTTCTTCCCCTGGTGCAGCTGCCCTGGCCAGATTGACCCAGGAGACCAGTGCCCTCTCCGTGTGGGCCAGAAACATAGCCTGTGTCCCCATTCTTCCTTCTAGTTGGCAGCCAACACTTCACAAATTTTTTTGTCATTAAACTATGTCATTTATACCAACTGTGCCCATAGCAACAGGATGCTTCTAACTCTATTGTAAATGAGATGTTAGGGGGCGTAACAGGCCTTTCCAACTCATTTTGCTCTCCCAAAGCTGGCATGGTGCCCATTTGGAGGGTCACCTTGCCCCCTAACACTCCCCCCCCCCCACCCAGTGCCTGGGTGCCACCTGCAGACCAACCAGAAGTTGTGTTTTCCTATCACAGGGGCCAGCAGGACAAGGAGTGTAGCTAGCTGGCTGTCGTTTTTGGACAGTGACACAGAATATGCCACAGCTGGTGATCAGAGCTGCCGCAGCAGTGGGTTTTCAGCCCCTGTCTCTAGGCACAAGGTCCTGCCAGGGGAGGTAGGCCTGCTCCTATGGTGGGTCAAGAGAAATAGCCTAAGCTGGCAAATATTGGCAAGTTCAAGTCAGGTGAGGCAGAGCGCATTTGGACTGAGTTTCACCTAACCCTGCACCCTAATGGAGGGAGGAGAGGAAAATTAACCCTCATATGTCTTTAATAATGTATTAAAAGTCTTGTGCATTGCACACACTTCCTGTAACAATCACACTAATTTCCCTGTCATACTTTGTTAGTACCACCATTTAAATAAAATAATTCACAGGATGTGGGCATCGCTGGCAAGGCCAGCATTTATTGCCCATCCCTAATTTCCCTTGAGAAGGTGGTGGTGAGCTGCCTTCTTGAACTGCTGCAGTCATTGTGGTGAAGGTACTCCCACAGTGCTGTTAGGGAGGGAGTTCCAGGAGTTTGGCCCAGTGATGATGAAGGAGTGGTGATATATTTCCAAGTCAGGATGGTGTGTAACTTAGAGGGGAACTTGGAGGTGGCGGTGCTTCCAGGCACCTGCTGCCTGTGTCCTTCTAAGTGGTAGAGGTCGCAGGTTTGGGAGGTGCTGTCGAAGAAGCCTTGGCGAGTTGCTGCAGTGAATCTTGTAGATGGTACACACTGCAGCCATGGTGCACCGGTGGTGTAGGAGTGAATGTTTAAGGTGGTGGATGGGATGCCAATCAAGCGGGCTGCTTTGTCCTGGATGGTGTTGAGCTTCTTGAGTGTTGTTGGAGCTCAACTCATCGAGGCAAGTGGAGAGTATTCCATCACACTCCTGACTTGTGCCTTGAAGATGGTGGAAAGGCTTTGGGGAGTCAGGAGGTGAGTCACTCACTGCAGAATACATAGCCTCTGACCTGCTCTTGTAGCCGCAGTGTTTATGTGGCTGATTCAGTTAAGTTCCTGGTCAATGGTGACGCCCAGGATGTTGATGGTGGGAGATTCAGTGATGGTAATGCCGTTGAATGTCATGGGGTGGTGTTTAGACTCTCGCTTGTTGGAGATAGTCATTGCCTGGCACTTGTGTGACTCTAGCATGTGCTCTGATTCACTCAGAGCAAGGTGACGGGGGTCTGCTAATCTTCCATATGCATTAATTGGCATGTGTGATTTATATTATCCACATTTTAAAATAATACCCATTCATTTGATGTCGATGCAAGAATGCGTCATCATCATCTAAACCACTTGGAGATGTGAAGTGCAATTTTGAAACTAAATTATAACCAAAATCTCAGATTTGGATTTTTATTTTGCCCAGAGAATATTGCACATTAGAAAACTTTCAGCAGGTTTGATCCCATTGGGGAAATCTGAAGCCATGATTTCATAGAATCATAGAATCATAGAATGGTCACAGCATGGTAGAGGGCCATTCAGCCCATCGAGCTTGTGCCGGCTCTCTTCAAGAGCACCTCAGCTAGTCCCACTCCCTCACCCTTTCCCTGTAGCCCTGCAAATGTTTTGCTTTCAGGTACTTATCCAACTGCCTTTTGAAAGCCGTGATGAATCTGCCTCCACCACCCTTTCAGGCAGTGCATTCCAGATCCTAACCACTCGCTGAGTAAAAAAGTATTTTTCTTATGTCGCCTTTGGTTCTTTTGCCAAACACCTTAAATCTGTGTCCTCTGGTTCTCGACCCTTCTGCCAATGGGAACAGTTTCCCTCTATCTACTCTGTCCAGACCCCTCATGATTTTGAACACCTCTATCAAATCTCCTCAATCTTCTCTGCTCCAAGGAGAACAACCCCCGCTTCTCCAGTCTATCAACGTAACTGAAGTCCCTCATCCCTTGGAACCATTCTCGTAAATCTTTTCTGCAACCTCTCTAAGGCCTTCACATCCTTCCTAAAGTGCGGTGCTCAGAATTGGACACAGTACTCCAGTTGGGGCCGATCCAGTGTTTTATGCAGTTTCATCATAATTTCCACGCTTTTGTACTCTATACCTCTATTAATGAAGCCCAGGATCCTGTAAGCTTTTTTAACTGCTTTCTCAACCTGCCCAAGCCACCTTCAATGATTTGTGCGCATATACCTCCAAGTCTCTCTGTTCATGGACCCCCTTTAGGATTGAAACCTTTAGCTTATATTGCCTCTCCTCAGTCTTTCTACCAAAATGAATCACTTCACACTTTTCTGCGTTAAATTTCATCTGCCACGTGTCCGCCCATTCCACCAGCCTGTCTATGTCCTCTTGAAGTCTATCACTATCCTCCTCACTGTTCACTATACTTCCAAGTTCTGCGTCATCTGCAAATTTTGAAATTATGCCCTGTTCACCCACATCCAAGTCATAAACAAAAGCAGTGGTCCTAGTACCGACACCTGGGGAACATCACTGTATACCTTCCTCCAGTCTAAATAACAACCGTTCACCACTACTCTCTGTTTCCTGTCAAAAAGCCAATTTTGTATCTATGCTGTCACTGTCCCCTTTATTCCATGGGCTTCAACTTTGCTGACAAGCCTACTATGTAACACTTTGTCGAACACCTTTTGGAAATTCATGTACACCATGTCAACCACATTGCCCTCATTAACCCTCTCTGTTACCTCATCAAAAAACTCGATCAAATTGGTTAAACACAATTTGCCTTTAACAAATCCGTGCTGGCTTTCCTTTATTAGTCCACACTTGTCCAGGTGACTGTTAATTTTGTCCCTGATTATTGTTTCTAAAAGCTTCCCCACTACCAAGGTTAACCTGACCGGCCTATAGTTGCTGAGTTTATCTTTACACCCTTTTTTGAACAAGTGTGTAACATTTGCAATTCTCCAGTCCTCTGGCAGGATTCCCATATCTAAGGAGGATTGGAAGATTATGGCCAATACCTTCGCAATTTCTTTTTTCACTTCTCTCCGCATCCTAGGATGCATCCCATCTGGTCCTGGTGACTTATCTACTTTAAGTACAGCCAGCCTTTCTAGTACCTCATCTTTATCAATTCTTCTCCCATCTAGTATCTCCTCTAACTCCTCCTTCACTATGTCTATGGCAGCATCCTCTTCCTTGGTGAAGACAGATGCAAAGTACTCATTTAGTAGCTCAGACATACCCTCTGCCTCCATGCGTAGTTCTCTCTTTTGGTCACTAATCGGCCCCAACCCCCCTCTTACTACCCGTTTACTATTTATATGCCTATAGATGACTTTTGGATTACCTTGTATGTCAGCTGTCATTCTATTCTCATACCCTCTTTTTGCCCCTCTTATTTTCTTTTTTGTAAGGGGTGGTGTGTGTGGTCAACTTTGCCTCTGACTCGTGAGCTGTTTGAATCGCTCCCACTCCCTTGGTTCTAGACCTTGGACTTATTTGGGGGTTGTAATGAAATTGCAGCAGACAACTGAGTTGGTGAAAGAACTTGGATTTTATTTGAGACAAGAAAATATACACAACACAACAATCTTATCACTCTAAAAAGGGGGAACACTTCGGAATATATGAGTGAGACTAACAATAGACAGAATACTTCACCCCTCCTAATCCCACTACACTAACTAAGTTGGACTCCAGAGGACCGGGGTAATGCTCACCAAACAACTTCCTTTTGACAGTTGTAGATGTTCACGTTTTCGGGGTTCTCTAGATGTGGCGGTTGGGGCCTGCCGTACCTCAGACGTGGTAGAAGACTTCACCTGCGTTGCTGTTTCGGTCTCCGCGTGTCCGCTGATGCGGTCGGGTGCGTATTGGATCTATCGGGTAAGTACCCAATTTCTTTTGGTCAGAAATAGGGTCTAGAGTCTTTTCATCAAATCTTACCCAGGGGTTAAGTCAGGATAGTTTGTAGAGTGGAAACAAACTTGCGAATCTTCGGTTTCTTCCAGGTTGTTTTCTTGTTGGTCGCGGTGGCCCAATATTACCTAGTTGCTGGTAATACTTTCGGTTGTTTGTTTCTTGGGGCCTTTGGTTGCCACGAGGCATTCGATGATGTCTTCTCCTGGCTCGGATACTCTTGTGACTTGACGTAGATTTTGATGTATGTTTCTTCTTCTTCTCCGAACCGAACTCCTTGACCGAATGAACCGATTCCTCTCTCTTTCTTTCTCTGTCTCTCTATGTGAGCTTTTTTTCAACTGAAAAAGCAGGCCCCAATTATACCATTTGAGGCCTTGCTTATCTGCCAACCAAATCTTCTCTGGCCCATTGTCATTTTTGGCGGGCTCATTAACATTAATAGTTTTTGAATTCTTTAACGGGTTTCGAGCTTGGTCCCATCTATCTAAATTGGTTTAAGTTGGTGTGAACTAGTTTTGGGATGGTCCATTGAAACCTAAATTGGCTTTCAATGACTGTTTAATCTTTGGTCCGATTTGCCTTTCCTGCTGGGGTCAGGGTCCCTTTTGTTGGTCAGTGGCATGTCCTGCATTATGCATACTTTGGATGGCTCTGTAATTTTTGGCGGGAGCTGCTCTTCCGTAGGCCTATTGTCATTATGTAAAATGACTGAGATAGTCCAGAACATTCCCAGACAGTTTGGCTTATGCCAATACCCAAACTGCTTGTTTTACAGAGGCCCATCCCAACCCCTTTGTCGCAGCCTTTCACAGGCCTGGACATGACTTTTTAAAATAACCAAAATCCTGGGGTTTTGACTTTAAGCCCCTTTTTGGCCCAATATTCTTTAAACAGCCCAAAAATCTCTTCTTTTGGGGTAATCTTCTTAGTTTGGGGGATCTGCAGAATTTTGCGAATCTTACATTTTCACTTCCCGTCTGCACTTTCTATATTTAGCCTGGTTCTCAGATGTATTGTCGACCTGACATCTGTCATACGTGCTCTTTTTCTGCTTCATCTTACACTCTATCTCTTTCGTCATGCAGGGAGCTCTGACTTTAGTTGCCCTACCTTTCCCCCTAGTGGGAATGTACCTTGACTGTACCCAAATCATCTCCTCTTTAAAGGCAGCCCATTGTTCAATTACAAATTTGCCTGCCAATCTTTGATTCCAATTTACCCGAGCCAGATCCGTTCTCATCCCACTGAAATTTGCCTTCCTCCAATTAAGTATTTTTACTCTGGATTGCTCCCTGTTCTTTTCCAAAGCTAATCTAAACCTTATGATACAATGATCACTGTACCCTCGATGTTCCCCTAGTGACACTTGCTCCACTTGACTTACTTCATTCCCCAGAACCAGATCCAGCAATGCCTCCTTCCTCGTTGGGCCAGAAACGTACTGAACAAGAAAGTTCTCCTGAACACACTTCAGAAATTCTTCCCCCTCCCTCTCTGCCCTTTACACTATTACTATCCCAGTCTGTATTAGGATTGTTAAAGTCCCCCATTATTACTACTCTATAATCTTGCATCTCTCTGGAATTTCCCTTCAAATTTGCTCCTTCATATTTTCCCCACTAGTTGGTAACATATAGAATACACCTAGTAGTGTAATGGCACCTCTATTATTTCTTAACTCTAGCCATATAGATTCTGTCCTTGACCCCTCCAGGACATCCTCTCTCTCCAGCACTGTAATATACTCCTTAATCAACACTGCCACATCACCTACTGCCTTACCTTCCCTATCTTTCCTGAACACCTTGGGGGAGAAATTCAGTATTGCCACGTTTGGGGCGTTACAATCGAGCGGGTGCGAAATTTAGCGCCCGGCGCAAATTATCGCCACCTACTGCTAAATTGACCTGCTTTGCCCCAGGAGGTGCTTGGAGCGCTAAAACAGGCGCTGCATGACTATTCTAAGGTGCTAAGCCGGAGAAGCGAGGTGCTACCACCGAGGGCAGGTGCTGCGCAGGTGCGGCCAGTTAGCGATTGCACGCAGACACGTTGGCGCCAGTCAGCTCTTAAAAGGGAGGTTCGATCTTGGATTGCAGCCACGCCCTGCGCATCGGAGCCCTGATTCTCGGCCTGGACAGACCTGCTGCCACATTCTAACGCCTAGGACCATGGAGAGGGCCAGGGAGCGAGCGCAGCGGTTCAGTGAGGGGGCCCTGCAGGTACTGGTTGGCGCAGTGGAGCGCAGGCGATCTATCCTGTTTCCGGACAGTGGCAGGAGGCCGCTGCCCAACGACTATCGCAAAGCTTGGAGGGAGGTGGCTCACAGAGTGACCTCCAGCAGCATGGTGCCCAGGACCCCTGTGCAATGCAGGAAGAAGTTCAACGACCTCACTCGGGTCGTCAGGGTGAGTACCCTTTTCAGAATCCTCTTCATCCCTGCATGTCCACCTCACTTTATGGCCAAAGGGTCCTGAAAGCCCCAATGCCCAGCCCTCATCCAACACCTATGGGCCTTTGATGAAACTCACACGCACTTTACACACTGTAAGGGCTAATCAACCATGGGAGGCAGTGCAGCCAAGATCAGGGCTTCACACAGTAAGGGCTATTCGACCATGGGAGGCAGTGTAGCCAAGTTCAGGTCTTCACACTGTAAGGGTTATTCGACCATGGGAGGCAGTGCAGCCAAGATCAGGGCTTCACATTGTAAGGACTATTCGATCATGGGTGGCAGTGCAGCCAAGATCAGGGCTTCACACTGTAAGGGTTATTCGACCATGGGAGGCAGTGCAGCCAAGATCAGTGCTTCACACTGTAAGGGCTATTCGACCATCAGAGGCAGTGCAGCCAAGAGCAGGGCTTCACACTGTAAGGACTAATTGACCATGGGAGGCAGTGCAGCCATGATCAGGGCTTCACACTATACTCAGAGCCCGTCCTTTCTGTTGCAGGGCAAGCTGGCCCATAACAGGAAGCAGCAGCAACGGACTGGGGGAGGCCGGCCGCACCTTCAAGACCTCAGCGATCTGGAGCAGCGAGTCCAGCGGATTATGGCAGGCCGGATGATTGGCCCCATCACCACTGGAGATGCCGACCCCGTTCTGGACAGCAATGGTAAGGTCATCACCTTTTTGACCACTCTCCTTCCACTTGTGCCTCACACCAGCATCCTTTGCCACTATCGAACCAATACAGTGCATTGCAGCACTCATGCCTCCCTCGCTGCTGCCCTGTCCTCATGCTAAAGCAACTCTTGTACCTCCCTGCTTTCAGATGCTGATTCGCCAGGTGAGGAGGCGGGCCCTCAAGCTGCCACTGTGAGTGATTCTGAAGGCGAGGAGGAAGAGAAAGCCTGACCATCAGTGCCACCCTCAGCCAAGGCAGCCCATGGCCATAATGGGGACACGTCTTCCCTGGAGCGGAGCAGGGGGGAAGGGTCTGAGGAGGGTGAAGCTCCGGGGCCCAGCAGGCTGCAGCAATTCGGGGGGGTAGGGAAGCTCGGCGGCCTTCTCTCCGGAGGGAGAGTCTGGCCTCTAGTCCTGCTACAGTGAGCGCAGAAGAGGTGCGGCTCCTCGCTGAAATGGGAGCCCAGGCGGAGCAGAGGCACACTGAGCTCATGGCTGCAGTGGCAAGGATGCCCGAATCCATTGAGTCACTGGCAAGGAGTGTCCAGGACTTTGGTGCAGCACAGGCAAGGAGTCTGCAGGACTTCGGTGCAGCACTGGCAAGGAGTCTGCAGGACTTCGGTGCAGCACAGGCAGCACAGGCGGCTTCCACGCAAGTGCTTAGTGGTGCAATGCAGTCAGTGGCCGGTCTGATGCAGATGCAGATTGAGGCCACACGAGCACTGACTGCTGCCACCCTCGCTGGATCGGGCATGAATCGCCGGGCCCTCGCCACGCCGCAGCAGGCCAGCAGTCTGTGCTTCAGCAGATTGCTCCGCATGCTGCAGTGCTGCCCCGTGGGAGTGCCAGTGTGTCATCCGACCAGGGAGTGGCAGTCTTTTGTCAGGATGGCAGCATTCCTGCTGCCAAAACTGTCATTCTCCACTGCAGCTGCCACCACCTGTAAGACAGATTGCTGCCGCCCATGCAGAGTTGGAGCATTCAGCAGCCGGGCCCTCCAGACCCAGAGCTGGTCCAGGCCGTACCTCAAGGGCATCTGCCGACTCAGTTTCTGACACTCAGCAGCCTTCCTGCAGGCTTGCTGCAGCCACTGGGGTCCCATTGCGGTGGAGCTGCAGGGTGGGAAGAGGTCAATCTCGCAAGCGAAGCAGATCACCCTAGAAGGGCAAAAAGTAGGAGGTGTGGCAAATGCTGTTAATTTTTTTAGTGAAGGCCGAGGATCGTGGTCATTTTTTGTTTACTCTTTTGTTCATCGTCTCCAGGTTGTGAGAGCCAGTTATGTGTCTGACTGCTTTTTTGGGGGTTTCTCTCTATTACTTTGTCATGCGGGAAGGGCACACAGTTTGTTAAATAAAGAAGTGTCCTTATTCAGAGTGTGCATGTTTGTTTTTTGAACTATTTGTTGCTTTGACCGGCTCAGGGGTTGTGGAACGGTTGCATTCATGTTCTTTCAATGGCACAAGCCATTCCCTCAGAGGGGGCCTAGAACCAACTTGCAATAAGCTGCTGACGGACGGCCCTTGCACTTTGTGCCTCCCTCCCGTCCTGGTGCTCCTCCTCCTCCTCCTCTGCTGGTGCTCCAAGACTGGTGGCAGTGGCTGAGTCCTGAGGATTGCCAGGTTATGCAGCATGCAGCACACTACAACGAAATGGGAGACTCGCTCAGGTGAGTACTGAAGGGCTCCCCCGGAATGGTCCAGACAGCAGAACCGTTGCTTTAGCACGCCAATTGTGTGCTCAGTGATGTTCCTGGTCTCTTGATGGCTCTCATTGTATTGTTCTTCAGCAGGGGTGCTGGGCGCACGGAGTGGGGTCATCAGCCAGGTGCACAGAGGATAGACCTTGTCCCCGAGAAGCCAGCCTCCTGGGTGAGCCGGGGCTTCGAAAAGGTCTGCCACAGAAGTCTGGCGCAGGATGAAGGCGTCGTGGCTGCTGCCTGGAAAGCGGGCATTGACAGCTAGTATCAGCTGTCTGTGGTCACACACCAATTGGACGTTCAACGAATGGAACCCCTTCCGGTTGCGGTAATCCTCTGCATTTTCTTGCGGCGCCCGCAAAGCCACATGCGTGCAGTCAATGGCGCCCTGGACCATGAGGAAGCCCGCTATTCTTGCAAATCCCATTGCGCACGCTTGCTGCTTGTCCAGGGTCATGGGGAAGGAAATGTACTGACGTCTCCTTTTAAAGAGGGCATTCGTGACTTGGCGGATGCAGAAATGCACCGCGAACTGGGAGACATTGGCAATGTCCCCAGTAGTGGATTGGAAGGAGCCGGTGGCATAGAAGTTGAGAACCACTGTCACCTTCACTGCCACCGACAGAGACGCCCTGCTCCTCAGTTGAGGCTACAGATCTGGCTGAAGCAGGTGGCAGAGCTCAGTGACCACCTCCCTGTTGAATCAAAGCCTCCGAAAACACTGCTCCTCAGACATGTTGAGGTATGAGAACTGTTGGCGGAATACCCTGGGAGGGTAAGGCCTCCTGTGCCGACGCCTGTTGGCCCTCCTCTGTCTGGCCATGATTGGCACTCTCTCTCGGTGTCTCTGAGCCCTCTCAATGCAATGGAGAAGCCCAACGTTTCCACCCATTGCAGCCCCCATAGTATGTGGCCACTCAAGGTTATGCCAGTGAAAAATCAAACCAACTACAAAGTTCTGGGCCGAAAGCAGAAGTACCTCTGCGAGCGCTGATTCAATGCAGAAAGCTCTCTCCCTTTGTCTCTCTGCAAATCTCTCTCCCTCTCCCAGAAGGAGTGGTCCAAAAATGACTACCACAAAGAAGCCAGGAAGAGCCCCCTTTAAATTGCGCACCCCCCAGCCCCACAGCGATTGGGAACCGTTCCAGCCAACCAGTCGCTGGGAGCGTCAGGCGGAAAGGAGGGGGGCGCCACGGAAGTTCTGGTTCGGGGCGCCCGAAGGACGTTGCACCATGAAATGACGTCAGGTTCTGTGCGCGCAGCTGAGCGGGCGTTGCGGTTTTGCGCCGCTGCTAAATGTCCGCTCAATTTCGCGAGAGGTGCAGGTCTCGTCGCGCCCGGGCGCTAGCCGCATCGCGCCCCGCTTATCGCCCTCTTAAGGCACTAATGGGTGGCGCTAACAACTGAATTTCTCCCCCCTTATATCCAGGAATATTTAATACCCAATCCTGCCCTTTTTTGAGCTAGGTCTCCGTTATTGCCACATCATATTCCCATGTGGCTGTTTGCACCTGCAGCTCACCAACCTTGTTTACTATGCTTCGTGCGTTCACATATATACACTGTAAAACTATCTTAGACCATCTTGTGTTCTCTCCTAGTCTGACCCCATCTAATACCTTACTATTTCTTGCTTTATTGCTATACATCTCTTCCAATCCTTTGTGCCCTTTGTTTCTCCTTTCTATTGCTACATCCTGGTGCCCATCCCCCTGCCAACTTAGTTGAAACCCTCACCAACAGCTCTCGCAAACCTCCCCGCGAGGATATTGGTACCGGCTCTGTCAAAGTGCAACCCACCTTCCACCTTCCCCAGAAACGGTCCCAGTGCCCCAGGAATCTGAATCTCTCCCCCCTGTACCATCTCTCCAGCCACGCCTTCGTCTGCTCTAACCTGCTATTTCTATACTCACTCGCGCATGGCACTGGGAGTAATCCAGAGATTACTACTGAACATTATTTTTAAGAGCCTGGAAATTTATTATTCAAACACATTTAGATGAAATTCTTCTACCTATTATTTTGATGAAGGTCATTTATTTAAATGGGTTACTGGCTTCATTAAAAGAGCAGAGAGAGAAACTTGATACAAACATGTTCTCTAACATCACTCACAGTTATTTACAGCCTCAGATCTTCCAATCCATTTGATGCACAGCCTCTTGAATTTACCTGGAATGGACAGAAAAGATTCCGAAGTCTCATTCTATCAATAAAGGAAGACTTGCATTTATATAGCACCTTTAATGACCTCATGACATTCCAAACCGCTTCACAGTCAATTATGTACTTTTGAAGCGTGGTCACTGTTGTAATTTAGGAAACATGGCAACCAATTTGCCAATTGAGCTGCTTTTAGTAGTAGTGGTTGAGGGATAAATATTGGCCAGGACACAGGGGAGAACTCCCCTGCTCTTCTACGAATAGTGCCGTGGGATCTTTTATGTCCACCTGAGACGGAAGACGGGGCCTCGGTTTAACGTTTCATCCGAAAGACAACACCTCTGACAGTGCAGCGCTCCCTCAGTACTTTAATTTTCAGTCTTTTTTCTGGTGCTAATTAAAGTCATAACTCAATTTTTTTTAAACTTCTTAATGCCCAGTCTAGTTGAAATCCGCTTTTTAGTATCTTTCTTAGGAAGATCATCATCTACATGTATCAGTCCATGTGTGCTTTGTAATAATTGGTTATTGGATCATTATTCTATTTAATCAGTGAGTGGCCCACTAAGAGAACAATTTTGTACACCCTGGAATCGTCGAGACATAGAAAACCACTAATATATCTCAATGCAACATATTCCATTTCTGTGAAATATTCTGTGCAAGAATATTAGCACAACAGAAAGAGCAATAATTCCGAGGCCCCCCAGTCACCATGTAGGATACATGTACATTTCTCTTCCTCTCCGCCATTGCACAAGGCTCATGATGGGACAGCAATTGTCCTCCTGCATCTCACCCAATTGCCAGTCTTCACGTATGAGTCAGACACTGAGTATCGGAAAGCTACATGATTGTGGCCAATCCCAAGACTGCCCCCTCCACAGGCGTGCACCTTCCAGTAGGTGACACTGGCTGAAGGCAGTCCCACCATCCGTACTATAAATCAGGTGGCTCATTTGTAGAACCCAAAACAGGTTAACGCCTGGGTTCAAATACTGAAGAGGAATCTGGTACCAGAGCAGTCAGCAGTCCTGCAATAACAGTCATGTCTACTCTTGGATACTCAAAGCCATAACTAGACACTTCTTGGTGACAGTCTTGCTAAGCCACACTGTGGAACGGATACCACACAGTGTCCTCCAGAACAGCTTTTGAAGTAACGTATTGAAGACTGAGGTGAAGTTACAACTCAAAATCTGCAGCTAAACAAGCGTTTGCCTCTGCTCCATGCAAGGTGACGTAATGAAACTCACTACGCACTTGGTTTGAGCATAAAGCAAGGCTTTAATCAACTTGTTTCAGAACATGGAAGTCTAGTTGTACTTCACTAGCTCCTTGTCTTACAAAATGTCCCAGGCAAGCTGAGGCCAATGCCCGAGTATTTATACTCCTTGGACGGCACCACCAGCTGGCCATCCAGCGTTATTTCATAAGTAGTTTCTTGATGATGAGATTTATGACACAAGGTACTTCAGGAGAGAACAAGGAGAGATAGTTGTAGCAGGGAAATCAGCTGCTCAAAGCTGGGTTAAAAAAAAGAAAGAACTTGCATTTCTATAGTGTCTTTTATGACCTCTGGATGTTGCAAAGCATTCTACAGTTAATAAACTGCTTAGAAACATAGAACATAGGAAAAATAGGAACAGGAGTAGGCCATTAGGCTCTTTGAACCAGCGCTGCCATTCAATATGATCATGGCTGATCCTCAATCTCAATACCATATTCCCGCTCCCTCCCCATAGCTCTTGAAGCCTTTTGTGTTTAGAAAGCTTCTTGAAGTTATACAAGAAATCTGTTCCTTGGTGGGTAATTTGAATCTAACTCACCCAAGTAATGTAGGAAATGTGGCAGCCACTTTGCACACAGCAAGGGCCCCAAATAGCAATGCGATAATCACCTGATAATCTGTTTTAGTGATGTTGGTTGAGGGATAAATATTGGCCAGGGCACCGGAGAGAACTCCCCTGCTCTTCTTCAAAAGAGTGCTGTGGGGCTTTTACATCCACTTGAGAGGGCAGACAGGGCATCAGTTTAACATCTCACCTGAAAGACGGCACCTTTGACAGCCCAGCACTCCGTCAGTACTGCAGTGGAAGTGTTAGCCTGGATTTTGTGCTCAAATCTCTAGAGTGGGACTTGAACCCACAGCCTTCTGACTCAGAGATGAGAGTGCAACCCGTTTTTTTAAATATATATTATTATTGAACATTAAAAACATTTACAATATTGTGATCATTCCACTGTATCATACAAATCCATTCTGCCATTCTGCACAGCCATTCCTCCACCACACATTAACATCAAAACCTGAAGTTTACTTTGTCTCCCATAACGTATATTAATCTATTGTACTTTAAAAATTGATCAGTAATCATGGCTCCGAATAAGGGAAGTGTGCATGATAATCCCCCCATCATTTAATCTCCAGCCCTTCCCTCCTCTCATGTTCCTTCCCAACTTTTCGGGCAGCTGTTGCTTTCTCCTGCAGCCTTCGGCTCTTTTTCATCTCCTGATTGAATCGTCACTGGGTCAAAATCCTGGCACTCCCTCCCTAACAGCACTGTGAGAGTACCTTCACCACACGGACTGCAGCAGTTCAAGAAGGCAGCTCACCACCACCGTCTCAAGGGCAATTAGGGATGGGCACAACCCATATACGAATAAAAAAAAATCTTCCCTGCAGTTTCAGCCTCTTCCTTACATTAAGTTTGGGCCAAGGAGCTACCCCTTCTCTCTCTTTCTGCCCCTCATTAAACTTTCCTTTTCCACACAATGCCACCCCACCCCCCACTTCCATGTCTCTGTCCCCCTCTGACTCCTCACTCGCGAGCTCTTCTGTAACCTCCTGTCCCTGCTCCCCGTCAGATACATAATCTCCCTTAGAGAAGTCTTCCTACTATCACGGTTTCTCCAACAGTGCCACTCCCTTCGGCCTCATCTCCACTGCTGGCCCTTGCTCCCCGTTTCTTCTCTCTCTGTGACAATGGTACATCTGCACCTATCTTGCTCCCTTCTGGCATCTTTGTCTCCCCGCTCCCATCCTGCTGCCCCTTTAAGGCTCCTGCCTCTTGCACCGTCTCCTTGCCGTTCCCCCTCCTGCTCCCCGAGATGGCCGACTCCTCGTCTTTCTTTGGAGTATTTACACTTACCCCGCACCCCACTCCCGTCTCCTCTCCCCCCCGCAGACACCAGATTCTTTAGGGAGAGCCGAGCCGTATTATGGCTTGACTCTACCCTCGACCCGTGCTGCCCGCTGCTGTCTTTGTCCTTTTCCACCTTACTTGGTGTGTTTTCCACCATCTCCATACTGTTCTCTGCTCCGTAATTTTCTGCCTCTTCCTGCGCTCTTTTCTCCTTCCATTCACCGGCTGTGTCCTCCACCTGCTCCGACCCTCCAGCCACTCCGCTCACACCGCCTGCTCCTTCTCCCATCTCCTTGTCACTCAAGGGGCTTCCTTCTGCCTCATACTCACAGTGGGCGGGGCCTTTGTGACACACCCCACAGCTCTCCGCCTTGTAGCTCCGAGCGATGTGTCCAGACTCGCCGCAGTTATAACAGTACAAGTCGGGACAGCTTCTTACAAGATGGTCGTGTCCAAGACAATAATAACAAACCTTCACCTGTTATCATGCAGTGCCCGGAAGTACTGCACTCCTTCCATTGTCTTGAATTTCATGCTATACGGCAATGACATCACCCCCTCTGGGAACCGTACCATTACATAATGCATTCCATCTGCTACCCGCATTCCTGGATAGTATCTCCTCTTTATTGCCAAGCAAATTTTAATGTCCCATGAATCCAACTTTTTTATTAGCACATCATCCTCGATATAAACCGGCAGTTTTAAGAATGAGACTGCCGCCTCTTCAGAATGTAGCAAAGATACCGCCAAGAACTTATCTCAGTAAAAGTCTTTCCACCTCCACTCGGCCACTGACCATCATCTCGAACCCAATATTCAGCTTTGATCAGCAGGCAATCCGCAATCCTCATGTACTGTCTGGATAATATCCCAAGCTCATCTCCTTACCCTTGCAATGAACCACCACTGTGTTTTCCTTTCCAAACCTCCTGGGGTTCTGGCCCAAATCTTTGGGCCTTTTATTCTCCCTTCCCCCAACATTTTCTCCCCTGATGAAATTCATCCTGGGAATGCTGTCCTCTGAGGGGCCCGGCACTCAGGGCCCCCCAGCAGCCATCTGGCTGCTGTTTAAGGACCAAAAAGGCCCTAAAACCAGAAGAAAAAAAACCCACCACCAACTTTTTACAAACTCACGCCAACTCCCTGCAGTAATCAAGCACCCAGCAGCACCTGCTCACTCTTAGCCCCTCCCACCTAGAGAGTGCGACCCACTGAGCCACGGCTAACACCTACATCCCAACTAGACACAAAATACTTGACTCAAAGCCAAACAAAGGGGCAGATTAGTCACGATTCACCACTAGAAGTGATCAGAATTATATACTGAATCATTCTACTTAATGCTTACCTTGTCCTCTAATTAAAGAGGGTGTACGACTACGTTAAATTAATCACAGCTACTGTTCTCTCATTATGCTCGTGATGTTTGATCGCATTGTTGCTATCATATGCTGCAGGTATGTTGGTGACACAAAGTCATGTTAAGACTTACGGGTCAAATTCCAGAGGTGGGGGAGGGTAGACTCTTGTTCATCCAACGTATCTTTGGTGGAAGAGCCACGTAAACCCTGGGGAAAATGGCTTCATCCCTCTGCCACTGGCTACCAGCACATTGATCTCCTGCAAACAGTAACAGCACCAAAGTGAATCTGCTGGATTTGCTAATGTTCTAGGCCGTTCTGTTGGCCCATGACCTGTAAGGGGTTTTAGATCGCAGAGGTTTCTCTCTCTAGAGGCCTCTCTCTCTTGCACAGTAAAACCTTGAGTGGTTCGACCCACTCACCCCTTAGATTCTGTACTCTGGACTTTGGGGCAGGAACTACAATGTAGAGAAAACTCTTATAGACCAAGTTTGATGAAATGAAATGAAATTTTATTGCATATGGTAACATAAATCAAATGCAAGCAAATAAGAGAGTACATGGGAGGGAAAAACACAAAAAAATCATAACGACACAATACTAACTAAGGCAAATACAGGCATATTATACTCTACAAAAATTATCATGAAATAGGGAAACACACGGAACATCGAGGGATAACAACTCATGTTAATTATACCCTTAAATATCCACCCCCTTAAACCTATCTAGATCTGATTATGGAGGGTCAGAAACATGCTCACCAATCCAACTAGGAAGTGCAAGGTTTTGAAACCGGTCTGCGTTTGATCCTTTCAGGCGTCCCATCTCCACGTGGATCGTGGAGCCCCAGCAAGCTGCGCCTCACCTCTCTCCTGAGGTGGGGGTTGGGGGCGGCTGGACACCGGCTGGCCTGGATGTCGGCGGGGTCGGGGATTGTCGGCTCGACCCCGGTCAGAGGAGCCTTGGGCTGGCCCCTATCTTTTCTTCAGTTTTATTTTATCTCTTCTCCCGAGCCGGAGCGGGTCGATGGCCTCTCGTTTTCGTCAACAGCCCGGGGTTGGTCGATGACCTCCCGATGTTTTACCCCGAGGCGGGACGCCAGTTCGAACGACCTTCTTGATGGCGGCTTAGTCTTCTTCTTCTTCCTCTCCGACGATGGAGAGGAGTCACGCTGATCTTCTCCCGAAGCGGCTCCTCTTTCCCCAGCTCAAAAGCTGGACAGGCCTGCAAGCTGGAAAGCTGAAGATAACCCAATTCCTACCCGAGTGTCTCTCAATTATACTTCTTTCCAGAAGCTCTTATCTCGCGCCAAATCAGGTTAGTCTTTGTTTAACTTTTGGCGGGCTTGTTGCACAACGGGGTAGTTATTATATTTAAACTGTTCTTGGATGCCCGGTAACGGGCCATCTCTGGTCTGGAATGACCTTCATTGTTTTTAATGTCCTGGTGATGTCCTTAACGGGCCCTTGATGCTCTTCTCATGAATATGAAACTGTTCCCTTTTGTCTGGGTCAACATTTAGATGGCCTTTATCTACAGGCCGATCTTGGCTGGATCTGCATCCAATCTATATGTATGTGTGGGTGTCTGGTTTCGTTCTCGCAGAAACGACTTCCAGAACTTACTTTGGGCTGAATCCACAAAGCTGTCTGAGGATTTGCAGGAACCATTTTAAAGTGTCCCAATAAGTTGATCACGGGGTCTGGTGGCCATTTTGTATGCCCCTTTTTTTTCTGGGCTTCTTTTAAAATAGTCTTTAAAACCATGGCCCCTTCTGCCATTCGACCCTTTATAATATAAAGTACAATTTTGCGAATCCTACAGACCCTTGATTGAAAGTGTGTTTGTGAGGACAAGAGTAGGCTTGGCTGTGATTCTTTCCACCGTCTAACAAAGTGAAGCCATGTTGTGCTGCTCTCATCAGAAACGTAAGACACTCACTCCCTTCCACCTGATGCCACCCCCTCCTACAGTTGCTCATTCAAGCTGGACCCAACAATATGCAACTTTGCTGTCTTCCTTGATCCCTGAGCTGAGTTTTAGGTACACATCTAGTGCCGACTTGCGCCTCTGAAAAATCCCGTGTTCGCATGTTCCCCTGTACCACTGATCCATCCTCCACGAGTGCCCTGTCACCCAACTCATCAATTCCCAAATCATCTATCCTTACTCTTACTCCTCACCCTACCGCTGCCACCTGTTCCATCCCTATATCCCAACTTTCAGCCTCCACTGTCTGAAGCTGGAATTCTCTGCAGTCCCACCCTCTGTCTCCTCCACCTTTGGTGGAATAACTTCAAGATCACAGCCGTACTCTCTAGAATTCTCTTCTTAAACCCCTCTCCCACCCTCCCACACACCCAACAGCCTTGCCACATCTGTGCCCACCTTCTAAAGTGCCCCCCTCAAAGCATACCTCTTTCACCATGCTTTCAGCCACCTCTCCCAATTCCTGCTTGGTGACAGATCATTCCCTCAGTGAATCACCTTTGAGCATGTCACTGTGTTAAAGGTGCTCTATTAGAAGAAGACCTGTTACATAGAAACATAGAAACACAGAAGATAGGAGCAGGAGTAGGCCATTCGGCCCCTCGAGCCTGCTCCGCCATTCAATGAGCTCATGGCTGATCATCCAAATTCAGTACTCTGTCCCTGCCTTCTCTCCATATCCCTTGATCCCTTTAGCCGTAAGAAATAGATCTAACTCCTTCTTGAATATATTTAATGAATTGGCCTCCACTGCCTTCTGTGGTAGAGAATTCCACAGGTTCACCACTCTCTGGGTGAAGAAATTCCTCCACATCTCTGTCCTAAATGGCTTATCCCTTATCCTTAGACTGTGACCCCTGGTTCTAGACTCTCCGGCCATCGGGAACATCCTTCCTGCATCTAGTCTGTCTAGTCCTGTTAGAATTTTATAAGTTTCAATGAGATCCCCTCTCATTCTTCTAAACTCCAGTGAGCATAAGCCCAATCGACCCAATCTCTCCTCATACGTCATTCCTGCCATCCCAGGTATCAGTCTGGTGAATCTTCGCTGCACTCCCTCCATGGCAAGAACATGCTTCCTCAGATAAGACGACCAAAACTGCACACAATACTCAAGGTGTGGTCTCACCAAGGCCCTGTACAACTGCAGCAAGACATCCTTGTTCCTGTACTCAAACCCTCTTGCTACGAAGGCCAACATACCCATTTGCCTACTTAACTGCCTGCTGCACCTGCATGCTTACCTTCAGCGACTGGTGCACAAGGACACCCAGGTCTCATTGCACTTCCCCTTCTCCCAATCTATTGCCGTTCAGATAATAATCTGCCTTCCTGTTTTTGCCACCAAAGTGGATAACCTCGCATTTATCCACATTATACTGCATCTGCCATGCTTCTGCCCAATCACCCAACCTGTCCAAATCATACTGGAGTTTCTCGGCATGCTCCTCACAGCACACACGCCCACTCAGCTTTGTGTCATCTGCAAACTTCGAGATATTACATCTAGTTCCCTCGTCCAGATCATTTATATATATTGTGAATAGCTGGGGTCCTAGGTCCGAGCCCTGTGGTACCCCACTAGTCACTGCCTGCCACTCAGAAAAAGACCCGTTTATTCCAACTCTTTGCTTCCTGTCTGCCAACCAGTTCTCTAGCCAAGTCAATACCTTGCCCCCAATCCCATGTGCCTTAACTTTACACGCTAATCTCTTATGCGGGACCTTATCGAAAGCCTTCTGAAAGTCCAAATATGCCACATCCACTGGTTCTCCCTGATCTATTCCACCAGTTACATCCTCAAAAAATTCCAGTAGATTAGTCAAGCACAATTTACCTTTTGTAAATCCATGTTGACTTTGTCCGATCCTGTCACTGTTTTCCAAGTGCTCTGCTATTACATCTTTTATAATGGACTCTAGCATTTTCCCCACTACTGATGTCAGGCTTACTGGTCTATAATTCCCCGTTTTCTCTCTATCACCTTTTTTGAATAGTGGGGTAACATTAGCTACCCTCCAATCCATGGGAACTGTTCCAGAGTCTATTGAATTTTGGAAGATGACCAGCAATGCATCTACTATTTTTAGGGCCACTTCCTTAAGTACCCTAGGATGTAGATTATCAGGCCCTGGGGATTTATCGACCTTTAATCCCATCAATTTCCCTAACACCATTTCCCTACAAATACTGATTTCTTTCAGTTCCTCCCTCTCATTAGACCCTATGTTCCCCGACATCTCTGGGTGGTTATTTGTGTCCTCCTTTGTGAAGACAGAACCAAAGTGTGTATTTCATTAGTCTTCCATTTCTTTATTCCCCCTGATAAATTCCCCTGATTCTGAATGCAAGGGACCTACGCTTGACATCACTAATCTTTTTCTCTTCCCATATCTATAAAAGCTTTTACAGTCTGTTTTTATGTTCCCTGCAAGCTTACTCTCATACTCTTTTGTAATCTGCTAACACTCTGAGACGGCTAGAATTTACCGCAAAATAACAGCGAGTTAAAGGCACATGCCATTATTAGTGTATAAAAATCCAGCAATTTGTGGTAAGGAAATGGTACCCATTGAGTTGTGAATCATCACAAATTGCTGGATGATTTACGTCGCTTCTCTGTTAGCTTCGCAAAAAAGGGTAGCTCGCTGTTAACCTTCCCATGAGTGTCAAGAAATTGCTTCATTTGCACATTAATTACCAATTAAACTCACCACAGAAAGTTATGGCTTGTATATAATGACATAAGAACCCATTTATTGACGAGATTTATGTTCTGGCAATGCCACTCAAACTCGGGGGCCCAGAATAAGAACAATTGAAACTGTGGAGTTTCATTCCTGCAGGTAGCAAATTGCTGTTAGAGGTTTTTTTTTAATCTTAAATTATTTCCTTTCTGTCTCTTTCTCTTAATCCAATCTGATCTTTCTTTTCACACTATTTCCTTCTCCGTCGTTCCTCTGCTTCTTTCTCGATCTTTAAAGTGAACTGGTTAAGAAGATAGACTATTGGTCCCGTCGTTCATCAAGTCCCATATGCCCATAGACCTCGCAATTCCAGCAAGTTGGAGCTGAAGGGTGAGAAAAAAAGTACAACTCATGGCGCTCACCGCAAGATGCCCCACTCCAACACATTCTAAGCCAATATCTCAGCTCACACGTGATAAATGTCCACTTGGGTCAGGTACCAGTGATCACTGGTATCCAAAGAACTGTCCCTATTCACGAGTCTAGAACCCTGAAAAACTGAGGGGAGAAAACGGTAAAAAGAGAAAAATAGGGTCCCAAATACTTCAGAGGGTTACTTCGGAATCTCACCGGAAGCTCCAGCACACTGCAAGTGGGGCGCATTGACCCGCATACACGATTCGCGATTCCATTGCACAAGCCTCTGCACCGCAAACAGAGTCTCGTAACCTTTACCCTCATATGCAAACCATAGCAATAAATCTGTTTGCATATGTAGGAAAATACTCTGATTAATCTTTCTTGGGTGCAAAGTGGATGACCTCACATTTTCACACGTTGAACTCTGTTTGCCACAGTTTTGCCCACTCACTAAATTTACCCATGCTCTTTTCCACTATTTACTTGCTGCTCCCATCTGCACTATTTACTGTCCCTCCTGTAATATTTTTATTCTAGCGTGATTTATCTTAGGTTTCAGGGAGCTTTACAAAGCTACAAAAGAGAATACATTTTTCGTATGGATTCTGACTGTATTCCCACAGCACTGAAACAAAGACAAATTTCAGCTTATAACTAAATCCGTTTCTTTGGTGAAATCTCTTTCTATTTTTTAAGCATAAATATGAAACAAACATGTTTTCTTTTTTTATCACTTTGCCTCAATTGTGTTGTAATAATTGGTGACAAGGCAATCAAAGTCAGGCTTACTTACATTACATATTTAGCACTTGTGTTCAATATGAGCCTTTCATCACAGTTAAGTGGCGTGTAGTGTATACAGTCATGGGAACGAAAGCCGTTTCTGAACACATAAGCTATGCTCTACCAGGTTATTTATATCCTTAAGCCAAGAGACTGCACTCTTGGGCACTTCAACATTCAGCTCATAGCTGTAATACCCTCAAATGTGTATTGATGCGATGACAGGGTCGGGACCAGTGCAACAAAACTATTTCAGAGATCAAAATCACTGTGCTGCGTAGCCTATAACAAAGTCACAGAATTGGGACTTTTTACACATGTAGAAAGAAGTTTGATGAGCCTTGAGGGCAATTTTAACCAAACCCAGCCAGTGGGAAACTCCGGGATTGGCCGTCAGATTTGACTTTCCATTGACCATCCCGATCCCGTTAGTTTCCCACCGGGAGAGTTAGGTTCAGATTACCCCACCTTGTATAATGTAAATTAATATTCCACCTAAACTGGTAGGGCTGAGTTACAGGAAAACATGGCAGCCCTTGAGCAAGGCTTGGGGACAGGAGAAATATTGAGGCCCAAATTGTGAGCAATTTCAGCTTCACACTGAATTGAGAGGCCCGAGGACTGAACAAAATTCCTCATCGTAATTTAGGCAAGCTGTGGGCACCAATCAGGAGCCACAACGCAGCTCACCTGTCTGGCCCGGACCAATTTCTGCTGGCACCAAGGCCCATAGGTATGTCTGAAGAGGGGAGGCGGTTTGGAATGGGGGCAAAGGTCAGCCAGCAGCAGCACTCCTGCTCCTTCCAACTCCACACAAAACCAAATTTAGCAAAACCTTGGGAGTTTTTTTGAGCAGCCTCCAGCGGTCCCTTTAAGGGTGACTGGTCAAGCACTTCAAGACCTGGAAATACCAGTTAGAGCTTATGCCTACAATCTCCGACTAGTCTAAACTAGAGAAATTAGTTCATGAATTCGTGCCAGTAGTGCTTCTCCGCCATGCTTTAGTGCCTCGGCAGGGATTCCATCTGCTCCTGAGGCCTTGTTGTTCTTCAGTTGTCAGGTGGCTTTTTCAACCTCATGCCGGGCTGGGGCTGTGCTGAGATGGTGGCGACCATGCTCGATCAGCTCCGATGGATGGGTCACATCGTCCACATGCCCTATACGAGACTCCCAAAACAAGCGCTCTACTCGGAGCTCCGACACGGCAAAAGAGCCCCAGGTGGGCAGAGGAAATGCTTCAAGGACACCCTCAAAGGCTCCTTGAAAAAGTGCAACATCCCCAATGACACCTGGGATTCCCTGGCCCAAGACCATACAAAGTGGAGGAGAAGCATCCGGGAAGGTGCCGAATACCTCGATTCTCTTCGCCGGGAGCAAGCGGAAGCCAAGCGCAGGCAGCGCAAGGAGTGCACGTCAACCCAAGCACCCCACCCACCCGCCCCTTCAACCACCGTCTGCCCCACCTGTGACAGAGACTGTAGGTCCCGCATTGGACTCATCAGTCACCTGAGAACTCATTTTTAATGTGGAAGCAAGTCATCCTCGGTTCCGAGGGACTGCCTAAGAAGAAGAAGAGAAAGAGTCTAACTAATTTAGGAGTCCGGACCTGAAAATGTCGCAGGAGCCTCATTTCAATATTAAAATGAGATCTTTGCCTATTTCAGGCGGTTACCAGGACTGCTTAAGAAAAAGGGTCCTGACCAATTTAGCAGTGGCTTGAACACCAACGCATATCGGCACGAGTCCCTGCTCCGCTAAATTGGTTATCATTTCGCCCGTTTTATGTCCGCAGAACGGGTGCAACGAGATTCAATTTAGATTTTGTTATTTTCACAGAGCCGTAGGTTTCCCACATAACAACAGTGACTGCACTCCAAAAGTACTTCATTGGCTGTAAAGCGCTTTGAGACATCCGGTGGTCGTGAAAGGCACTATATAAATGTAAGTCTTTCTTTACTTATAGCAAACTTTTATTGATACCAAGCAATGCCATCGCAGTTTAATCCTTACAGCAACGTGGACAGTCTGAACCATTAGCAATGAACTGGAATGACTGAAGCCAGGGCTTCATGCTCTCTCAAAGAATCAGCAGAATTTAGGGGCAACTGCCCTCATTTCCAATATTCTGAGAAATGGACTGAGAGGATTCAAAAATAACTTCAGTGAAGTTGATGACCAGATCACAGCTTGCTGTGTTTCCAATGTTGCAACAGGTTCTCATTCATCTTCTGTGTAATTTGGACCCATTGCCAGCTCTCAGTATAAGCATTAGCTGCTCCGTCTCTTAATCTTCATCCTCCTCTGTTACAGAGTAAAAAGCTGCAAATATCATGATCATCTCAAGACGCTCACAGTACTATAGCAAAATACGGCAGATGCTGGAAATCCGAAATAACAACAGAAAATGCTGGAAAAACTCAGCAGGCCAGGCAACATCCATGGAGAGAAATTAGAATCGACGTTTCAGGTCTAACCCTTTTTCAAAACTGGAAAGGAAATGAAATAGGTCGAAAGGCAGGGCTGAGGTTGGAACAAAAGAAGTGAATAGACATTAAGAGGTATTCAAAACGAGATGAGATGGTGATAGGACGAGTAAAGAGACAAAAGATGGCTCAGATTCGGTGTGAAATGTACTGGCAGAATGAGAGACAGCTGCCATGTAAAAAAAAGAGGAGCAGGGGGGGAGGGAAAACCCAAAACAAAGGGGTGGAAAAAAAAAAGAAATTTACGTAAAAATGTGATAGGGGCCGAGGTTATGATCTAAAATTGTTGAACTCGATATTGAGTCCGGAAGGCTGCAAAGTGCCTAATCGGAAGATGAGGTGCTGTTCCTCGAGTTTATATTGAGCTTCCATGGAACAATGCAAGAGGCCAAGGATGGTGAGGTCTGTTGTGTATGTACCTTTAAGAGAATAACTGGTCTCAGACTGCAGTACCGGCAGTGACCACCCCTGTATAAAAGGCGCTAGAGATTCTCTGCTGTTTAGTTTCGTTTATGCCTTTCACCAGTAAAGATCTCTTTGTTTCTCTCCTGCTAGTCCGTGTCTCAATCATTCACGGACTTAACACTGGCGACGAGTTAGAAACGAACTTACCTGCAACTCAGCAGCAGCTCCGACGACGTGTTGAAGGTCGGAGCCAGAAGAAAGAAGAAAAAAAAAAATAGGCCATTGAAACTCGAGAAACGGGCATCGACCGTCAATCATCGATTTCAAAACTTGCAGGAGAGACTGTCCAGAGCCAGACTGGGTTCCTCGGTCCGTGGTTTCCCAGCTAATCGGGCTGGTGGCAGGTAGTGCTCTGATCCTTCCTGGGCTGCGGCGGGCTGAAGCTCGATCGGGTGACCTTTCAACGGGGCCGGGCAGCGAGTCGGGAAGCAAAGAGAGAGCGAGAGGGTGGAGCATACAGGGCGTGGCCGGTGTTTCGAAGCTGGGCAGCGTTCGGACCTCAGAAGAGGGAGGGAAGTGTCCCAGAGGGTCCGCTCCACGACGGGAAAATAATAAAAGAAAAAGAATACGCGCAAGAAACCGTGGAAAGCAGCGCTAACAACAGTGGGGAAGAAGGAAAAGCGCAGGAGGCGCCATTTTGTTAAATCGGAGAAGAAGGCAAAGCGCGGGAGGCGCCATTTTGTTAAATCGGGGAAGAAGGCAAAGCGCAGGAGACGCCATTTTAGATTTGCAAGATGCCGAAGACTGGCTGTATCACTGCTTTTGATAATACATTAGAGGACTGGACCACGTATGTGGAAAGAGTCGAGGTATATTTCGAGGCAAATGAAATAGCGGAGGGGAAAAAGGCATCAATATTGCTAAACGTAATGGGCGCTAGAACGTACGGCCTACTGCGGGACCTGATTACTCCAGCCAAACCGAAGGCGAAGAGTTTTAATGAAATTGTTGCTGTTCTACAGGAGCACTTAAACCCTGCACCGATGTTGATAGCAGAAAGCTTTAAATTCCACAGGAGAACTCAGCACAAAGATGAGAGCAATGCTGAGTATCTTACGGAACTATGCAAGCTATCAAAGCACTGCCAGTTCGGAGCAGGACTGGCAGATACCCTACGGGACAAATTTGTCTGTGGACTCCTGAGTGAAGGAACACAGAAGAAGTTACTCGCAGAAAAAGAGCTGACGCTAGATAAGGCTTTCAGCGTGGCAGTATCGTATGAAGCAGCAGCCAGGGGAGCTGCAGAAATTCAACAAAAACCACAGGAATACGGCAACCATGAAATGACACGGGGATTTGCAAAATGTTATCGCTGTGGCAGAAATAACCATGACCAGAAGGACTGCTGGTCCAAAGACAAAATATGCAGACAATGCGGGAAGATTGGACACATTGCACGAGTTTGTAGGTCTGGGAAAAAGACCAGCGACAACAAAAAGGCTACTAAGGAACCGTACAAGAAAGTACAAAAGATGACGGACAGTAGTTCCGAAGACCAGATGAACGATAGTGAATCCGGAAACAGAAGACTAAGCTGTCTCAAACTTCACAATGTAATCGCAAAAGAGGATCACCGAACCATTTGGGTCACTCTCACGATAGCAGGGTCCCAAGTTAAAATGGAATTGGATACAGGATCAGCGCTAACCGTCATGAATCGACGAGACTACGAGCGGCTATTTTCACACATACCCTTGAGAGAGACATCAATCATCTTGACGACGTATACGGGGCAAAAAGTATACCCCAGAGGAAAAATAAGGGTGCCTGTTGAATACAATGGCAAGAAAATACGGAAATTGTATCTCTACATACTGCCAAATGGTGGACCACCGTTATTGGGATGGGAATGGATCAGGAAGATAAACTTAGATTGGCATTCCATTCATGCAATGACGGTGGACGGTAAAAAAGATGAAGACGTCACTCCTGGTCGATTGTCAACAATCTTAGCTAATGCCAAAGAGGTATTTCAACAATAACTGGGCACGCTTAAAGGCGTAACCGCCTCAATAAAAATAGAAGAGAATGCAGTTCCCAAGTTTTTCAAAGCGAGACCGGTACCATATGCAATTCGCCCAGCCATCGAGGCAGAGCTGGAGAATCTGGAGAAGGCGGGCGTGTTGTCTAAGGTCGACTGGAGCGAGTGGGCGACACCCATCGTTCCTGTCATGAAGAAAACGTTAACCAATAAGTCCGGAGAGCCAAGGAAGATTCGCATCTGTGGGGATTTCAAGGTGACAGTGAACCCTGTCCTTCGCATAGTACAATATCCTCTTCCAAGGATAGAAGACATCTTCGCCTCGCTGTCTGGAGGGAAGCGTTTTACAAAAATTGACCTAGCACAAGCATATTTGCAGATGGAGGTTGAAGAGTCCTCTAGGAAGTATCTCACGATAAACACTCACAAAGGTCTTTACCAGTATCATTGATTGGTATTCGGAGTAGCATCGGCTCCGCCGATATGGCAAAGAGCGATGGAACAAGTCCTGCAAGGGATTCTGGGGACTCAGTGTTACTTGGACGACATCTTTGTAACAGGTGAAGATGACAGTGAACACCTTAACAACCTAGAACAGGTGCTCACTAGACTACGGGAACATGGGCTGCGAGCCAACCGCCCCAAGTGCGAATTTTTTAAGAAACACATATCGTATTGTGGCCACGTGATTGATGAAGAGGGGTTACATAAGTCCCCTGACAAAATTGAAGTGGTTGTTAAGGCCCCAGCACCTGAAAATGTGTCGCAGCTGAGGTCATTCCTTGGGTTGGTGAATTACTATCTTAAGTTTTTGCCGAATTTGTCGACAATTCTGCACCCACTGAATGCCCTGCTACGAACGGGGGTAGCATGGAAATGGAGCGATGATTGTAAGCGTGCTTTTCAGAAGAGTAAGGACTTAATCACTTCAAAGGAAGTATTGGCTCACTACAACCCAGCACTGCCAATCAGGCTGGCGTGTGATGCGTCTCCCTACGGCATTGGGCGATACTGTCACATAAATTCCTTGATGGTTCGGAGAGGCCGATAGCTTTTGCGTCACGCTTGTTAACTTCTGCCGAGCGTGACTACGCCCAGATTGACAGAGAGGCCCTCAGCCTAGTGTGGGGGGTGAAGAAGTTCAATCACTATCTGCACGGTCAAAAATTTACTCTACTAACCAATCATCAACCTCATGTCTCCATTTTCAACCCTCAGAAGGGCGTACCGATAATGACAGCACAACGGCTGCAGAGATGGTCCCTTTTCCTAGGGGCACACCAATATGACATCGAGTACAAAGGAACTAAACAGCATGGAAATGCTGATGGATTGTCACGTCTACCGTTGCCGACGGTGGAAGAAGAAGACCTTGCAGTGGATCCAATGGAGTTATTCCACTCGACCATAGTCGAATGTCTCCCTGTGACGAATGCAAACATAGAAAAGGAAACACGGAATGAACCAACACTATCACGGGTCTATGATTTAACGGTGAAGGGATGGCCAGCACATGGCGAACCACTGCTGCCAGCATTCTCGCCGAGAAGAGAACTGCTGTCTGTGTGCAGGGGAACCTTGATGTGTGGATCCAGAGTAGTAATTCCACCTAAGTTGACGGATAGAGTGCTCAATGAGCTTCATGAGGGTCATCTGGGTGGGGTAAAAATGAAGAGCTTAGCCAGAGCGTTTGTGTGGTGGCCGGGAATCGATAGAGAAATTGAAGAGATGACCAAGAGCTGTGCAGGATGCCAGAAGGTCCAAAACGCCCCACCACAAGCTCCTCTGCATCCATGGGAGTGGTCCTCATCTCCATGGCAAAGGGTGCACATTGATTTTGCTGGTCCCTTCATGGACTCGATGTTTTTAATTGCGGTGGATGCACATTCATAGTGGCCAGAGGTAATAAAAATGTCCTCAACCACCACGGAAAAAACTATCACAGTTTTACGAACCATATTCGCCAGGAATGGGCTGCCTGAACAGATTTGCTCTGACAATGGACCACAGTTTGTGTCTGAAGAGTTCCGGAGGTTCTTAAAGAACAATGGTGTTAAGCATTACACATCTGCCCCATATCATCCAGCCACTAATGGATTGGCCGAGAGGTTTGTCCAAACATTCAAGAAGGCTATCAAGGTAATGTGTAATGAAGATATACCCCTACAACACAAGGTGGACAACCAAACTCCAGCCATGATGTTATTCAATCGAAGACTACGATGCTGCTTGGATTTGGTTAAGCCAAACGTCCAAAGAGATGTGGAGAACAGACAGTTACAGAATATGAATGAAAGGCCGACCAGGAGTTTTAAGATAGGTCAACCAGTTTTGGCCCGGGACTACCGCACTGAGAAATGGCAGCCAGGAATGATTTGTACACGACAAGGACCTCTCATGTATACCGTGGACGTTGGGGAGAGCATTGTAAGACGACATGCTGACCAGATTCTAGAGTCACTGGAAAACGTCAACTCCACACCATGA
Organism: Somniosus microcephalus; assembly: GCF_052327205.1. Classification (NCBI taxonomy): domain Eukaryota; kingdom Metazoa; phylum Chordata; class Chondrichthyes; order Squaliformes; family Somniosidae; genus Somniosus; species Somniosus microcephalus. The sequence goes on along the minus strand of NC_140987.1, from coordinate 325,183,527 downwards.
TCTGATACACCTGGTAATGAAATCGACGTTCCAATTGCAGCTACCGCAGACCCGGTAATATTGGAAGCAGATGAACCAAACAACGACATTGATTCCGACTCAATATTGCCAGAAGAACCTGATACCCCAAAGAGGCGTTATCCAGACAGAATCAGGAAGCCTCCTCAAAGACTGAACTTATAATTGCTTAAACTTAACCAATGTATCTAGCAACAGTAATTGTGATTGTAATTCGTTATCATTAGTTGTTAAATGAATGTTATGTACTGTTTATCTAAAAGGGGAGGAATTGTTGTGTATGTACCTTTAAGAGAATAACTGGTCTCAGACTGCAGTACCGGCAGTGACCACCACTGTATAAAAGGCGCTAGTGAGCCTCTGTTGTTTAGTTTCATTTATGCCTTTCACCAGTAAAGATCTCTTTGTTTCTCTCCTGCTAGTCCGTGTCTCAATCATTCACAGACTTAACAAGGTCCGAGTGGGAATGGAGCGGGGAATTAAAATGAAAGGCAACCGGAAGCTCGGGGTCACCCTTACGGACTGAACGGAGGTGTTCCGCAAAGCGGTCACCCAATCTGCGTTTGATCTCCCCAATGTAGAGGAGACCACATCGTGAGCAGTGAATACAGTATACTAGATTGCAAGAAGTATAAGTAAATCGCTGTTTTACCTGGAAGGGGTGTTTGGGGCCCTGGACAGTGGGAAGGGGGAGGTATAGGGGCAGGCGTTACATCTCCTGCGCTTGCATGGGAAGGTGCCAGGCGAAGGGGAAGGGGTGCTGGGGGTGATAGAGGAGTGGACTAGGGTGTGTCGGAGGGAGCGGTCCCTACGGAATGCTGAAAGGGGAGGGGAGGGGAAGATGTGTTTGGTGGTGGTATCACTTTGGAGGTAGCGGAAATGGCGGAGGATGATCCGTTGAATGTGGAGGCTGGTGGGGTGAAAGGTGAGGATAAGGGGAACCCTATCATGGTTACGGAAGGGAGAGGCAGGGGTGAGGGCAGAAGTGCGGGAGATAGAACGGACCCGGTCGAGGGCCGTGTCAACCACGGTAGAGGGGAATCCTCGGTTGAGGAAAAAGGAAGACATGTCAGAAGCACTGGTGCGGAAGGTGGCATCGTTGGAGCAGATGCGGCAGAGACAGAGAAACTGGGAGAATGGAATAGAGTCCTTACAGGAGGTGGGGTGGGAGGAAGTGTAGTCCAGGTAGCTGTGGGAGTCAGTGGGCTTGTAGTGAATATTGGTCAATAACCTATCCCCAGAGATGGAGACGGAGAAGTCGAGGAAGGGAAGGGAACAGTCAGAGATGGACCATGTGAAGGTGAGGGAAGGGTGGAAATTGGAGGCAAAGTGAATGAAATTGTCTAGTTCGGGGCGAGAGCAGGAAACAGCACCGATACAGTCATTAATGTATCGGAAAAAGAGGTGAGGGAGGGGACCTGAGTAGGACTGGAACAAAGAGTGTTCCACATATCCCACGAAAAGGCAGGCATAGCTAGGACCCATGTGGGTACCCATAGCAACACCTTTGATTTGGAGGAAATGAGTGGAGTTAAAGGAGAAGTTGTTCAATGTGAGAACAAGTTCAGCCAGGCGGAGGAGGGTAGTGGTGGATGGGGACTGGTCGGGCCTCTGTTCAAGGAAGAAGTGGAGCGCCCTCAGGCCATCCTGGTGGGGGATGGAGGTGTAGACGGATTGCATGTCCATGGTGAAAAGGAAGCGGTTGGGGCCAGGAAACCGGAAACTGTTGAAGTGGCGGAGGGCGTCCGAAGAGTCGCGGATGTAGGTGGGAAGAGACTGGACAAGGGGAGAAAAGATAGAGTCGAGATAGGAAGAGATAAGTTCCGTGGGGCTGGAACAGGCTGAAACGATGGGTCTACCAGGGCAGTCCTGTTTGTGGATCTTGGGACGGAGGTAGAAGCGGGCTGTGCGAGGTTGGGGAACTATAAGGTTGGTGGCCACTCACAGTACTTGCTGATTTCCACTCATAGCCACAATACCAGTTGGTAGGCAGGGTAGAAATGTAGACGAATGGGAGAAGCTAATTCACTTTGACAACACAAGGACCAACTTCATCAAGCCCAGCAATTCTTTTTTCCAAGATTGAGCTTTCAAAGGAGATGGTTCATTTCTTGTGTCTGGCCTTGATTTGGATTATCGGGTGGCTGCATTTTGAAGGAGCTTTTGGTACTCAAACTTCAATTTCATCTGATACATCAACAAAAATGCTCATCAGTAGCTCAGTATGGGACATTCAGCAGCTCGGTATGGAGATATTCTTCCCTATACATTTTGGTTGCTGATCATTCCTTCTGATTTTGTTTTTGGCTAGTGTTGCTAAAGATGTTTTATTAAAGATTTAAATTGAAGACCTGAGATGGTTGCAAACTAGTAAGAACAATCAAACCACCAACAGCAAAGGTAGAGTACATTTAAAGATCATTTTCAGCTGATGTAAATAAGTGCTGCCAACTGATTAGAGTCAGGCCACACAACAGGGCTTCAATTATTATAAAAAGAGAATCCAATCGGTTTTCTTTATTGATTGCAAACTGTTTGATTCTGCAAACCAGACGTGAAAATGTTAGCACAATACTGAGATGCTGGATGAATGTGAGTCAAAAAAAGGTTGTGGAAAGGATATTAGCAATTAGTCCAAAGAATTATTTGTGACTCATCATTTTACAGTCTCCCTCATAACAATATCCCAGTCAATGGAGGGGTCAACAAATGGGCTTAAAGTGTTGAATTACGAGGTCGCATTAACTTGGCTTGTATTCCCTTGAGTTTAGAAGGTTGAGGGGTAATCTGATCGAGGTGTTTCAAATGATAAAGGGATTCGATTGGATAGGTACAGGGAAACTTTTTCCTCTGATGGGGGAATTCAGAACGAGGGGACATAATCTTAAAATTAGAGCCAGGCCATTCAGGAGTGAAATCAGGAAGCACCTTTTGCCACACAAAGGGTAGAGGAAATGTGGAATTCTCACCCAAAAATTTTCAAGACTGTGTAGGGGGTGGCGGGTGGCGCGTGCGCCCAGTCAGTTATGCCCCCGACTGTCTGTGAGTGGTTCGAATCGCTCCCACGCCCCTGGGTTCTAGACACCGGACTTAGGTACAGGCAGCGATACAGAAAGACTCGAGTAGACAGGTGGTTCGGTGTAAGCAAACCAAGATTTTATTAAAACAGAAATTACAACAGTCTTATGAGAAGTCACTAGTATAAAATACAGGCAAATACAAAATAACTATATACCTATACAGGGAATGGGGAACACACGGCACATCGAGGGAAAAACAATTACTTTAACAATCCCCTTAATCCTTATCCCACCCCTATACCTAACTAGATTAAGCTATGAGGGGCCAGAATTCATGCTCACCAATCCAAAGCATTAACGGATGAGGGCTTTAAGGTTTGGTCTTCTGTCCTTTTAGGTACCCCGTCGCAACGTGGTCTCAGGGTGTGGTGCTCGAGCTGCTGCTGTGACTCACCTTTCTTCTCCTCAGCTGCTGTCGTTGTCTCGTCACGATGGGTTCTCTTCTTCTTCTCCCTCGGGCGGTCGTCGGCGGTAACGTTGCGTCAATGAGACGATTTGCAGTTTTTACTGCTTAGATTTTACTACCCATCCTTAGAACGCCAACATATTCCTCATGGCGTGGACACCTGCGTTTATTCGCAATGTTCAGCGAGAGGCTTGCCCCCAAGTGCCAGCTTAATTGCAGGGTTCGCCCAACCAACTTAGTCTCACTGTCCTCAAATACTTTCTTCCCCAAGCGTCAGCTTATAACTCGGCGCTCGGGTCTTTTAATTAATACGTCTTCTGCTGCCCTTCTCTGCTCTTTGTCGGGTCTACCTTACTCTTCGTCTCAATTTGTCTCATTAAGTATGGCTACCATACAAGTCCTGGGGTACCTGCTCAGTTTCGTCTCGCCCCTTTTTGCGGCCTGGGTGTCCTGGATAGCTATGAACTCGGTTCTTGTTCCCCTCCCCTGTGGTTGGTATGGTGTCCTTGACTGCTGGAATCTTACTGCGGGGAGCGAGGAGAGACCCGCCATGAGGCCAGGGCATGAGTGCGAGCGGCGGCTGCCCCAAGCCTGACAAGAGCAGAGCGACCAGAGAGAAGAAGGGCAATTGGTACTAAGGGCCTACAGTTATACTCTTTTTGATGGCCCCTTATCTACGCGCCAAATCAGGTTAGTTCATTGTTTCAAATTTGGCGGGCTGTTTTGAATGATTGTACCAACCTAAAATAACTGTTTTTAGATGGCCGTTTATCGCACCTAATGGCCTGATGTCCGTGTATTGTCATTAATGCATTCTAATCGGCCTGTCCAGCCTTGATGGCTCCCATAAGCTGTTTCCGATTATTTATGTGGACAACCTAATGGCCTCAAGTATAGGCCTAACTGGTTTTGATCTGTCTACGATCTGACATAATGCATATTCCATGTTTGCTGTCTGGCTTCCAAAACAAGTCCTTTTCACAGAAACTGCATTTTAATTTTCGATTTCCCAAAGCTGCTTGTTCTGAGCTGCAGGGTCCAAGCTTTTAAAACCTTACAGGCTTTTGCTCACAAGGTGCGGACGCCATCATTGGGTACCCTTTTTAAATTGTCCATAGGGTCCCTTTTATTAATAACCTTGGGAGAATGTGGAAATTTTGAAAATCTTACACTCCCCCCTGTGATATTAAAACTTGCTTGAAGTATCATCCTTACAAGGTGAGCAAAATTTTCTGACCCTAGATAGTCAATCTTCCCCTGTAATTAGCTATCTAACATACCCACGACACATGAACTTCCCATTCCGCGAAAATGTAGTGCACATGAGGATACATAGAATAATTACAGATTTTCACACACCTCCAAGCATGGAGGGGGTCCAACACCCCTGCACGACTTGGTACACATACATCTTTATTAACAACTCATCGCAAGAATCTTTATTAAAAACAACAAACAAAACAACAATCTTTAATTGAAAATACAAGGAAAAAAACTCAAACAGGCGTATCTCCCTCCAACTTCACATAATGTTCCTTCCAGATCTTCTGGTTTTGGAACTCTAACAACTGACATTTTCCCTTGCACTGGATGCAGACTAGATACAACACTATCCCTAACTGGCAAACCACGAGAATGTGGGAAGCCAGTCTGATCCATGAAAGGACCTCTATATTATTGAAAATGTCCCACCAGAGTGGAATCACAATACCCAATATCTTAACCCCTATCTCTACTGTTTTCTGCTCTAGAGTGTAAAAATGTTTCTGCGAAACTATAACGGCCTTGAGTATTTTGGTAAGGTGTTCAGGTAGAGGGGGAATTTCGTAGCCAAAATGCGCTATGTACTTTTGCAAATTCACAAAATTCTTCACAGTGAGATGAACAGTGGAGGGTTCAGGAATGGGGACAATTCGCTCCTGGGCCACTTGAACTTCTGCCTCGGGTTTAAAACAGAAACTGCTGTCACTAACCGGACACCAGCTATGCTGTCCATGCTGGTAGTGGGATGCGCCAGTGGTGACACAATATGTCCCACCTCCTATATATGCTACCTGCAGGGGAACATGGCCTTGTGCCATTGCCTCCGTGGTACAATTTATAGGCTTTGCACCAACAGCTCTGAACCCACACTACGGTTTTGAATAGGCATTCAAGTGCTGGGGACATAGGATTATGTGTGCTCCCCGGCTCCAGCACCCTGAGTGGTCAGTACCTGTCATAGCGTACTCCCACTTTATGACGTAAGGTGGGACCGCTGTGAAACGAATGTGTGCACCCCCTTGAATGACTCCAATGTTCTCTACCCTGTATACCAGCGCGGGTCGGGCTGTCCTACCCATGACCGGCATCCTAACTACTACTCCCATGATTGTGTGGTTGGACCGCCCACAATCCACGGGGACTGGGTAGGCTTTGGAATCTAGCCGGAGTTGGCACGGGCTTAATGCATTCTCAAATGGGTGGAGGGCTGCGAGGTGCTTGTTGCTGATCCAGGAGGGGACTAAACCCTGTTTTAAATCCTCCAGACTATTGTGGCCCTCGCCCAGCAACCATGCCCCATACAGCACGCACACCTCATTGTGCGCAGCCTGGTCAGAAGCATTTCTGTCCTCCCTTATGAGGGCATTTACCGTCTTTGCATGCTTCTCCAACTCTGCTATAATCCCCTTTCAATGGACCATCATGGCCTGGTCCTCATGTAACTCCGAGCCCACTACCTTGCTCTCATCCATTAATATCTCCTTTAGCTGTGTTTTTAAACCGTTTATCTGGGTCTGCAGCTCTATGTCATCCGAACTGTTGATGACAGAGGACCCAGTATTAAACGCAGTAAAAACATCATTCCATACTCCCTTTCTTTGTCTCCCTGCATTACCCAAAAACTCTTGGTGTGGTGTACAGTTCGGTTTTGTCGACATGGGCAAAATTGAACTCATAAAACTTCCTGAACATGTCCTTCAATAGGGCCTGGTATAATTGCTCTGTTTCTTTGGGGCACCACTCCGGTAAATGTAACTTGGTGAGATTTAAAATCACAGAGGCTACCGCGTAGTTTACCCCCTGGTACAGCACCTGATCGGTAGGTACTAGTAGCAGCCCATTCCCTGGTCCCTTGGTGGTGGTGGGGCACCCTTCCCTGGGTAACCTCGCCGCCTGCACCATGGGCGGCGCACAAGCTCAGTGGCATTGACTGGTATCGGGGTGTATGGGACCGCACACACCTTCAGGCTGGTATCCCACTTCATCCCCTCCCCGGCGTCTTGCCACTGCCGGTGGAAAACGATGGATATGCCTGCGGGGCAGACCCTCTCTGACCCCCACATACAGATATAAATCCCTTGATCCGATTCCCACCACTTGTCCCAACACACACTTAATCCTCCGTGAGTCCCTGTAATCGGCCGGTGGGTATTGTTCCCCAACCGTTCCCACTCGACTGCGGGGTTCCTCATATCTTTGCTCAGCTTCCTGAGCCACCACCACCTATCCAGAGGAATGTGTTCCTTACACGTTAAACATATACGCTTTCCTACAGTGACGCTGACCCTCGTGGTAACGACCCGTACCCTGGGGCACAGGAGGGAGGTCTCCCCGTATGTGAATCCGGCTTGGCTGGAGTACTGAGACGAATTGGACCCCAGCCATCCTGGCCATCTTCGCTCGTGGATGTAGACAGCGGTCTCCTCCATCTCCCGTTCACCGCTTCCGTCAGTCGCTACAGGCGCTCTATCTCCCGAGCACCTGTAGATGTGAAAGTCCTCTACATCGTCCCTCCTTCCCCGGCTCAGTCTAGGGGGGAGAAATTTGGTATCGCCCCATTTGGGGCACTAGTATTGGCGGTGTGCAAAGTTTAGCGCCAGGCGCAATTTACCGCCCCCTCGAGCGATATTGGGTTGCAGCGCCCCTGAAGGTGATTGCGGCGCTAAATCAGGCACTGCACGATAGTCTTAAGGCGCTAACCCGGCAGCGCGACACAATTTTTCCGCGGGCGGGCAGAGCGCAGGTGCTGTCAATTATCGATTTCACCCAGACACGCTGGCGCCGGCCAGCTCTTAAAGGGGCGGATCGATTATCATCTGCAGCCACACTCTGCGCCTTGTAGGCCTCAAAATCGGCGGCAACCTACCTGTGGCAGGCAAAACTTCAACCACATGGAGAGGGCCAGGGATAGAGCACAGCGCTTCAGCGAGGGGGCACTGGATGCTCTGGTTGACGCGGTGGAGCACCGGCGATCTGTGCTGTACCCGGAGAATGGCAGGAGGCCTCAACACACCGAATACAGCAGAGCTTGGAGGGTGGTTTCCCAAAGAGTCACCTCCAGCAGCATGGTTCCGAGGACTCCTGTGCAATGCAGGAAGAAGTTCAACAACCTCACTCGGGTCGTCAGGGTCATAGAGTCATAGAGTTATACAGCACGGATAGAGGCCCTTCGGCCCATCGTGTCCGCGCCGGCCATCAAGCCCTGCCTAATCTAATCCCATATTCCAGCAATTGGTCCGTAGCCTTGTATGCTATGGCATTTCAAGTGCTCATCCAAATGCTTCTTAAATGTTGTGAGGGTTCCTGCCTCCACAACCCTTTCAGGCAGTGAGTTCCAGACTCCAACCACCCTCTGGGTGAAAAAGTTCTTTCTCAAATCCCCTCTAAACCTCCCGCCCTTTACCTTGAATCTATGCCCCCTAGTTATTGACCCTTCTACTAAGGGAAAAAGCTCCTTAGTATCCATCCTATCTATGCCCCTCATAATTTTGTACACCTCAATCATGTCCGCCCTCAGCCTCCGCTGCTCCAAGGAAAACAAACCCAATCTGCCCAGTCTCTCTTCATAGCTGAAGCGCTCCAGCCCTGGTAACATCCTGGTGAATCTCCTCTGCACCCTCTCCAAAGCGATCACATCCTTCCTGCAGTGTGGCGACCAGAACTGCACACAGTATTCCAGCTGTGGCCTAACCAGTGTTTTATACAGCTCCATCATAACCTCCTTGCTCTTATATTCTATGCCTCGGCTAATGAAGGCAAGTATCCCATATGCCTTTTTTACCACCTTATCCACCTGTTCCGCCGCCTTCAGGGATCTGTGTACTTGCACACCCAGATCCCTCTGACCCTCCGTCTTGCCTAGGGTCTTACCATTCATTGTGTACTCCTTTGCCTTGTTAGTCCCCCCAAAGTGCATCACCTCGCACTTTTCCGAGTTAAATTCCATTTGCCACTGCTCCGCCCATCTGACCAACCCATCTATATCGTCCTGCAGACTGAGACTACCCTCCTCGCTATTTACCACACTACCAATTTTTGTATCATCCGCGAACTTACTGATCATACCTTTTACATTCATATCCAAGTCATTAATGTAGACCACAAACAGCAAGGGACCCAGCACCGATCCCTGTGGTACCCCACTGGCCACAGGCTTCCAGTCACAAAAACAACCTTCGACCATCACCCTCTGCCTTCTGCCACTAAGCCAGTTTTGTATCCAATGTGCCAAGGCACCCTGGATTCCATGGGCTCTTACCTTCTTGACCAGTCTCCTGTGCGGGACTTTATCGAAGGCCTTACTGAAATCCATGTATACCACATCCACTGCGTTACCCTCATCCACACACCCAGTCACCCCCTCAAAAAATTCAATCAAATTAGTCAGACATGATCTTCCCTTGACAAAGCCATGTTGACTATCCCTGATTAATCCTTGCCTCTCCAAGTGGAGACTAATTTTGTCCCTCAGAATTTTTTCCAATAATTTTCCTACCACTGATGTTAGGCTCACTGGCCTGTAGTTCCCTGGTTTTTCCCTACTCCCCTTCTTGAATAATGGTACTACATTAGCGGTTCTCCAGTCCTCTGGCACAACCCCTGTGGCCAGAGAGGTTCTGAATATATGTGTTAGAGCCCCCGCAATCTCTTCCTTTGCCTCACACAGCAGCCTGGGATACATTTTGTCCGGGCCTGGGGATTTATCCATTTTTAGGCCTGCTAAAACCGCCAATACCTCCTCCCTCTCGATGTTAATATGTTCGAGCATATCACAGTCCCCCCGCCCTATTTCTATGTCTACATCGTCCTTCTCCATAGTGAAAACAGATGCAAAAATTTCATTTAGAACCCCTCCTACATCTTCCGGCTCCACACACAGATTGCCACTTTTGTCCCTAATGGGCCCTATTTTTTCCCTAGTTATCCTCTTACCCTTAATATACTTATAAAACATCTTAGGATTTTCCTTTATTTTGCTCGCCAGTGTTATTTCATGGCCCCTCCTTGATCTCCTAATTTCTTTTTTAAGTATCCCCCTGCACTTTTTGTACTCCCCTAGGGCTTCCTCCGTCTTTAGCCTTTTGTATCTGCCAAAAGCCCTCCTTTTTTCCCTAATCCATTCTCGTATATCCCCTGACATCCAAGGTTCCCTGTGGTTTCTGGAACCACCCTTGACCTTTACGGGAACATGTTGCCATTGTATGATCTCAATCTCCCTTCTGAAAGCCTCCCATTGCTCCGATGCGGATTTTCCTACAAGTAGCTGATCCCAGTCCATTTTGGCCAGATCCTGCCTTATCCTATTAAAATTGGCCTTCCCCCAATTTAGAACCTTTATTTCTGGCCCATCCCTGTCCTTTTCCATGACCACCTTAAATCTCACCATATTATGGTCACTGTCACCAAAGTGCTCACCTACTAGCGCTTCTTCCACTTGGCCGGCCACATTCCCTAGAATTAGGTCCAGTACCGCCCCCTCTCTTGTAGGACTTTCTACATGCTGGCTCATAAAGCTCTCCTGGATGCACTTTAAGAATTCTACACCCTCTGAGCCTTTCACACTCTGACTATCCCAGTTAATATTGGGGAAGTTGAAATCCCCCATTATTATTACCATTTTATTTGCACATTTCTCTGAGATTTGCCTACATATCTGTTCCTCTATCTCCCCCTGATTGTTTGGAGGCCTATAGTACACTCCCAGCAAAGTGCTTGCCCCCTTTTTGTTTTTAAGCTCCACCCATATGGCCTCATTCAAGGAACCTGCTAATATATCATCCCTCCTTACTGCAGTAATTGACTCCTTAATTAATATTGTGACACCCCCTCCTTTTATACCTCCCCCTCTGTCTCGCCTGAAGATTCTGTACCCCGGAATATTGAGCTGCCAGTCTTGCCCCTCCCTCAACCATGTCTCCGTGATAGCAACAATATCATACTCCCATGTGTTTATCAACACCTTCAGTTCATCCACCTTATTTGCAAGACTCCTTGCATTAAAATAGATGCCATCCAGCCTTGCCCTTATATATTTGCCCTGTCTACCAAGCTGACTTGTTTTTTTCTCTATAATTGGCAGCACATCACCCCCTATTTCAGCTCCCCTCTGTATCCCATCCACCTGCCAAGTTAGTTTAAACCCCCCCCCAACAGTGCTAGCAAACCTCCCCGCAAGGATATTTGTCCTGCTCTGGTTCAGGTGCAACCCGTCCGACTTGTACAAATCCCACCTTTCCCAGAAGCAGGCCCAGTGATCCAGGAAACTAAAACCCTCCCTCCTGCACCAACTCTTTAGCCACGCATTCAACTGTTCTATCCTCCTATTCCTATACTCACTAGCACGTGGCACTGGGAGTAATCCAGAGATTACAACCTTTGAGGTCCTGCTCTTTAATCTGCTACCTAGCTCCCTAAATTCTTGATGCAGGACCTCATCCCCCTTCCTACCTATGTCGTTGGTCCCAATGTGGACCACGACCTCTGCCTGCTCACCCTCCCCTTTAAGAATGCCCTGTAGCCGCTCAGTGAGTGCCTTTTTCAGAATCATCTTCATCCCTCCATCTGCACCTCACTTTATGGCCAGAGGGTGTGCAAAGCCCCAATGGCCAGCTGTCATCCAGCACCCATGGCCCTTTCTGGAAACACACACGCACATTCAGCTCAGTGCATAATGTAAGGGCTATTCGACCATGGGAGGCATGTGATTCCAGATCAGGGCAGCATAATGTAAGGGCTATTCTACCATGGGAGGCATGTGATGCCAGATCAGGGCAGCATAATGTAAGGGCTATTCTACCATGGGAGGCATGTGATACCAGATCAGGACAGCATGTTTCATCACACCTTGTCCTTTCTCTTGCAGGCCAAGCTGGCGAGTAACCGCAGGCAACAGCTTCAGACCGGAGGAGGCCAGCCTCACCTGCAGACCCTTACAGACCTGGAGGAGCGAGTCCACCAGATCATCGCAAGCCGGATGAGTGGCCCCGTCGCCTCTGGAGATGCCGACCCCATTGTGGACAGTGATAGTAAGGTCATCACCTTTTTGACCTCTCTCCATGCACTTGTTCCCCACCCCAGCATGCTTTTTCACTCTTGACCAAATTCAGAGCATTGCAGCACTCATGCATCCCTTGCTGTGATTTCAAATAAAGCTGTTGGACTATAACCTGGTGTTGTGTGATTTCTTACATTTAACTAACATTCAGACCAGCATGCTCGGCCGACCAGGGAGCTGCTGTCCACTCTCAGGATGACAGCATTCCTGATGCCACCACTGGCACTTCTCCACTGCAGCTGCCACCACCTGTAGGACAGACTGCTTCCGCCCATGCAGAGTTGGAGCAGTCAGCAGCCGGGCCCTCCAGGCCCAGAGCTCGCCCAGGCCGTCCCTCAGGGGCATCTGCAGTTTCGGACAGTCGGCAGGCCTCCCGCAGCCTTGCTGCAGCCACTGGGGTCCCATTACGGAGGAGCTGCAGGGCAGGAAGGGGCCAATGCCGAAAGGGAAGCAGTTCACCATCGAGGGGGAAAAAGTAGAAGGTGCTGCTGATTCCTGTTATTTGTTTCATTCAAGGCCGAGGATGCTGGTCTGAATGTTAGTTAAATGTAAGAAATCACACAACACCAGGTTATAGTCCAACAGCTTTATTTGAAATCACAAGCTTTCGGAGCGCTGCTCCTTCATCAGGTGAAGTGGAGAGATGCACAAAAACACAGCTTATACAATCAGAGAATAATGTCAGATGTTTACAGGTAATCTTTCTAACTGCCATTTATCACACCTCAGCAGAGAGATAATCACAGCAATCAAAGGTGTAAATGGTGTCCAAGCAGGTCAATCAGGAAACATTACATCAAAGAACAATGAGGTGGGGTCACAAGGGGTCAAATGTTGCAGATGCTGGGGTCTGTCTGTATGAAAAACAAAAAAACAGACAAACAACATTTTTTTTTGCTGGAAATCACAGCAGGTCCGGCCGCATCTGTGTGGAGAGAAGAAGCCAACGACGACTTGAGTCTGGATGACCCTACGTCAGGTGGGGTTACATGTAGCGTGACATGAATCCAAGATCCCAGTTCAGGCCGTCCTCATGGGTGCGGAACTTGGCTATCAGTTTCTGCTCGATGATTTTGCGTTGTCATGTGTCTCGAAGGCCGCCTTGGAGAATCTCCAGATGCCATCCTACAACTCATCCGCTTCATGCTTGACCACAATGTCTTCACCTTCGACAACCAGTTCTTTACCCAAACACACGGAACAGCCATGGGGACCAAACTTGCACCCCAATACGCCAACATCTTCATGCACAAGTTCGAGCAAGACTTCTTCGCTGCACAGGACCTCCAACCAACGCTATACACCAGATACATCGACAACATTTTCTTCCTATGGACCCACGGTGAAGAATCACTGAAAAGACTACACGATAACATCAACAAGTTCCATCCCACCATCAAACTCACCATGGTCTACTCCTCAGAATCGGTTTCATTCTTGGACACACGAATCTCCATCAAAGACGGACACCTCAGCACTTCACTCTACCGCAAGCCCACGGGCAACCTCATGATGCTCCACTTCTCCAGCTTCCACCCTAACCATGTTAAAGAAGCCATCCCCTATGGACAAGCCCTGCGAATACACAGGATCTGCTCAGACGAGGAGGAATGCAATGGACACCTACAGACGCTGAAATATGCCCTCGTAAGAGTGGGATATGATGCCCGACTCGTCGATCGACAGTTCCGACGGGCCACAGTGAAAAATCGCATAGGCCTCCTCAGAAGACAAACATGGGACACAACCAACAGAGCACCCTTCGTCGTCCAGTACTTCCCCGAAGCAGAGAAACTATGCCATGTTCTTCGCAGCCTTCAACATGTCATCGATGATGACGAACACCTCGCTAAGGCCATCCCCACGCCTCCACTACTCGCCTTCAAACAGCCGCCTAACCTCAAACAGACCATCGTTCACAGCAAATTACCCAGCTTTCAGGAGAACAGCGACCACGACACCACACAACCCTGCCACAGCAACCTCTGCAAGACATGCCAGATCATCAACACAGATACCATCATCACACGTGAGGACACCACCCACCAGGTACATGGTACATACTCATGTGACTCGGCCAATGTTGTCTACCTCATACGTTGCAGGAAAGGATGCCACGGAGCACGGTACATCGGCGAGACCATGCAGACTCTGCGACAACGGATGAACGGACACGACGCAACAATCGCCAGGCAGGAGTGTTCCCTCCCAGTCGGGGAACACTTCAGCAGTCAAGGACATTCAGCCTCCGATGTTCGGGTAAGCATTCTCCAAGGCGGCCTTCGAGACACACGACAACGCAAAATCATCGAGCAGAAACTGATAGCCAAGTTCCGCACCCATGAGGACGGCCTGAACCGGGATCTTGGATTCATGTCACGCTACATGTAACCCCACCTGACATAGGGTCATCCAGACTTGAGTCGTCATTGGCTTGTTCTCTCCACACAGATGCGGCCGGACCTGCTGTGATTTCCAGCAAAAAAAAAATGTTTTTTGTCTGTTTTTTTGTTTTTCATACAGACCCCAGCATCTGCAACATTTGACTCCTTGTGACCCCACCTCATTGTTCTTTGATGTAATGTTTTCCTGACTGACCTGTTTGGACACCATTTACACCTTTGATTGCTGTGATTATCTCTCTGCCGAGGTGTGATAAATGGCAGTTGGAAAGATTACCTGTAAACATCTGACATTATTCTCTGACTATATAAGCTATGTTTTTATGCATCTCTCCACTTCACCTGACGAAGGAGCAGCGCTCTGAAAGCTTGTGATTTCAAATAAAGCTGTTGGACTATAACCTGGTGTTGTGTGATTTCTTACATTTGTCCACCCCAATCCAACACCGGCATCTCCACACCATGGCTACTATCGACACCACAAACTGCCGGCTCAAAGTGGAGAGGATCTCCAAGAAGATCGCGCATATTGACACAGACATCAAGTTTCTACAGAGATGCAAGAAAGCAGACAATATCCCGAAAGGACTACAGATCACGAACCCACTCAAGTCGACCTACAACACAGACTACGCTGAGAGACTCTGCCGTCGTACCTCTCGCACACTCCTCAACCATCTCGTACACCAGCTCTACAGCAGACGCCGCAACCTCGAAACCGAGATGGAGTCCATGTTCTCAGCCTGTGCTCAGGACACAGCAGACCAGCTACGAGATACCGCCAAACAGACGAGGCAACGGAACTACGCTGCCTACATGCACACCAAAACAGGAAGCTTGAGAAACTCGGCATCACCAGCAGCAGCAACCAAGCCTCTCCCGGTACCACGGTTGAAACCACAAGGAAGTCCATCATCAACCTGTCCGACCACACCCTTCAACCAGACAAAATTGAAGTTCTCAGCCGAGGGCTCAATTTCTGCCCCACCACCAAAATGGACCCCAGCGGTCTCGCGGCAGACACAGAGGTATTCATCAGGAGAATGAGGCTCCGGGAATTCTTCCACAAATCCCAAGATGTCAGCAGCGAACTCAATGAGACAATCAATGATCCGGACCAGCAGACAGAGGGATCTGCAGTGCAGCAACCGAAGAAGAAAGAGTCAAATTGGACCCCTCCGGAGGGTCGCTGCCCTAAGCTTGACATGTACGCTCAAGCTGTCAGGAGATGCATCAACACCAGATTCATCAGCCGCACTCACAAGACAGTCCAGAATGTCACCCGAGCACAACGCAACGCCATCCACGCTCTCAAGACCAACCGCAACATCGTCATCAAACCAGCAGACAAAGGAGGAGCCATCATCATACAGAACAGAACGGACTATTGCAAAGAAGCCTATCGACAACTGGACAACCAGGAACACTACAGACAGTTACCCGCAGATCTGACCAAAGAACACACCCGCCAACTCAACAGACTGATCAAGACCTTCGATCCAGACCTTCAAAGCATCCTACACGCTCTCATCCCACGTACTCCCTGCGTGGGAGACTTCTACTGCCTCCCAAAGATAGACAAAGCCAACACACCCGGACGTCCTATCGTATCAGGCAACGGAACCCTGTGTGAGAACGTCTCTGGATACGTCGAGGGCATCCTGAAACCCATCATACAGGGAACCCCCAGCTTCTGTCGTGACACTACAGACTTCTTACAGAAACTCAGCACCCACGGACCAGTCGAACCAGGAACACTCCTCGCCATGATGGACGTCTCGGCACTCTACACCAGTATCCCCCACGATGACGGCATCGCTGCGACAGCCTCAGTACTCAACACCAACAACAGCCAATCTCCAGACGCCATCCTACAACTCATCCGCTTCATCCTTGACCACAATGTCTTCACCTTCGACAACCAGTTCTTTACCCAAACACACGGAACAGCCATGGGGACCAAATTCACACCCCAATACACCAACATCTTCATGCACAAGTTCGAGCAAGACTTCTTCGCTGCACAGGACCTCCAACCAATGCTATACACCAGATACATCGACGACATTTTCTTCCTATGGACCCACGGCGAAGAATCACTGAAAAGACTACACGATAACATCAACAAGTTCCATCCCACCATCAAACTCACCATGGTCTACTCCTCAGAATCGGTTTCATTCTTGGACACACGAATCTCCATCAAAGACGGACACCTCATCACTTCACTCTACCGCAAGCCCACGGACAACCTCACGATGCTCCACTTCTCCAGCTTCCACCTTAACCATGTTAAAGAAGCCATCCCCTATGGACAAGCCCTGCGAATACACAGGATCTGCTCAAACGAGGAGGAACGCAATGGACACCTACAGACGCTGAAAGACGCCCTTGTAAGAATGGGATATGACACTCGACTTGTTGATCGACAGTTCCGACGGGCCACAGCGAAAAATCGCATAGACCTCCGCAGAAGACAAACACGGGACACGACCAACAGAATACCCTTCGTCGTCCAGTACTTCCCCGGAGCGGAGAAACTACGCCATGTTCTTCGCAGCCTTCAACATGTCATCGATGATGACGAACACCTCGCTAAGGCCATCCCCACGCCTCCACTACTCACCTTCAAACAGCCGCCTAACCTCAAACAGACCATCGTTCACAGCAAATTACCCAGCTTTCAGGAGAACAGCGACCACGACACCACACAACCCTACCACAGCAACCTCTGCAAGACATGCCAGATCATCAACACAGATACCATCATCACACGTGAGGACACCACCCACCAGGTACATGGTACATACTCATGTGACTCGGCCAACGTTGTCTACCTCATACGTTGCAGGAAAGGATGCCCCGGAGCACGGTACATCGGCGAGACCATGCAGACACTGCGACAACGGATTTACGGACACTGCACAACAATCGCCAGGCAGGAGTGTTCCCTCCCAGTCGGGGAACACTTCAGCAGTCAAGGACATTCAGCCTCCGATCTTCAGGTAAGCATTCTCCAAGGCGGCCTTCGAGACACACGACAACGCAAAATCATCGAGCAGAAACTGATAGCCAAGTTCCGCACCCATGAGGACGGCCTGAACCGGGATCTTGGATTCATGTCACGCTACATGTAACCCCACCTGACATAGGGTCATCCAGACTTGAGTCGTCATTGGCTTGTTCTCTCCACACAGATGCGGCCGGACCTGCTGTGATTTCCAGCAAAAAAAAAATGTTTTTTGTCTGTTTTTTTGTTTTTCATACAGACCCCAGCATCTGCAACATTTGACTCCTTGTGACCCCACCTCATTGTTCTTTGATGTAATGTTTTCCTGACTGACCTGTTTGGACACCATTTGCACCTTTGATTGCTGTGATTATCTCTCTGCCGAGGTGTGATAAATGGCAGTTAGAAAGATTACCTGTAAACATCTGACATTATTCTCTGACTATATAAGCTGTGTTTTTATGCATCTCTCCACTTCACCTGACGAAGGAGCAGCGCTCCGAAAGCTTGTGATTTCAAACAAAGCTGTTGGACTATAACCTGGTGTTGTGTGACTTCTTACATTTGTCCACCCCAGTCCAACACCGGCATCGCCACACCATGAATGTTAGTTATGTTTTGGACAGTATCCTGGGTGTGAGAGCCACTTATGTGGCAGTCTGTTTGTTTTGCTTTTTGTTGCCATTGCTTTGTCATGCGGGAAGGAAGCTCATTTTGTTAAATAAACAACTTTCTTTATT
Source organism: Somniosus microcephalus (assembly GCF_052327205.1). Lineage (NCBI taxonomy): Eukaryota > Metazoa > Chordata > Chondrichthyes > Squaliformes > Somniosidae > Somniosus > Somniosus microcephalus. The sequence goes on along the minus strand of NC_140987.1, from coordinate 325,165,554 downwards.
CACAGTGGCCATGTCTGTTCTTTGCACAAATCTTGCCCTTGACCGGCTTAGGGGTAGCAGAACGGTTCCATTCATGTTCTTGGAATGGCAGCAAGCATTCCCTGAGAGGGGCCTAGAAGCGACTTGCTATAAGCCTCTGACGGACGGCCCTTGCAGTTTGTGCCTCCCTCCCGTCTTGGTGCTGCTGCTCCTCCTCCTCCTCCTCCTCCTCCTCCTCCTCTGCTGGTGCTTCAATGTCTGGTGGCATTGGCTGGGTCCTGAGGATTGCCAGGTTATGCAGTATGCAACACACAACCACGAAGTGGGAGACTCGCTCAGGTGAGTACTGAAGGGCTCCTCCGGAATGGTCCAGACAGCGGAACCGTTGCTTCAGCATGCCGATTGTGTGCTCAATGATGTTCCTGATCGCTTGATGGCTCTCATTGTAATGTTCTTCAGCAGGGGTGCTGGGCAAATGGAGCAGGGTCATCAGCCAGGGGCACAGAGGATAGCACTTGTCCCCGAGAAGCCAGCCTCCTGGGTGAGCCGGGGCCTCGAAAAGGTCTGCCACAGAAGTCTGGCGCAGGATGAAGATGTCGTGGCTGCTGCCTGGAAAGTGGGCATTCACAGCGAGTATCAGCTGCCGGTGGTCACAGACTAGCTGCACATTCAAAGAATGGTACCCCTTTCGGTTGTGGAAATCCTCCGCATTCTCTAGAGGCGCCCGCAAAGCCACATGCGTGCAGTCTATGGCGCCCTGCACCATGGGGAAGCCCGCTATCCTTGCAAAGCCCTCTGCGCACTCTCGCTGCTTGTCCGGGGTCATCGGGAAGGAGATGTACTGCCGTCTCCTTTTCAAGAGGGCATTAGTCACTTGACGGATGTAGCAATGCACCGCGAACTGTGAGATGTTGGCAATGTCCCCAGTAGCGGCCTGAAAGGAGCCGCTTGCATAGAAGTTTAGAGCCACAGTGATCCTCACAGCCACCGACAGAGATATCCTGCACCTTAGTTGAGGCTGCAGATCTGGCTGAAGCAGAGCTCAGTGACCACCTCCTTACTGAAGCGCAGCCTTCGGAAACACTGCTCCTCCGACATGTTGATATATGAAAACTGATGGCGGAAAACCCTGGCAGCGTAAGGTCTCGTGGGGCGACGTCTGTAGGCCCTCCTCCGTCTGGCCATGCCTGCCACTCCATCCCTGTGACTCTGTGCCCTGTCAATATGATTGAGAAGCACGACGTTCTCATCCAATGCAGCCCCCATAGTAAGTGCGCACTGAAAGTTATGCCGTTTGAGAAGCTCACCAACTGCAAAGTGATGTTCAGAAGGCTAAAGTTCCTCTGCCAGTGCTGGCTCACTGCAGAAATGGCTCTCCGTGTGTAGCTGAGCAACTCTCTCTCTCTTTCAAAGAAGTTGTGGTCCAAAAATGGCTGCCACTAATAATCCAGAACAGTCCCCTTTAAAGAGCGACTGGGAAACGTTCCAGGTAACCTGTCCTTGTTAGTGCCAGGCGGAACGGAGGGGGGCGCCACTGAATTTCTGGTCCGGGGCGCCCCAAAGGCGTTGCACACTGAAATGACGTCACGATCTGCGTGCGCCGGTGAGCGGGCGCTACGGTTTAGCGCCGGCACTAATTGTCTGCTCAATATGGGAAGAGGCGCAGGGTTCGCTGCGCCCCACTTCTTGACCTCTTTAGGCGCTAATGGGTGGTGCAACCAACCGAATATTTCCCCCATACGCTTTCCTACGGTGACGCAGACCCTCGTGGTAACGACCCATACCCTGGGGCACAGGAGGGAGGCCTCCCCATACGTGAATCCGGTTTGGCTGGAGTACTGAGATGAATTGGACCCCAGCCATCCGGGCCATCTTCGCTCGTAGACGTAGACGGCGGTCTCCTCCATCTCCTGTTCACCGCTCCCGTCGGTCGCTACAGGCGCTCTATCTCCCGAGCACCCGTAGATGTGGGAGCCCTCTACATCGCCCCTCCTTCCCCGGCTCAGTCCCATCAGGGCGAGTAGGATTACGATCCCCTTCATCCCGACAGTCTTTCTGTAACAGATACAAAACATACAGCCAGGTCCCCAAGAGATTCTCTGGCTTGGGTGAAGCATGGTCGGGTCTCGCGACCTCGACCCAAATACACACTCTTAGCAGATTACTTACTTAACCAAAACTACCCATCACCTTATTTAACTTAAGCTAAAACACCCAAACTTAAGCTAAATACTTAACTTAACAATATAAACTTACATTACCTAAACTATGTACATCCGTCGCCCATCTCCGGGCGGCCAGGCTAATTCCTGGTTGGACTGCGGCACACCACTTCCCCCGGCATGGCCGCACCGTCCTTCACTGTTGGTCCCTTGCCGCCCGTGGCGACTAGCTGAGGAGCTCTGTCCTTGGACTTCCCCCTGACTCGAGGGTGGCCCTTGGTAACTGGAGAGCTGGTGACCATGGCTTTCTCGGCTGGGGAGTCTGTGGGGACCTTCTAGGGGCCTTGGCGGGTGGGGCTTTCTTGGCCGATGGGCCTTTAACCCAGACCGCCGTCACCTCCGGTGCAGCCTGTGGGCTCACCACTGCTGCTGGCCGGGGATCTTCCCTCCTAGGCTTGACCTCTCCTGAACCTGGGCTAGGGGCAGGTAACTCTTCGCAGCCTGTTGCTACAGGCTGAGAGTCTCCGCCCCCAGGTCCCATGGCTGGGTCCGGGGCGGGGTTTTCGACCTCGGGTCCCTCCCCTTCTGCACCTGGGTTAGGGGTGGGGTTTTCGCCCTCAGGTCCCTCCCCCTCGTCTGGATCCCAGAAGAGCGGGGGATTGTCCCAATCGATGGGCGTGATGGCCCCTCCCTTTAAGCAAGCCACAGCACCTGCCTGTGCAGTCTGTGAACTCGCTCCTGCTGCAGGCTGAGGATTTCTATCCTCAGACCTTACCCCAACTGGCTGCTTTCCCCTTTCAGGTGTAAACAGCTTGCACTGGTTGATATGAAACCATTTGGTACACCGGGGCATCTTAACGGTGTATACCATGGCGCTAGCTTTATCTACAATACTGTAGGGCCCGATGTACAATGGTTCCAAACTTCCTACTCGGGCATAGTTTCTCACCATGACCTGGTCTCCTACCTCCCACTCGTGGTGCTTTCGGGGTTCGAGCAGCAATCGGTTACTCTGATGCTGCCTTCCCATGTTCCCAGCCGCCTGCTCGTGGGCCTGCTTCAGGTGCTCAATGAGGTTTCGGGCGAACTTGTCCCGGTTTACCTCCCTGAGCTGACCCTCCATGAGCACCGGGGCTAGCACATGGGTGGGGGTCCGCATAACCCTGCCAGTCATCAGCTCGTACGGGGAGTACCCCGTGCTTTTCGACTGGCTGGCCCGGATCCCCATCAGAACCAACAGTAGGACCTCGGCCCATTTACGGGGCGAGTCCACCATCTCCTTCCTCAACCTTTCTTTCAGGGTCCGATTCATTCTTTCCACAACCTCAGGTGACTGTGGGTTGTGGGCCACGTGCCACTTCCCCTCAATACCCAGCAGCAAAAGGGTATTCTGCATCATTAGTCTGGTGAAGTGACTCCCTTGGTCGGACTCCACATACTGTGGTAGTCCCCACCGCAAGAACACTTCCCGGACCAGGATCCTGGCAGTACCCAGAGCTGTGGCCGTTCTGCAGGGGAAGGCCTCTACCCATTTGGTGAACACGTCCACCAGGACTAGGCAGTACTTGTAGATTCCCTGGGCGGTGGGCAGGGGCCCGATGTAGTCGATCTGTATCGACTGCCATTGTCCCTCTACCCTCCTGATGTGTCCCATAGGTACCTTCCTTTTGTGAGGGTCGGGGTTATTCGCAACCCACACAAGACAGCCTGCACGGAACTCACGGACATCCTCCCTGAGTCCCGGCCACCATCCCGCCTGTTCCACCCGCTGCCAGGTGGTCTCAGGCCCGGGGTGTCCCGCTCCTGAACTCTCATGGGCCAGTTGAAGGAATTCCCCCCGGTGCTGCTGCGGCATAACCCACTGCTCCCCCCGGATCAGCATGCACTCTTTTACAGAGAGGGTTGCTGTGCCGTATGGACCCCCTACCCTTTTCCCCTCAGTAACTGCGCTGAGGACTGCTTTGAGGACGGGGTCTTGGGCTTGGACCGTCTTAAGGTCCGGGGCTAAAGCTACCTCTGCACTCCCTTGGGTCCTGTCCCTACCTCTGACTGCCGCCATGGGTCTGGACCGTAGGGGTCCCAGAAAGTGTCTGTGCGGGCACCCTCCTTGGCGAGCATGTCAGCCTGCTGGTTGCCCTGGCTGCGGGGTTCTGTGGAGGAATGGGCTTTCACCTTGTGGATGAAAACATCCCCTTCCTCCCCCACTGCGGCTAGGATCTTTTCCAGCAGGGGTTTTACTGTGAGGGGCCTCCCGTCGGCGGAGGTGTATCTGCGGCAGGACCAGATGGCCAGGTACTCCGTACACGAATTGCACGTGAACATGCTGCCCGAGCAAATCGTGTAGGGGGTGGGGAAGATTTTGGGTTGTGTAACGATGTGCACTACCGCTGACAGTTCAGCCTGCTGGGCGCTCATGGTGCTGGGGAGCTTATTCGCCAGGGCAATGTTCGCCGCTGGGTCATAAACTCCGCACCCCGTGAGACGCTCACCAGCAGATACCGTGCTGGAGCCGTCTACATATATCGCGTGGCCCGTAGGATGTATCCCGGCCCGTAAACCTATGTTCACTTCCCAAACCCCTTCGATGGACACCGGTGGGCTGTTCCAGGATATAGCAGGTTGGCTGCAAGCTTTGGCTCGCAGAGACTCTTCACTCTAAGATCCATCTATGAGAGGAGCAAGGTCCAGCGGGCAATGCGGGCACTGCTCACTGTTCCATCCTTGATCCTCCCGTCCAGAAGCATCTGGGTGGGTGTGTGATGGGTGTAGTGTATGTACTTTGCAGAAGGAACTATATTCTGCAGCCCCTGTATACTGCAGTACCAGTAGTGACCACCCCTGTATATAAGCCTGTGTAATAACATTTGCATAGTAGTTCCAGGTTGCCTCCATTCAGTAAAGACCTGTTATAACCAACTCCTGCAGTCCGTGTCTCAATTATACACGGACATAATACTGGCGACGAGCAGATACGAACTTACCTACAGTCTGCACCACCTCATGGGGATCCATCCCTGAAGCGAAATTATCAGAGGTCGAGGCCAGAAGGAAGAAAGAAACAGAAGAAACAGGCGTCGACCGTGGGCATCCGCCTCTGAGTCAGCGGAGTTGAAGAATTGCAGGTGAGACTGTCGAGAGCGGGGTTTGGTTATCCTGTCGATGGTGCTTCAGCTAATCGGGCTGGTGGCAGGTAGTACACTGATTCTTCGTGGTCTGCGGTGGCCTAGAGCTCGAGCGGGTGGCTTTGCAACGGGGCCGAGCAGCATTGTCGGGAAGAGGAGAGAGAGAGAGATAGGGTGGAGCACACAGGGCGCGGCCGGTGCTACGAAGCCGGGCAGCGCACAGACCCGAGAAGAGGGAGGCAAGAGTCCGCAGGGTTGTTCCGACGACGGGGAAATAATAAAAATTAAATGCGCAGAAAGCCGCGAGGAACTGCAGTTTGCCACGGGAACTGCGGAGAGCGGCGTTAGCAGCAGCACGTGGGGGAAGTGCACAAAGACCATAGGGCGTCACCATCAAGGCATAAAACGCCAGCAACAGCGCTAGCAACAGCGGAGAAGACAGAAAGCGCGGGAGGCGCCATCTTAATCCAGCGGGGAAGAAGGCAAAGCGCGGGAGGCGCCATTTTGTTAAATCGGGGAAGAAGGCAAAGCGCGGGAGGCGCCATTTTAGATTTCCAAGATGCCGAAGACTGGCAATATCATTGCCTTCGATAATGCAATAGAAGACTGGACCACGTATGTGGAAAGAGTCGAGGTATATTGTGAGGCAAATGAAGTAGCCGATGAGAAAAAGGCATCCGTACTGCTAAACTTAATGGGCGTAGAACGTATGGCCTATTGCGGGACCTGATTACTCCAGCCAAACCGAAGGTGAAGAGTTTTAACGAAATTGTTGCTATCCTACAGGAACACCTAAATCCTACACCGCTGCTGATAGCAGAAAGATTTAAATTCCACAGGAGAAATCAGCATAAAGATGAGAGCAATGCTGATTACCTTATGGAACTACGCAAGCTATCAAAGCACTGCCAGTTCGGAGCAGGACTGGCAGATACCTTACGGGACAAATTTGTCTGTGGACTCCTGAGTGAAGGAACCCAGAAGAGGTTACTCTCAGAGAAAGAGCTGACGCTAGATAAGGCTTTCAGCGTGGCAGTATCGTACGAAGCAGCAGCAAGGGGAGCTGCGGAAATACAGCAAAAGCCACAGGCATATGGCACCCACGAAATGACACGGGAATTTGCAAAATGTTATCGCTGTGGCAGAACAAACCATGACCAGAAGGACTGCTGGTCCAAGGACAAAATATGCAGGCAATGCGGAAAGATGGGACACATTGCACGAGTTTGCAGGTCTGGGAAGAAGACCAACGACAACAAAAAGGCTACTAAGGAACCGTACAGGAAAGTACAAAAGATGACGGACAGTAGTTCCGAAGACCAGATGAGCGATAGTGAATCCAGGAACAAGAGATTAAGCTGTCTCAAACTTCACAACATAATCGCAAAAGAGGATCACCGAACCATTTGGGTCACCCTCACGATAGCAGGGTCCCAAGTCAAAATGGAATTGGATACAGGATCAGCTCTAACCGTCATGAATTGACGAGACTACGAGCAGCTATTCTCACAGATACCCTTGAAAGAGACATCCATTGTCTTGAAGACATATACGGGGCAAAAAGTATACCCCAGAGGAAAAATAAGGGTGCCTGTCGAATACAACGGCAAGGAAAGACAGAAATTGTATCTGTACATACTGCAAGATGGTGGACCACCGTTATTGGGACGTGAATGGATCAGAAACATAAGTTTAGACTGGCACTCCATTCAGGCACTGACGGTGGCTGGTAAAAAGGATGATGACGTCACTCCTGGATGATTGTCAACAATCTCAGCTAACACCAAAGAGGTATTTCAACAAGAACTGGGAACTCTTAAAGACGTAACCGCCTCGATAAAAATAGAAGAGAATGCAATTCCCAAGTTTTTCAAAGCATATGCAATTCGCCCAGCCGTCGAGGCAGAGCTGGAGAATCTGGAGAATGCAGGCATGTTATCTAAGGTAGACTGGAGTGAGTGGGTGACACCCATCGTTCCTGTCATGAAGAAAACATTAAATAATAAGTCTGAGGAGCCAAGGAAGGTTCGCATCTGTGGGGACTTCAAGGTGACGGTGAACCCAGTCCTTCACACAGTACAATATCCTCTTCCAAGGATAGAAGATATCTTCACCTCACTATCTGGAGGGAAGCGTTTTACAAAAATTGACCTAGCACAAGCACATTTGCAGATGGAGGTTGAAGAATCCTCTAGGAAGTATCTCACGATAAACACTCACAAAGGTCTTTACCAGTATAATCGACTGGTATTCGGAGTAGCATCAGCTCTGGCGATATGGCAAAGAGCGATGGAACAAGTCCTGCAAGGAATTCTGGGGACTCAGTGTTACTTGGACGACATCCTAGTGACAGGTGAAGATGACAGTGAACACCTTGCCAACCTAGAGCAGGTGCTCACGAGACTACGTGAACATGGGCTACGAGCCAATCGCCCCAAGTGCGAGTTTTTTAAGAAACAAATATCGTATTGTGGCCACGTGATTGATGAAGAGGGGTTACATAAGTCCCCTGACAAAATTGAAGCAGTAGTTAAGGCTCCAGCGCCTGAAAATGTGTCGCAACTGAGGTCATACCTCGGATTGGTGAATTACTACCATAAGTTTTTGCCGAATTTGTCCACAATTCTGCACCCACTGAACGCCCTACTACAAACGGGAGTAGCATGGAAATGGAGCGATGAATGTAAGCGGGCCTTTCAGAAGAGTAAGGACCTAATCACTTCAAGAGAAGTATTGGCTCACTACAACCCATCACTGCTGATAAGACTGGCGTGTGATGCGTCTCCCTACGGCATTGGGGCGGTACTGTCACATAAATTCCTTGATGGTTCAGAGAGGCCGATAGCTTTTGCATCACACTCGTTAACTTCAGCCGAGCGTAACTACGCCCAGATTGACAGAGAGGCCCTCAGCCTGGTGTGGGGGGTGAAGAAGTTCAATCACTACCTGCACGGTCAGAAATTTACTCTACTTACTGATCATCAACCTCTTGTCTCCATTTTCAACCTTCAGAAGGGCGTACCGATAATGACAGCACAACGGCTGCAGAGATGGTCCCTTTTCCTAGGGGCACACCAATATGACATCGAGTACAAGGGAACTAAACAGCATGGGAATGCTGATGGATTGTCGCGCCTACCGTTGCCGATGGTGGAAGAAGAACTTGCAGTGGATCCAGTGGAGATATTCCACTCGAGCATAGTCGAATGTCTCCCTGTGACGAATGCAAACATAGAAAAGGAAACACGAAATGACCCGACACTCTCCTGGGTCTATGATTTAACGGTGAAGGGATGGCCAGCACACGGCGAACCACTGCTGCCAGCATTCTCGCCGAGAAGAGAACAGCTGTCAGTGTGCAGAGGAACCTTGATGTGTGGATCCAGAGTAGTAATTCCACCCAAATTGAAGGATAGAGTGCTCAATGAGCTTCATGAGGGTCATCTGGGAGGGGTAAAAATGAAGAACTTAGCCAGAGCGTTTGTGTGGTGGCCTGAAATCGATAGAGAAATCGAAGAGATGACCAAGAGCTGTACAGGATGCCAGAAGGTCCAAAACGCCCCACCACAAGTCCCTCTACATCCATGGGAGTGGCCCTCATCTCCATGGCAAAGGGTGCACATTGATTTTGCTGGTCCATTTATGGACTCGATGTTTTTAATTGCAGTGGATGCACATTCAAAGTGGCCAGAGGTAATAAAAATGTCCTTACGAACCATATTCGCCAGGAATGGGCTGCCTGAACAGATTTGCTCCGACAATGGACCACAGTTTGTGTCTGAAGAGCTCCGGAGGTTCTTAAAGAACAATGTTGTTAACCATTACAGATCCGCCCCATATCATCCGGCCACTAATGGATTGGCCGAGAGGTTCGTTCAAACATTCAAGGAGGCTATCAAGGCAATGTGTAATGAAGATATACCCCTACAGCACAAGGTGGATAACTTCTTGTTTGCCTACCGGAATGCGTCACGTGCGGTTACCAACCAAACTCCAGCAATGATGTTCTTCAATCGAAGACTACAATGCCGCTTGGATTTGGTTAAGCCAAACATCAGAAAAGATGTGGAGAACAGGCAGTTTCAGAATATGAATGACAGGCCGACCAGGAGTTTTAAGATATGTCAACCAGTTTTGGCCCGGGACTACCGCACAGAGAAATGGCAGCCAGGAACGATCTGTACACGGCAAGGACCTCTAATGTATACCGTGGACGTTGGAGAGAGCATTGTAAGATGCCATGCTGACCAGATTCTAGAGTCACTGGGAAACGTCAACTCCATACCACGATCTGATACACCTGGCGATGAAACCGAAGTGCCAATTGCATCTACCTCAGAATCGGCGATATTGGAAGCAGACGAACCAAACAACGACGTTGATCCCGACTCAACGTTGCCAGAAGAACCTGATACTCCAAAGAGGCGTTATCCAGACAGAATCAGGAAACCTCCTCAAAGACTGAACTTATAATTGCTCAACTTCAACTAATGTATCTAGCAACTGTAATTGTAAAAATGTTATTTCATTGTTAATTGAATGTTATGTACTGTTTAGCTAAAAGGGGAGGAATTGTAGTGTATGTACTTTGCAGAAGGAACTATATTCTGCAGCCCCTGTATACTGCAGTACCAGTAGTGACCACCCCTGTATATAAACCTGTGTAGCAACATTTGCATAGTAGTTCCAGGTTGCCTCCATTCAGTAAAGACCTGTTATAACCAACTCCTGCAGTCCGTGCCTCAATTATACACGGACATAATAATGGGTGAGGAGGGTGATGGGAGAGGTGCCTGTGAAGATCAGTGATCTCTTCACAGCCCAATGTGTGACCAAGAGGTGCCGCTCACAATTGGAATAGCTCCTCTCCACATCCGTGAGTATCCTGGAGGAGTAGACCACCGGCCTCAGCCGGCCGTGATGCTCTTGGAGCAGCACAGCACTCAGGCTATCCCCGCTGGCTGCTACCTCCAGGAAAAACTCTTTCCCCCCATCTATGGCCCCTAGAGCTGGTGCGGTCTGCAAGTCCCTTTTGAGGTTGACAAATGCTGCCTGGCAACCCTCATCCCAAAGCCACTCCACTCCCTTGTGTAGGAGTCGGAGCAGAGGGGCTGTGGTGGCTGCATAGTCCCCAATAAAGTCTCTGCAGTACCCCGTTAGCCCTAGAAATGACCTCACACCCGTTACTGTGTTAGGGACCGGTAACTCTTTTACCACCTCCCTCCTAGCCTTATCTATGGCCCTTTCTCCAGCGCGGACGGTCAGACCTAGGAATTTTACCTCCTGCTGGCCGATCTGTGCTTTCTTTGGGTTAACCTTAAAACCCTTTTGCCCTAGCAGCTCCAGCAGTTCGGCCAATAGTTGGCCATGCTCCTCTTTCGAATCAGTGAACAGGAGCAGATCATCCACATATTGGACTAACTGTCTGGGCTGGCAAAAATCCTTCAAGCTGTTTGCCATGCACTGATGGAAAATGCTGGGGCTGTTGTGGAAGCCCTGCGGCAAGCAGCTCCACGTGTTTTGTTGCCCTTTAAACGTAAAGGCGAACTTGTACTGATCCTCCCTCCTTAAACGGATGGACCAAAACCTGTTGGAAATTTCCAGCACCGTGAAAGTGGTCACGGATGCTGGAATGCTTCCTATCAGGTCGGCAACTGCTGCTACCGTGGGTGCACAGGCTGGGATGTTACTACTGAGCACCCGATAGTCCACCGTGGCCCTCCAGGAATTGTCCGGCTTTCTAACCAACCACAATGGAGAGTTTACATGGGTGGCTATCAGCCACAGAACTCCCTGCTGCACTAACGAGGACATGGCTGCTTCCATGTCTGGCTCTGCTTCCCTGGGGAAGTTATTCTGTTTCTGTGGTCAGGCCATGGGGTCCCCGTCTACGCTGACCTCAAACCCGTTGACCCTCCCGCAGTCGTGTTTGTGTGTGGCAAATGTGGCTAGGTGGGCCTGCACAAATGCCTGGAACTCCCGTGGGGTGTTACTGACCATAAGCTCGAGGTTATAATCCTCTTTGGGCTTCATGGTGCAGAGGGTCCCCTTCCCTTCCTTTCCATTCTTTACTTTACCTGCCCCCCATAGGCAATGATTTCTCAAATCTACTAGGATCCCGTGGCCTACAATAAAGTCGGCTCCCAGGACCCCTCTTCCACCCTCCACTTCCCATTTCATCAGGACACAGGTCCACTTGGAGCGGAGCGGTCCTAACCGAATGGCGAGCGGGATTGAAAATGAGCCAGCCTGTTCTTTGCCTGTGAACCCCGACAGACTGTATGGGACCCAGTTACATAGAGGCGAGATGGTGGGGTTAGCTGAGTAGACCACGGTGCATGATGCCCCCGTGTCTAACAGATGGTTCCTGTTACCTTTTCCACCTCCATCTCCAAGAGGGGTCTTTTCCATTCATCATACCGGAGAGAACACAGGTAAACAGGCTGCGCTGGCTCTAGTCAGCGCTGTGGGTTGGATGGGGCTGATGGGGTCAGAGCAGCGGTAGTGGCTGCTACTCTCCCCTGGCCAGTCAACAAGGACCTCACGGTGTCCAAAAGTGACTCAACCTCTGCGGGAGGGATTCCTACTCCCGCCTTTTGGGCTGGGGCTGTGGAATTCTTTCCCTTGTTATCTTTCCAAGGGTTTTTGCACTCCTTCCGCCAGTGACCATCCTTCCCACACCCGTAACAATTGGTCTTTGTGTTGGGGGGGTTACTCCCTTCCTGGTGCCACTCTTTCCTACCTGGTCCGGGCTTTACCTCATGCACCTTCCCCTTGGGTGGGTGTGCATCGGTTCCCCTACCGTTCTTATTAGGCCAGAGTGAGCTGCCTGATCACCGTAAGTTCGGTGGTCTGGGGATTTTTGGGGTCATAAGAACATAAGAACATAAGAAATAGGAGCAGGAGTAGGCCAATCGGCCCCTCGAGCCTGCTCTGCCATTCAATAAGATCATGGCTGATCTGATCCTAATCGCCAATCTACAATCACAGAACCATCTCCTGAATCTAACAGAATTAGACACACGATATAGGAGCAGGATCAGGCTACACGGCCCCTGGGCCCGCTCCGCTACCCACAGGGCCATGACCGATACAAACCTAGACTCATGTCCAAATTCCTGCCCGCTCCCCGTAACCCTTAATTCCCTTTACTTCTAGGAAACTGTCTATTTCTGTTTTAAATTTATGCAATGATGTAGCTTCTACAGCTTTTTGGGGCAGCATATTCCATGGACCTACCACCCTCTGAGTGAAGTAGTTCCTCCTCCTCTCAGTTTTGAAAGAGCAGCCCCTTATCCTAAGACTATGCCCCCTAGTTCTAGTTTCACCCATCATCGGGAACATTCTCCCCGCATCCACCCGATCCAACCCCTTCACAATCTTATATGTTTCAATAAGATCGCCTCTCATTCTTCTGAACTCCAATGAGTAGAGTCCCAATCTACTCAACCTCTCCTCATATGTCCATCCCTTCATCCCCGGGATTAACCGAGTGAACCTTCTTTGTACTGACTCGAGAGCAAGTATGTCTTTTCTTAAGTATGGACACCAAAACTGTATGCAGTATTCCAGGTGCGGTCTCACCAATACTTTGTACAACTGAAGCAATACCTCCCTATTTTTATATTCTATCCCCCTAGCAATGAAAGCCAACATTCCATTTGCCTCCTTAATCACTTGCTGCACCTGCATACTAACCTTTTGAGTTTCGTGCACCAGGACCCCCAGATCCCTTTGTACTTCAGTACTTTCCAGTTTCTTGCCATTAAGATAATGACTTGCTCTACGATTTTTCCTGCCAAAGTGCATAACCTCACACTTTCCAGCACTGTATTCCATCTGCCAAATCTCTGCCCACTTACTTAGCCTGTCTATGTCCCCTTGCACGTTTTTTATGTCCTCCTCACTCACTACTTTCCCCCACATTTTAGTATCATCTGCAAACTTTGATATGTTACACTCGGTCCCCTCCTCCAAGTCGTTAATATAGATTGCAAAGAGTTGGGGACCCAGCACCGACCCCTGCGGAACACCACTAGTTACTGATTGCCAGTCTGAGAATGAACCATTTATCCCAACTCTCTGCCTTCTGTTAGATAGCCAATCCTCTATCCATGCCAGAATATTATCCCCAATCCCGTGATTTTTTATCTTAAGCAATAATCTTTTGTGTGGCACCTTGTCAACTGCCTTTTGGAAGTCTAAATACATTACGTCCACTGGTTCCCCTTTATCCACCCTATATGTTACTTCCTCAAAGAACTCCAGCAAATTTGATAAACATGACTTCCCCTTCATAAAACCATGCTGACTTTGTCCTATTAAATTATGATTATCTAAATGTCTTGTTACTGTCTCGTTAATAATGGACCCCAAAATTTTACCTACCACAGATGTTAGGCTAACCGGCCTATAGTTTCCAGCCTTCTGTCTACTGCCCTTTTTAAATAAGGGTATTACATTAGCAGTTTTCCAGTCTGCCGGGATCTTTGCCGAGTCCAGGGAGTTTTGGAAAATTATTACCAATGCATCCACAATCCCTACCGCCACTTCCCTCAAGACCCTAGGATGTAAGCCATCCGGTCCAGGTGATTTATCCGCCTTGAGTCCCATTATTTTACCGAGTACCACTTCCTTAGTGATTTTGATCGTGTTTAGCTCCTCCCCCACTATAGCCCCCTGTTTGTCCAGTGTTGGGATATTCTTAGTGTCCTCTACTGTAAAGACTGATACAAAATATTCATTCAGTGTTTTTGTCATCTCCATATTTCCCACCATTAATTTCCCGGTCTCACCCTCTAAGGGACCAACATTTACTTTAGCCACCCTTTTTCTTTTTATATAACAATAAAAACTCTTACTATCTGTTTTTATATTTTTTGCTAATTTACTTTCATAATCTATCTTCCCTTTCTTAATTAATCTTTTTGTTATCTTTTGCTGTCTTTTAAAGTTTTCCCAATCCTCTATCCTCCCACTAGATTTGGCTACCTTATATGCCCTTGTTTTTAGTCGAATACTGTCCTTAATTTCTTTACTTAGCCACGGATGGCTGTCTTTTCTTTTACACCCTTTTCTTCTCAGTGGAATATATTTTTTTTGGAAGTTGTAAAATAACTCCTTAAATGTACACCACTGATCATGTATCGTCTTACCCATTAATCTATTTTCCCAATCCACTCTTCTCAATTCCGCTCTCATACCTTCATAGTCTCCTTTATTCAAGCTTAGCACACTTGCTTGAGATCCAACATTCTCACCCTCTAATTGAATATGGAATTCAACCATGTTATGGTCACTCATTCCAAGGGGATCCTTTACTGGGACATTTTTAATTAATCCTGTCTCGTTACACAGGACCAGATCTAAGGTTGCTTGCCCCCTGGTCGGTTCAGTTACATACTGCTCAAGAAACCCATCCCTAATACATTCAATGAACTCATCCTCAAGGCAGCCCTGCCCAATTTGATTTGTCCAATTAATATGATAGTTAAAATCCCCCATAATTATAGATGTTCCCTTATTACAAGCCTCAACTATTTCCTGATTGATACTCCATCCAACAGTGTTGCAACTGTTCGGAGGTCTATAGACTACGCCCACTAGTGTTTTTTTCCCCTTATTATTCGTTATCTCCACCCAAACTGTTTCATTATCCTGATCTTTTGACCCAATATCATTGCTCTGTATTACAGTGATTCCTCCCTTTATTAACATAGCCACCCCACCTCTCCTTCCTTCCTGCCTGTCCTTCCTGATCGTTAAATAACCTGGTATGTTTAATTCCCAGGCATTGTCACCCTGCAGCCATGTTTCTGTAATGGCCACAAGATCATACCCATATGTAGTTATTTGTGCCATTAACTCGTCTATTTTGTTACAAATGCTATGTGCATTCAGATAGAGAACTTTCAAATATGTTTTGTGACACTTAGGTCCTGCTTTTGCCCTTTTTATTACTTTACCTTTTACTCCATACCTTCTGCCCCTTCCTGACACACTCTGGTTTTTAATTTCCCCACTGCTACCTAAGTCTTTGACCTTCTCTGTTGTCATTTTTATTATTTGCTCTCTAGGAACCTCCCCCCTACTAGTTAGTTTAAAGCCCTCTCTACAGCCCTAGTTATATGATCCGCCAGGACTCTAGCCCCAGCACTGGCCAAGTGAAGCCCGTCCCAATGGAACAGCTCCCTCCTGCCCCAGTACTGGCGCCAGTGTCCCAGGAAGCAAAACCCATTTCCCCCACACCAGTCTTTGAGCCACGCATTTAACTCTCTAATTTTATTTGTCCTAGCCAAATTCGCTCGTGGCTCAGGTAATAATCCAGAGATTATTACCCTTGAGGTTCTGTCTTTTAATTTGACCCCTAGCTGCTCATACTCCTTTAACAGAACCGGCTTCCTAGTCCTATCTATGTCGTTTGTACCAACATGGACCATGACAACTGGATCCACCCCCTCCCACTGCAAGTTTCTTTCCAGCCCAGAGGAGATGTCCTTAACCCTGGCACCGGGCAGGCAACACAGCCTATGGGACTCGCGCTCTCGGCTGCAGAGAACTCTATCTATCCCCCTAATAATACGATCCCCTACCACTGCAACATTTCTATTTACTCCCCCCTCTTGAATGGCCCCCCGTTCCACGGTGCTGTGGCCAGGTTGCTCATCCTCCCTGCAGTCCCTGCTCCCGTCCCCACAGGGACTAAGAACCTCGAACCTGTTGGACAAGAGCAAGGGCTGCGGCTCCTCCAACACTACCTCCTGGATCCCCGTACCTGCCTCACTCGTAGCCATACCGTCCTGTCCCTGACCATGGGCTACATCTGAATTAATTAACTTCATAGGTGTGACCATCTCCTGAAACACAGAGTCCAGGAACTTCTCCCCCTCCCTGATGTGTCGCAGTGTCTGAAGCTCAGACTCCAGCTCATCAACACGGAGCTGGAGTTCCTGTAGCAGCAGACACTTGTCACAGACGTAATCACCGTGAGCCTCAATGGGGTTCACCGGCTCCCACATCTCGCAACAGTAACACATTACCTGCTCCATTCTATGTAATAAATTAAATTTTTTATTGTTAGTTATGGACACCCTCTGCCCGATTTTAGATGCTAGTATCCCCTTTAATTAATTGGATTTAAATTAAATCAATTCCTCTAATTACACCAGTTAAATGGTTTACCAACAGTCATTCTGCACCAGAAAGGCCTTATTAACTGCAACCCACAGAGTTAAAGTTTGAAAAGAGCACCTAACACCCCACTTACCCTAACTCACAGCACTCTTTGATGACTCGCACTCAGTGCTTGCTCGCACTAGGACTGGTCTTTTTATACTGTTTGTTTGTTCTGCCTTGGCCCGGACCTGTGGCAAGCTGTTCGCCGCCAGGCAATGGAGCCAGTGGGCCAGGGGATCCCCATTCAGCAGCGCCCGGTTCGGCGCCCCCAGACAGGCCCTCCAGTACACCGGCCATAACCGGCCCGCGAAAGCCTGCGGGGTTTCCCCTGCGAGCTGGACCGTCCTCTCCACATGGGAGAAAGGACTTCCCTCATTCATCCCCATGGCCTCCAGAACCGCATCTTTGAGCTCCTCATACCCGCTCTGCCCCCTTTTACACTCGTCAGAGAGGGATTGGAGGAGACTACTCTCCAGGGAGAATAGCAGCATCTTGGCCTGCTCAGCGCCATCGCAGTCATTGATGCTGGCTGTCTGCTCTATGTCCCTGAAGTGGACGGAGGGGTCTCCCTTTTCAGACAGCTTCGGGATATGGTTGACCATAGCCCTAAGCTGCTGGGTGCTATAGGGTAAAACAAACAGGTTTTGGAGGGGTCCCTCATCATCGCCATTGACGGGTGGGCCGAACCTCTGATGCGGTGCTGGACACATCGGTCCCGGCTCCGACCTCTCTGGCGGGGGTTGCTCCACCTCTGCCTCCACCTCTGGCTCCACCCCGCCTTGCTGCCAAACCTCGCTGAAACTTGGCGCTACGGGTGGTGGTCGTGAGCTCTCCTCTCCCTCAACCGGGTCATCCCTATGCACTGCCGGTGATGTTGGAACTGTCCTCCCCTCATTCCCCATAAAATCTGCCTGACCTGCCTTTGGACTTATGAGACATACCATGCCTTTTGCCTTCCGGAGGGTTCGGCTCAGATTTTCTATCCGCTCTTTACAGGGGCCGTGGTCTGCCTCCTCAAACCCTTGCTTGCTCGCTAGCTTGTAAGTGGCCTTTACCTCCTGCACTTTCTCTTCCTGTTCCCTAATCTGCCTTGCCAAGCGGGCGTTCTTCTCCCGCAACCTTAACTCATTTCCCTTGGCCTCGGTGACTTGGCACCGTAGGTATTCCAACAAGGCCTTGTGTTCTCCCATTAAATGCACTCTCTCCTGATTCAAGGCCTGCAAAGCTACAAATAACTTCTCCCCTGCTAGAGCCTTATCCTGGATCTCCAAGGCTGACTCCCTTAACTCGACTGCCTGTGCTGCAACGAGCCTGTCCAAAAGCTGGACCTGCTTTTTTAAACACATCAGCCAAACTGCCTTCTCTAAGGACTTCTTGTGTTCCTTTCCCTCTGTCCACTTAGCTGCTGCATCTACCGGATGCCCAGCCTTTAACAGAGTGGTGATCCACTTCTTAGTGATATTCACCTTGCTAAAACACATAATCAGAAATCCTTTCCTCCATCATGGTTTGCTCATCCGAACCATTGCCTACTGTATCGTAACCCTGTTGCCAGTGTCCTGCTGTGGTCGCCATTTTCTGTAGGGAGTGGCGGGTGGCGCATGCACCCAGTCAGTTATGCCCCTGACTGTCTGTGAGCAGTTTGAATCGCTCCCACGCCCCTGGGTTCTAGACACAGGTACAGGCGGCGATACAGAAAGACTCGAGTAGACAGGTGGTTCGGTGTAAGCAAAACTCAAGATTTTATTAAAACAGAAATTAAAACAGTCTTATGAGAAGTCACTAGTATAAAATACAGGCAAATACAAAATAACTATACTTATACAGGGAATGGGGAACACACGGCACATCGAGGGAAAAACAATTACTTTAACAATCCCCTTAATCCTTATCCCACCATTATACCTAACTAGATTAAGCTATGAGGGGCCAGAATTAATGCTCACCAATCAAAAGCAAAGGCAGCTGTTTTAACGGATGAGGGTTTTGAGGTTTGGTCTTCTGTCCTTTGAGGTACCCCGTCGCCACGTGGTCTCACGGTGCGGTGCTGGAGCTGCTGCTGTGACTCACCTTTCTTCTCCTCAGCTGCCGTCGTCGTCTCGTCACAATGGGTTCTCTTCTTCTTCTCCCTCGGGCGGTCGTCGGCGGTAACGTTGCATCAATGAGATGATTTGCAGTTTTTACTGCTTAGATTTTACTACCCATCCTTAGAACGCCAACATTTTCCTCATGACGTGGACACCTGCGTTTATTCGCAATGTTCAACGAGAGGCTTGCCCCCAAGTGCCAGCTTAATTGCAGGGTTCGCCCAACCAACTTAGTCTCACTGTCCTCAGATACTTTCTTCCCCGAGTGTCAGCTTATAACTTGGCGCTCGGGTCTTTTAATTAATACGTCTTCTGCTGCCTTTCTCTGCTCTTTGTCGGGTCTACCTTACTCTTCGTCTCGATTCGTCTCGTCACGTATGGCTACCATACAAGTCCTGGGCTACCTGCTCAGTTTCGTCTCGCCCCTTTTTGCGGCCTGGGTGTCCTGGATGACTATGGGCTCGGGTCTCGTTCCCCTCCCCTGCGGTTGGTATGGTGTCCTTGACTGCTGGAATCTTACTGCGGGGAGCGAGGAGAGACCTGCCACGAGGCCAGGGCATGAGTGCGAGCGGCGGCAGCCCCAAGCCTGACAAGAGCAGAGCGACCAGAGAGAAGAAGGGCGATTGGTACTAAGGGCCTACAGTTATACTCTTTGTGATGGCCCCTTATCTGCACGCCAAATCAGGTTAGTTCATTGTTACAATTTTGGCCGGTTGTTTTAAATGATTGTACCAATCTAAAATAACTGTTTTTAGATGGCCGTTTATCGCACCTAATGGCCTGATGTCCGGGCTGTATTGTCATTAATGCATTCTAATCGGCCTGCCCAGCCTTGATGGCTCCCATAAGCTGTTTCCGATTATTTATGCGGATAACCTAATGGCCTCAAGTATAGGCCTAACTGGTTTTGATCTGTCTACGATCTGACGTAATGCATATTCCATGTTTGTTGTCTGGCTTCCAAAACACAACGTCCTTTTCACAGAAACTGCATTTTAAGTTTCGATTTCCCAAAGCTGCTTGTTCTGAGCTGCAGAGTCCAAGCTTTTAAAATCTTACAGGCTTTTGGTCACGAGGTGCGGACGCCATCTTTGGGTAGCCTTTTTAAATTGTCCATAGGGTCCCTTTTATTAATAACCTTGGGAGAATGTGGAAATTTTGCAAATCTTACAACTGAGATTGATAGATTTTTTGGGGTAAGTGTTTCAAGGGGTACGGAGCAAAGGCGGGTAAATGTAGCTGAGGTACAGATCAGCCATGATCTAATAGAATGGTGGAACAAGCTCAAGTGCTGAATGGCCTACTCCTGATCCTCTGTTCCTACACAATTCAGGTAGAATTGCTGGACCATTTTATTTGCCTGTACTCCTCCCCATGATTTCTGTAATAAAGGTTTTGTAATTTCATGTTATGGCACGTGTTCCATCTTTCTCTATTTATTTACCCATTTATTTACCAATATAAGCATTTAGACTTGTAAATCTCCATCCAACTGACGTATACACATCAGCAGCATTGACTCATGACTAATATGAGTTTATTGGTTGGATTCTCCTCCTATTGGTTGGTTAGCAACGGGATGGGATTGTCCATTCGGCCACACAATTCCGCCTCAGTTTCCAGGATTGACCTTTATTAGCTAAGGGAGGCGGGTATAAGCAGTAACGCTGCTGCCTATTGGTTTACCGCTGCCGGGAGGGAGGGAAGTTGAGTGATGTTGCAGTGTTTAAAAGGCTGCAGCAGGTTAAAGGGCTGCCGCATGGTCTTCAGGTGAGTGGAGCAGCTGAAAAGAGCAGCAATGACTGAGGAAGGAGCAGCATTGGTTGAGGTGAGGGGGCTGTCAGACACAGGAAGGGCTCCCAGGTTTTCTGATTCATTTGTTGACATGCTATTAGTGGAAGTGAGGGCCAGAAGGGGCAGACCGAGGACAAGCAGCCACGCAAGCATTATGAAGGCAAATTGAAGGCAAATTGCTGAGGCAGTCAGAGCAACCTCCACCACTCCAAGAACTGCAGAAAAAGGCTTAATAGCCTCATAAATTTGGCCACAGTAAGTGAAATACAACAGGAGGGGCAGAGAAATAATTAAACAATGAGAAAGAAGCAGACAGTTGTAGCAAGCGAGACACGATTTGTATTACTGTCTGATAACATACTACTGGGCAGAATGGGTGCCGCATGCTATATTATTTGGTAATACATACTTACACGGTATAAATCTCCTGCCATTATAAAAGTAGTATATCCTCTGATCAGAGTCAGCCAGGCCAGAGGGGAGGGATTTGACCATTATTTTTTTGGATTTAATTTCTAAACACTTTTTAGATATGAGCAAAACCCACGCAGCCTTTCCCCTCTCCACAAAATACCAAGCAAGACATATTTACAGATTCATATTTCACCATTAATATCTGAGATCAGTGGATCATTATCTTTCAGCTTTGGGATATATCATCAAATTGAATCAGACAAACGAAGTTATAAATAAATCTGAAGCTGAGTTGCTTTCCATTTTAAAAATCGGACTTTTCCCTTTTGTGCCAGTCAGACAAGGCTATTAACATTTTAATCCTCGAATGTGCACAAGATTACCTCGGCTTTGTCACCATGCTCAGATTAGTCTTTCATGATTTGGGAACTTAATGATATGAAAGTAGCATTGTTAACCCCGTGAAAAAACACAGAGGATAGAACGCTGATTGGCAAGGCTCTCGGTTATATGCTTCCCGTGCAAGCGCAGGAGATGCAACACCTGCCCTTTTATCTCCACCCTTCCCACTGCCCAGGGCCCCAAACACTCCTTCCAGGTGAAACAGCAATTTACTTGTATTTCTTGCAATTTAAAACACTGTATTCATTGCGGTCTCCTCTACATTGGGGAGACCAAACGCAGATTGGATGACCGCTTTGCGGAACACCTCCATTCAGTCCGTAAGAGTAACCCCGAGCTTCTGGTCGCCTGTCACTTTAATTCTCCGCTCCACTCCCACTCAAACTTCCCCGCCCTCGGCCTCTTACGCTGTTCCAAGGAAGCTCAATGTAAGTTCGAGGAACAGCATCTCATCTTTCTTTTAGGCACGTTACAGCCTTCTGGACTCAACATAGAGTCAACGATTTCAGGCCATAACCTCTGCCCCTATTCTTTTTTTTCCATTCATTTTATTTTTATTTTTTTTACACTTCATCTAGAGCCATCTTTTGTTTCTTAACTTGTCCCATTACCATCTCCTTTTGCCTTGCACCATCTCTTAATGTCTCTTAATCTCTCCTGGCTTCCATCTTATTACAGACATTCCCTTTTGTTCTTTCCTCCCCTCCCCCCTTTCCCTGCCCCTGCACTTGCTTAAAAATCTGTTCCATCTCCAGCTTTTTCCAGTTTTGACGAAAGGTCATCGACCTGAAACGTTAACTCTGCTTCTCTCTCCACAGATGCTGCCTGACCCGCTGAGTATTTCCAGCATTTTCTGTTTTTATTTCAGATTTCCAGCATCCGCAGTATTTTGCTTTTGCCTCTGTGCTATTTCTACACAGGCACCAACCGATTTGAAATAAACGTTCAATGCTTGTGTCAAAATGTGAGCATAGTAGACACCCATACATGGCCTTCGCTGATGAGTTGTTTATGCAGTCGGGTAAAGGAAACATTTACCAAAGACTGCGGAGATTTGACATAATTGAGCCTTAATTCACCAAATAATGGAAGCATCAGTTGTTAGTAGAATTTACAGCAGGCTAACTGACCTCTGGTGACCCTATCTGCTGATCTCGAATTGGCCACTTGCTGCAGGGACAAACAGCTGAACATCTCTGTGAAGTTGTCCCATGTTAGCCACATCTTGCCTTATTATTGTTCCCTCAGTGAAGTAGAAGTCGTTGTCTCATTTTTAATATTCATGGACACCTATGTATATATATATGGTTTATTTATACAGACTCAGATTCAAGAAAAAAAGGCATATTGGTGTCGGTAAATCTCTGCGCTGTGAAAAATAAATGTTTGCATATTTGACAATTCATTCTCCCAAGTGCACGTATTATCACAAACAGAAACACATTAAAGCTCTTATCCAGCCTGTAAAAAAGTTATATTTTCTAACAAAGTTTGGCTGTCCAAAGTTCCAATTATCACACAATCATGACAAGAACTTGGTTAAAAAAATACAGAATGCCCAAGCCCTGATATTCATGTATTTAACATACAACCGTGTTCCCAGACCTCAGTCAGATTATTACTGCAGACTACAGATTTATTTCCATATTGTTCCCTGCCATTTTGGATCCTTTTCCTTTATATTTTCCTCTAAAAATGAAGCAGGACATAAAACTGTTCAGATATATTGTTTCAAACTGTATATAAGGAAACTGTGCACATTAGATTGAGAAAAACACCAATATAGTGTGCTCCTCCCTATCTCTGTAACCTCCTCCAACCCTTCAACCCGCCAAGAACTCTGTGACACTTCAACTCTGGCCTTTTGCGCATCGCCCACTTCCTTCAACCCACCATTGGCAGTGGTGCCTTCAGCCGTCTAGGCCCTAAGCTCTGGAATTCCCTCCATAAACCCCTCTGCTCCTCCACACCTCTCTCCTCCTTTAAGATGCTCCTTAAAACCTACCTCTATGACCAAGCACCTGTCTCCTTGTGTGGCTCGATATCAATTTTTATTTGATAATGCTCCTGTGAAGGACGTTGGTATGTTTTAATACGTTAAAGGTGCTATATAAATGAAAGTTGTTGTTGATTATATTGGTAATAAGGAGGAATATTAACCAAAGAGTATCAGATGAATCTTTAATACCTTTTTACCCCAATTCTTCAACAGGACTGGCTAAAGATTTCTCACCACGTGGCCTGTCTCCAATTCATATTAAATCATTACAATAGCGACTACACTTCAAAAAGTACTTCATTGGCTGTAAAGCGCTTAGGGATGTCAGGTGGTCATGTAAGGTGCTATAGAAATGCAAGTCTTTCTTTCTAAATCAACCAGAACAGATTAATCATCGAATCACAGAATGATGGAGCACAGAAGGAGTCCATTCGGTCCATTGTGACTGTGCCAGCTCTTTGAAAGAGCTAATTCGTCCCACTCCCCGGCTCTTTCCCCATAGCCCTGGCAAATTTCTCCTTTTAAATATATAATACAATTTCCTTTTGAAAGTTACAATTGAGTCTGCTTCCACCATCCTTTCAGGCAGTGAATTCCAGATCATAACAACTCGCTGTGTAAAAAAAACAATGCTCCTCATCTCCCTCCTGGTTCATTTGCCAATGACCTTAAATCTGTGTCCTCTGGTTACCGACCCTCCTGCCAGTGGAAACACTATCTCCCTATCTACTCTATCAAAACCCTTCATTATTTTGAGCTCCTCTATTAAATTTCCCCTTAACCTTCTCTGCTCTAATGAGAACAATCCCAGCTTTTCTAGTCTCTAGTTAACCAAGCAAACTAATAGCTCCACCTGGAGAATGCAGTACGCTACTAAGTGAGACAGCTAACATCTTCTTGCCAAAGTCATAAAAGATGGAGTCAGAGCAGAGATCTGTGAACTAACACTAATTTTTTCTTAACACATCTATGATAACATGATAAGAACCATCACAAATATTAAACGTTAAGGTGCGCACTGAATACTTAATAGATATAGATAACCGAGAAGAGTTTAAATTATTACAGACTCAACAGTAGTTTAGTTGTGTCACAATTACTCAACATCAGCCTGGCTTCACTTAAGACAGGGTAAAGTTACACTGAATGTCCAGGATTGAGGTAAAGTGGCAAGACTTAGTTAAGGTTAGCTTCCTTGAACAGCTGCCAGGTTAACCAGCTTCGAGTAACAAGGACACCCAGGTGAGCTGAAGTCTATTTCAGCTTATTGGTGACAAGCTACAGGCTTCATATAAACTCATCTTTTGGTGTTGGCCTGAGCAGAGTGGGGCAGGTCTGCCTCCCTTTGGTCACTCGTATTCACCTCGGGGAGGCTTGCAAAATTGATCTTCGCCTGCATCTGTAATAGCTCTTCCTTTTTCTGCTGTCTGCTTCTCTTCCTGGTAGACCTCACCTTGCCCTCTGCTCTCAGAAACGTAAAGACAAACTGTAAGGGGTGGTGTGTGTGGTCAGCTTTGCCTCTGACTCCCTGAGCGGTTCGAATCATTCCCACTCCCTTGGTTTTAGACTTTGGACTTATTTGGGGGTTGTAATGAAATTGCAACAGACAACTGAGTTGGTGAAAAAAACTTGGATTTTTATTTGAGACAGGAAAATATACACAACACAATAATCTTATCACTTTAAAAGGGGGGAATACTTCGGAATATAGGAGGGAGAATGACAATAGACAAAATACTTCACCTCTCCCAATCCCACTACACTAACTAGGTTGGATTCCAGAGGACCAGGGAAATGCTCACCAAACGACTTTCTTGACAGTTGTAGAGGTTTGCGATTTCGGGGCTCTCTTTAGGTGTGGCGGTTGGGGCCTGCCGTACCCCGGACGTGGTGGAAGACTGCACCTGCGTTGGGTTTTCAGTCTTCGCGTGTCCGCTGATGCGGTCAGGTGTGTATTGGATCTATTGGGTAAGTACCCAATTTCCTTTGGTTAGGTATAGGGTTTGGAGTCTTTTTCATCAAATCTTACCCAGGGATATGTTAGGATAGCTTGTAGAGTGGAAACAAACTTGAGAATCTTCGGTTTCTTCCAGGTTGGTTTCTTGTTGGTCGCGGTGGCCCAATATTACTTAGTTGTTGGTAATATTGTTAGTTGTTGGTTTCTTGGGGCCCTTGGTTGCCACGATTCCTTTCTCCTTTCCTCAAGCCTCCGATTCTCCGACTGTGTTGTTGTTCCGAATGACTGTCCGTATCTGGATGAACTTCTCTATGAGCCGAAAAAGCAGGCCTCAATTATAACATTTGAAGCCTTGCTTATCTGCCCACCAAATCTTCTCTGGCCCATTGTTAATTTTGGCGGGCTCGTTAACTTTAATAGCTTTAAATTCTTTATCGAGTTTCGACTTGGTCCCATCTATCTTTAATTGTTAATGTTTTCCCTGACAGTGAGGTGAACAGTCGAGCGTTCAAGGATGGGTACAATCTGTTCCTAGGCCACTTGAACTTCTGCCTCGGGTTTAAAACAGAAACTGCTGCCACTCACCGGACACCAGATGTGCTGTCCATGCCGGTAGTGGGGCGCACTTGTGGTGACACAATATGTCCCACCCCCTGTGAATGCTACCTGTGGGGAAACATGGCCTTGTGCCATTACCTCCATGGTACAGTTCACATGTTGTGCGCCAGCAGCGTTAAACCCGCACTGTGGTTTCGAATAGGCATTCAAATGCTGGGGACACAGCATTTTGTGTGCACCCCGGCTCCGGCACCCGGAGAGGTCTGTACCAGTCATAGTGTGCTCCCACTTTATGACATAAGGTGGGACCTCTGCGAAACAGACGTGTGCACCCCTTGAATGATCCCAATGTTCTCCACCCTGTATACCGGTGCGGGTCGGGCTGTCCCACCAATGACCGGCTGTAGGGGTTGTTGGTTGGGTGGTCGGTTTGGCCCGGGCCTGACCCAGTGGACATTTTCGAGGCGTCCCCACACTCCCACTTAGTTCTGACACTGGGATCCTGCCAGGCAGCTGATGTGCAGAATAACAAGCTCGAGACAGACAAGCAGGTGAAAGGTTAAAATAATAACGGTTTTATTGAGAGAAAAATAAAACAAAACAAGCAAGCAGAGAAATTAATTGGTTCAACAATACTAAACCAAGGCTACAGCTCTATACACTTTAAAAAGAAAAAAAAAGGAATACTATATATTCAAAACAGAGGGCACGCGAGTGCGGGAAGGAGTACGACACATCGAGGGGTATCACACATTAACACTCCCCTTAGCCTTATCCCCACCTCCTACACTATCCCTAACCTAGGTCGAACTAAAGGGGGGTCAGACTCTCATGCTCATCCAATGCATTGGAACAAAGGCCTTTAGGTTGTCCTGGGACTGCAGCTTTAGTTGGTGTGGCCTGGTAAAGTTCAGTGTGCACTGGCCACACACTCTCCCATCAGTCAGGTAGTGGATCTTCCTCCTTGGCTGGGCGAAAAGGCTTACCCTCCTGGGTCGGGCTGCGCCGCTTAGCGAGGCCTGCTCTGGGCTCCGGTCCGTACCGGGATGGTGCACTCCGTCCCGTGTCTTCCTGGTTCCACACTGAATCCCTGCCTGAGGTGGTGGGCACGGGGAGGGGGGAACAGTCAGGTTTAAATCGGGAGGCAGTACGGACCGGGAGCTTCGCCTGCTTACCAAAGCATGGGCCTGCTGTGCATAGCCTTCCCTGTCTTGGAGACTGCTTCTCCCAGTAGAGTCCTTGAAGTTTCCTTTTGCAGCGAAGTCCCAGGATGAAATCGAAGTGAAGTGTAGAAGCTGTCTCTCCCGAAGTGTGTTCCAAGTTGAAGTGTCTCCAACTGCCCTTTCCGTCTGCTTACTAAAAACAGTTATACTCTCTCGATCTGCCTTGCCTCCCCCAGATCGAGGGGTGTCCCAGGTTACTTCGTTAACTGTAAATGGCTGCAAAACGGCCGATTTCCCACTAACGGCCTTATCACCGGCCCTCATTGTTTTTGGTTTCAGTCACACAATGGTGTCTCTGGTGCCTAGTCCTCTAAAACGGTTTCTGATATGATTGGATCTGTTAGGATGGGCCCGATGATGGTTTTAACTAGCTTAACCCTGATTGCAGTGCAACCAGGTTCATTGTACTTACCGGCCTACTGGCGACTTGCTATTACATATTCAATTCCATGTCTGGCCTGGAATCCACATAGGGACTGTGGAATTCCAGGCCCTGTCTCCAGTCTTGTTGCTGGGGAGAAAAATGACTCGCTTCCAGCAGCTTTCTGGTCACGTGTCCCAGAACTCCATTTTGTACGTTTAAGAAGTGGCCAACTTTGTTTGATTCGGAAAGCAGGCGAGGTGGGGGAATTTTGCAAACTCCCTACAGCGGCATCCTCACTACTATTCTCATGATAGTGTGATTGGAACGTCCACAATCCAGTGGTACAGGGTAGGCTTCAGAGACTAGGCAGGGCTGACACGGGCTCAGCGAATTACTAAACGGGTGGAGGGCTGCGAGGTGCTTGTTGCAATCCAGGAGGGGACTAAACCTTGTTTTAAATCCTCCAGGTTGCTGCGGCCCTCGCCCAGCAACCATGCCCCGTATAGCACGCACACCTAATTCTGTGCAGCTTGATCCGAAGCATTCCTGTCCTCCCGTATGAGTGCATTTACTGTTTTGGTGTGTCTTTCCAGCTCAGCTTTAATATCTTTTAAATGGACCGTCATAGCCTGGTCCTCATGTAGCTCTGAGCCTACCACTGTGTTCTCCTCTGTTAGGATTTTTCTTAATTGGGTCTTTAAACCATTTATCTGGGTTTGTAGCTCTATATCATCTAGGCTGTTTATTACTGAGGATCCTGTATTATAAGCAATGAAAATATCATTCCAGGTCCCCCTTCTTTGTCTCCCCGTGCCCATATTATGCTCAGGATGTAAACTGTACAGTTTCGCTTTGTCCACATTGGCAAAGTCGAATTCATAACATTTTCTAAACATTTCCTTCAGCAGGGCTTGCTACAACTGTTCTGTCTCCTTAGGGCACCACTCAGGTAAGTGCACCTCGGTCAGGTTTAGGATCACTGAGGCCACTGCATAGTGTACCCCCTGGTACAGTAACTTATCGGTTGGCACTAGGACTAAACCATTCCCTGGTCCCTTGGTGGTGGTAGGACACCTCTGTACTATAGTCCGTGTTGTCGTGCTTGTGGGCAGGGGCTTTCGGGGGCGGGTTACGGGTTCGGTGACATTGACTGGGATCGGGGAGTGTGGGATCGTGCATGCATGCAGCTAGAATCCCACCCCATCCCCTCCCTGGCATCTTGCCATTGTCTGTGGAAGATGATGGATATGCCTGCGGGGCAGACTTTCTCTGACCCCCACATACAAACATAAATCCCCTGATCCGGCTCCCACCACTTGTCCCAACACACACTCACTCCCCCTCGGGTCCCTGTAATCGTCCGATGGGTGTCGTTCCCCAATTGTTCCCAATCGACTGCGGGGTTTCCTATATCCTTGCTCAGCTTTCTGAGCCACCACCACCTATCCAGGGGAATCTGTTCCTTGCATGTCAAACACACACGTTTCCCCTCGGTGACGCTGACCCTTGTAGCAACGATCTGTACCCTGGGGCACGGGATGGAGGCCTCCCCGTATGTGAACCCGGTCTGGCAGGAGTACTGTGTCACCTTCCCTCGTGGAAGTAAATGGCGAGCTCCTCCACACCCCATTCGCCACCCCCTGCGGTAACGATCGGTGTTCTCTCTCCCGAGCACCAATAGCTGTGGGAGTTCTCCACGTCTCCTCGGTCACCGCTGCTCACCCCTACCAGGGCGAGCAGGAGCAGAACCCTCCTCATGCCGATTTCCTTTCTGTAGGGGGACATAAAACAGATAGCCATGTCCCGAGAAGGTTCTCTGGCCTGACACAGTTACCGAAATTCTCAAAACCTTAAACTTATCATAAACTAAAATTAGACTGTTAAAGTTCCAAACTGTAAAAACACCCTTAAACTAAAAGCTATGTACATCCGCCGCCCGTCTCCAGATGGCCAGGCTAATTCCTGTTAGGCCTCTGCCTTTTGTGGAATCTGGGCAGCTTGTACGCCTGGGCGTAAGGTGACTTGTGCCACCGGACTCGGTGATGTTGTGTATGTAATATGTGTGCTACTTTGAACCTATGGACAGGACTGCACTACTTGTAGGGCATAGTGATACGCAGTACCACTCCTGGCCATAAGGGTATAAATAGTACTGTGGGTACTGATCTCCCCTCAGTTTCCGCCTGTGGGCATGAAGTAAAGACCTGTATAGTCCCTACCTCCAACCAGTAAAGACCTGTTTTATTGTTACTAATTAAGTCTGAGTATTAATTACTTGAACAACTCACAGATTTAACACTGGCGACGAGTCTGATTCGGACCCTGCGGCAGTCACTCCACGGCAGCTTCGTCCACAGCCAGGACGTTGCAGAGAGGTTTCCACCCTCTCCACCCCACTGGAAGACATCCTGACCTCGGAGCCTCCATCGGCGACCGTCAGCTTCTTCTCCAGCTTGGTGGTGGGTAAGCCGTTGTCTGAGCCGGGCAGCGACGCGACAGGCAGTCGACCGCGTTGGCTGCACGAACGGGGCTGGGGGAGCTGGAGGAATAGGGCGCGAGAGCCGCTTCGAGCGGGAGGCGTTTCAACAGAGCGATCGCATCTCCTGATAAGAGCCGAGAGCCGCTTCGCGATCCAGCGATCGCATCCGCTGATAAGGGCCGCACTCGGGCGATCGCGACGAAGATAAGGGCCGCACTCGGGGGCTGAAGGGAGACGGCGTTGGGGGACGGGTGAAGACCGCCAAGCGCGGGAAAACTGCCATTTTGTGGGCGGAGGACGATGGCAAGAGCGGGAAGCCGCCATCTTGGATAGCAGTAAAAAAAAAAAAATCTGAGAAATTGCAAATCTACAATGCCTAAACACGGGAATATTAGCACCTTTGATAGTGACCTCGAAGATTGGGCCATATATGTTGAAAGAGTAAAAAATTATTGTAAGGCCAATAAAATTCGTGACCAAGATAAAGCTCTAACATTATTAAATTTAATGGGTGCGAAGACATACGGGCAATTGAAACACCTGTTATCACCAGATGAACCGGCGGATAAGACGTTCGATGAGATTGTTACTGTCCTGAAAGATCATCTAAACCCCACGCCGCTGATGCTAGCGGAACGATTAAAATTTTATGACAGAAGGCAGCTACAGCATGAAAGCAATGCTGAATATTTGCTGGAATTGCGTAAATTAGCGAAATATTGCCAGTTTGGAACGGGACTGACAGATGCACTACGAGACAAATTTGTGTGTGGTTTATTTAAACAGGATACACAAAAGCGACTGCTCAAGGAGAATGAGCTGACGCTTGAGAAGGCGGTCACTATGGCAGCAGCACACGAAGCCGCAGCGAGAGGCACGGCAGTAATGCAGCTACGGTCACCGGAGCTCAGTGCACACAAATTGGGTGTGAGTTCTGGCAAATGTTATCATTGTGGAAAGACAACGCATGATCAGAACCAGTGTTGGTTTAAAAACCAAGAATGTAGAACTTGTGGTAGGCTTGGACATATAGCTAGAGTATGCAGGTCAGGGAAGAAGACCAGCAACAAGAAGTCACCGCAAGGAAAATACGCAAAGGTACACAAGGTGACCGAACAGGAGTCCGATTCAGACGCTAGCAGTAATGAACTGGCTAGCTTAAGCTGTAATGAACTGGCTAGCTTAAGAGTACTCAACGCTGGTAAGGGTGCAGACCTCCAGACAATTTGGGTCACTCTTCAGATAGAAGGAGTCCAAGTAAAACTGGAATTGGACACTGGATCGGCATTGACGGTCATAAATAAGAAAGATTACGGAAAGTTATTCCAACATATTCCCCTACAGGATACGGGGATTATATTGAAAACATACACGGGGCAAAGAGTGTACCCCATCGGGAAAATAGAGGTTGCAGTGGTCCACAAGGGCGAAGACAGTCAAATAATGGACTTATATGTGATATCTGAAGGAGGTCCTCCACTACTAGGACGGGAGTGGATTAGGAAAATGAATATGGACTGGCATTTCCTACAAACAATAACGAGTGAGAACTCGGTGAAGATAGTCGGCCCAGACTCTGGAACGGATGATGGTAAGCCCAACTCAGGTGCAAAAGACAAAGTTTCAGCACAGAATTCCACTGAGCAACAACAACATAGTTTAACTGTGGATTCTGAGTCTGGCAAGTCTACTGATGTGCCCATTTCTGAGGGACACCGGGCTCGAACTCAACTCCATTTCAAACTACAACAGCAATTAGAACAAATGCTTCGCCGTTTTGAGCAAGAGTTGAATGCAACGAAAGAGTTCTTTGATATAGAGTTGGAGAATCTGGAAAGACAACAGAAGCAGCTGATGGAGAAAATGGAGCAGGAGCACACAAAACGTCTGATGTCAGAGGAGTTAACGGTCAGCCAACTCCTGCATATGCTGAAGGACAGGACTCTGAAATGGGAAAAACTTGAACACGAACTTCAATATTCAAACGAAAGGGGTTCGGAGCTCTCAAAGGTTATTGGAAGAGCTGAGGTGGCAACACAGACTGAGATGACTGCAACAGAGCAGCCCTTGGATGCCAAAAGTACGCTGACTCACGTCAACGTAGAACAACAGACCGCTGAAACAGCTGCTCCGGTAGAGGGATTGAATAGTCCGATCAATCAATCTCCAAAAGAAGTTGAAGTAGTAAAATCTCAAATGAGGTCATTAGTAAACGACTTGCTGAAAGCCCAGAAAAAGCTGGATGAAGAGGTACGCATGAAGAAGTCTCTTCAGGAAAGATGTCTGGACTTGGAACAAAAGCTGGCTAACGCCCAGCTGGGTATGGAGGAAATAGAAGACCCTCTCGCTGGCCTAGATCAGGACGACACCGAATATTACTATGTCCTGTCCTGCCCAACTTGTAACTTCGACTCCCACCATACAGAAATCATGGAGGAGCACCGAAAGTCTACGGAACATCGGGAGAAGGTGGCTCTACTACGGAAAAAGGAGGAAGAGAAGGAGGAACTGCGCATGCAGCTGGCAGCTGACAGTGGAGCCCAGAGAGTCTCCAAGAAGCAGAAAAGGAAAAGTCGAAACAGAAGATGACCCATCTGAACCATTATTACCTCTACCAGATCACACACGTGGTCCCTCCGAACGGAGCCAATTCAGTTCGGAAGTTCAAACTGTTAAATCCATGGAAGGACTATTGAATGAGTCACTCCAGCAACGTGAGCCGACTCCACCACAGAGATTGAATCTGTGAACTGTTTTCCGCAGAGACTGAATCTGTGATCTGTTTTGACATGAAGTTATCTATGTATCTATGTTATTCTGTTATGTAAACCTGAAGTTATATATGTATATGTGTTATTACGTTATGTTAAATGGGGAGATGACTGTAAAGCTAGGAAGGGAGGAATGTTGTGTATGTAATATGTGTGCTACTTTGAACCTATGGACAGGAATGCACTACTTGTAGGGCGTAGTGATACGCAGTACCACTCCTGGCCATAGGGGTATAAATAGTACTGTGGGTACTGATCTCCCCTCAGTTCCCGCCTGTGGGCATGAAGTAAAGACCTGTATAGTCCCTACCTCCAACCAGTAAAGACCTGTTTTATTGTTACTGATTAAGTCTGAGTATTAATTACTTGAACAACTCACAGATTTAACAGGTGAGTCCTCCTTAAAAGACCTGGGAGATTCCCTGAATCCCAGTTAATCAGGGGATTGTCCCCTCCTGTGCTGCAGCACACTACCCCCTTCGGTGTGGCTGCTGAGTCCTTATCCTGTACCGTGGGTTCCCCACAGCCTGATGCTGCAGGCTGGGGACCCTTCTCTCTCTCTCTGCCCAACGCTACCTCTCCTTTGAAGGCGGCAGGCTGGGGGTCTGTGTCCTTAGACTGCTCCCTGACCTTGGTTTTTCCCTTTCTGTTAAGGGCTCTCCTGGGGCTGGACTGTTTAAAGTGATACTCAGGTGACCACGGTAGTTTAGGCTGTGGTATGCGAGGAGACCTTCTTAAGGCTCGGCTACTGGGGGTGTACCTGAATCCC
Organism: Somniosus microcephalus; assembly: GCF_052327205.1. Taxonomy (NCBI): domain Eukaryota; kingdom Metazoa; phylum Chordata; class Chondrichthyes; order Squaliformes; family Somniosidae; genus Somniosus; species Somniosus microcephalus. The sequence continues at coordinate 325,132,299 of NC_140987.1, read as the reverse complement.
ACTTAATTGGTGGGAGGGCCTCTCCAGTCACACAATTCACTGCCCCCACCTTTGTGGTCTGTGAGTCTGTCACAGCTGCAGGCTGAAGCTCTCTAGCTTTAACAGGGTTCACCCTTGCTGGCCGTTCTCCACTCTCAGGCCTACGAATTCAGTCTGGACACTTTTGGGGCGCTAAAGTCGGGCGCTCGCTAAAGTTAGCGCCCGCCGGAAAGTGTAGGCCACATCGCCGAAATTCAGTAGAGTTGGCCCTAAGTTTGGCCGAGCGCTGAAACTGGCGTTGAAATGCTGTGTTCCGGCGCTAAGCCGGCGATGCGGCCTAATAACGCCGAAGCCGGGCGCAGCGCAGGTGCGGTCATGTTTTGATTGACAGCAGACACCCTGACGCCGGCCAGCTCTTAAAGGGGGAAGGGTCAACTTTGACTGCTGCCACGCCCTGCATACTGGAGCCCTGCAGCTAGGCCTCAGCACTACTGGTGTGCCAAAATAGCGCCTGGAGCAATGGAGAGGGCCCGTGAGCGAGCGCAGCGCTTCTCAGAGCATGCTCTGAGTGTGCTCATTCATGGTGTGGAGAAGAGAAGAGAGATCCTGTGCCCGGACAGTGGCAGGAAGGCTCCCAGGAGCCAGTACAGGAGAGCCTGGGGCAAAATCGCCCGCAGGGTGTCATCCACCTGTGATGTCCCCAGGAGTGCAGACCAATGCCGCAAGAAGTTCAACGACCTCACTCGGATGGTGAAGGTGAGTACCCTTTCCAGTGTCCCCCTCGTCCTTGCATGTGCACCTCACATTATGGGCAAAGGGACCTCAAAGGCCTAATGGGCAGCCCTCCTCCCGCAGCAATGGCACTTGCATGTTCATCAATAGCACTTTCTGCACTTAACACACTGGCCAAGCTATTCGACCATGGGAGGCAGTGCACCCAGCAACAGGGCACCACACTGGCCAAGCTATTCGACCATGGGAGGCAGTGCACCCAGCAACAGGGCACCACACTGGCCAAGCTATTCCACCATGGGAGGCAGTGCACCCAGCAACAGGGCACCACACTGGCCAAGCTATTCCACCATGGGAGGCAGTGCACACAGCGACAGGACACCACACTGTACTTAGAGGCCGTCATTTCTCTTGCAGGCCAAGCTGGCGAGCAATGTAAGGAGCCAGGCTGTCACTGGTGGAGGCCGTCCCGACTACCAGGCACTCACTGGTCTGGAGGAGAGCGTGGCACGACTCATGCGTGGCCGGGTGACTGGCCCTGTCGCGATCGGCGAGGCGGACCCTGTACTGGTACCCACTGGTAAGGACATGACCGGTTGCACCTCTCTCGTTGCCCTCGCGCTTCAGATCTACATCCTTTCCCACTGACCGACAAATGCGCATAATGCACCACTCAGGCCTCCCTCGCTGACGGCCTGTCCTCACTCTAAAGCTACTTTTGTGCCTTCCTGCTTTCAGCTGGTGAGGAGGAGGTGGTCCCTGAAGCGCAGAGAGCCAGGCCCTTGGAGGAGGAGGACGTCGAGGACCAGGAGGAAGGCGGCACATCGGGGGAACCCTCCTCCGCGCCAGGGGATGGCAATGGAGGGGAGACGTCTGGCCTGCAGGAGAGCCAGGGGGAGGTGTTGGAGGGGAAGGCCGAAGCTGGTCCCAGTAGGGTGGACGCACGCGGGAAGGGTCCGGCAGCACGCCGGCCTTCTCCCCGGAGGGAGAGTCTGCCCTCCAGTCTGGACACGGTCCTCGCCCAGGAGGTGCGCGTCCTCGATGAGATGTCGGCGGCGTTTGAGCGGCGCCACCAAGAGTTCATGGGGGTGGTCGAACAGATGCCTCACGCCATTGAGTCCCTGGCTCAGAGTGTGGTGGCTTTCGGGGAATCACAGGCCAGGGGGTTCGAACAACTCACAGCAGCGCACGACAGGGGTGTCCAGCAATTGGCCGCAGCGCACGACAGGGGTGTGGAGCAACTCGCAGCAGCGCAGGACAGGGGTGTGCAGCAACTCACGGCAGCGCAGGACGCGGGTGTGCAGCAACTGGCGGCAGCGCAGGACGCGACTCGCGAGATGAGTGGTGCCGTCCAGACACTGGCAGAGCTGATGCGGGCACATACCAGGGCAGTTCGGGCACTCACTTCTGCCACACTCGCTGTGGCACGGAGGCATCGCCATGGCACCTGCCGCCCTGCTGCAGCACAGCGGTCTGGCCTCCCCCAGATTGCTGCGCTTGCTACACTGCCAGCCCGGCCGAGTGCCAGTGTCTCTGGCGAGCAGCGCGCACCTGCCATCAGCCAGCTTGCCCCCAATGGTGCTGCCGACACTGCCACTCCCCCAGCCAAGGTGCGACGAGCTGCTGCTAAGACTGATGCTGCCCAGCCACAGCTGCAGCAGTCAGCAGGCGGCCCCTCCCGGGCCAGGCCTCGTCTAGGCCGACCCCCAAGGGCATCTGCCGACACGCTTTGTGGCCCTCATGAGCCTTCCCCCAGCCTCGCCACACCCGCAGGGCCCAGGTTGAGGCAGAGCAGCAGGTCGGCCAGGGGCCGGAGAAGCCTATCTAAGGACTCGCCCTCTCGGCACACCCATTAGAGTGTGGTGAGAGCGGTTTCTTTTATATTGGGGGGCTTGTGTTGTGGGGGGCATTATTTTGTTAAGGCCGAGGATCAAGGCATTTTTTGTTTTCATGGGGGTGTCTCTGTTGTGGGGGGGGGTGCTTATTTTTGTAAGGCCGCTGGTGAAGGCCTTTTGGATGGGCAAGTTTTGTTAGTACTCCCCAGGTTTTGGGAGTGACAGATGTTTTTGACTGTTTTTTGGGGGTCTTGTCTGTTTTTCTGTTTCATGTGGGAAGGGCCCTGAGTTTGTGAAATAAAGCTCTTGATTTATTCAGCATGTCCAGGTGCCATGTTTGAAGTGGTTGTTGCGTTAACTGGCTGAGGGCTTGCGGAGCGGCTGCCTCAGGTGCGTTCATTGCCACAGGCCATTCCCTGACAGGGGGCCTAGAAGTGTCGATCAATAAGCCCCCGGCGGACGGCCCTTGGCCCTTGTGGCTCCCTCCTGGGCTGGTCCTCCTCCTCCTCCTCCTCCTGCTCGTCCTCCTGAGGTGGTGGTGCAATGCCAGGTGGCAGTGCCTGAGTCCTGCGGATAGCCAGGTTGTGCAGCATGCAGCACACGACGACGAACTGGGAGACTCTATCCGGCGAATACTGAAGAGATCCTCCGGAACGATCCAGGCAGCGGAACCGTTGCTTGAGGACGCCTATCGTTTGCTCGATGATGTTCCTTGTGGCTTGATGGCTTTCGTTGTATGCCTCCTCCGCTGGGGTCCTGGGCGCGCGGAGCGGGGTCATGAGCCATGTACACAAAGGGTAGCCCTTGTCCCCGATAAGCCATCCCCTTGGTGGAGGCTGTGCCTCGAGCATGTCAGCTACAGTAGTCTGGCGCAGGATAAATGCATCGTGGCTGCTTCCTGGGAAGCGGGCATTGACAGCTAGGATGTGCTGCCTGTAGTCACACACCAGCTGTACATTTAGGGAATGGTAGCCCTTCCGGTTGCAGTAATCCTCGGCATTGTGGATGGGTGCCCGCATAGCCACATGCGTGCAGTCAATGGCGCCCTGCACCATGGGGAAGCCTGCGATCCTGCCAAATCCGACTGCACGCTGCTCCTGCCTCTGTCGGGTCATGGGGAAGGTGATGAATTGGTGTCTCCTCGCGTAAAGTGCATCGGTGACCTGCCGGATGCAGCGATGCGCGGCGAACTGGGAGATGTTCGCTATGTCCGCAGCAGCGGCTTGGAAGGAGCCGCTTGCATAAAAGTTCAGAGCCACCGTGACCTTCACTTCCACCGAGAGAGACGTCCTGCACATCAGCTGTGGACGCAGATCTGTGTGAATCAGCTGGCAGGTCTCTGCAACGACGTCCCTTCTGAAGCGCAGCCTCTTAACACAATGCGCCGCAGTCATGGTGAGATAGGACACCTGCTGCCGGTATTGCCTGAGTGGGTAAGGCCTACGTTGCCGACGCCTGATGGCCCCTCTGCGTCTAGGCATGGCTGGCCCTCTCTCACAGCGTCTGCGAGCCCTTCGCACATAATGCTGCAACTGAGGGTTGGCCCCCCATACAGCCCCCATAATAAAGTTGAGAACAGATAAATCACAATGTCAAAGCACTGGCCAGAAGCCAAAAATACCTCTCCTATGTTGTCCCAAATCAGTAACCTCTGTCCCTTGGTCTCTGTCCAGAAATCCAAAGCAGTAAAGTCATTGCAGCAAAATGGCTGGGCTTTATAGGTCAGTGTAAGTGCCCTTTAATTAGCGCTCCCCAAGGCCCACAGGGCCTCTTTTGTGTTCCACCTCACAGTTCTTAGCAGCGCCACGCCCACATTGGGCGGGCGCCACTGAATTTCAGGTTTGGGGCGCACAAACAGCGTTGCGCGACGATATGACGTCATAAGCTGCGCGTGCACCTGAGCGGGTGCAAACACCTTGCGCCGGCGCTAAATGTCAACTGAATTTGGGCGTTGGCGCAGATCGGACTGCGTTCAGGCGCTAAGTGTCTAGCGCCGGAAATATAGCCCTTTTATGGCGTTAGCGGCTGGCGCAACCCACTGAATTTCTCCCCCTCAGTCTTGAACAGCTTGTACTGATTAATATGGAACCACTATGTGCCGCGGGACATCTTTATGGCATAGACCATGGGGCTTGCCTTATCCACAATGCTGTACGGCCCCATATACAATGGTTCAAAACTTCCCAACCGGGCAAAGTTCCTCACCATGACCTGATCCCCTATCTCCCACTCGTGGTGCCTGTTGGGTTCTAGCAGTAATCGGTTACTGGAGTTTCGAAGAATGAGAGGGGATCTCATTGAAACTTATAAAATTCTGACAGGACTGGACAGACTAGATGCAGGAAGAATGTTCCCAATGGTCGGGGAGTCCAGAACCAGGGGTCACAGTCTAAGGATAAGGGGTAAGCCATTTAGGACAGAAATGAGGAGGAATTTCTTCACCCAGAGAGTGGTGAACCTGTGGAGCTCTCTACCACAGAAGGCAGTAGAGGCCAATTCATTAAATATATTCAAGAAGGAGTTGGATATATTTCTCAAGGCTAAAGGGATCAAGGGGTATGGGGAGAAAGCAGGGACCGGGTACTGAATTTGGATGATCAGCCATGATCGCATTGAATGGCGGAGCAGGCTCGAGGGGCCGAATGGCCTACTCCTGCTCCTATCTTCTATGTTTCTATGAGTTAAAGCACCCGTGGCTGTGGTTACCCTCCCTGGGCCAGCCAACAAAACTTGAAGTGCAGCTAGTAATGAATCAACTGTGGGGGGAGAGGTCGGTGTTTCTGTCTTTGGGGCAGGAGCTGGGGAGTTTTTTCCCACATTATCCTTCCAAGGGTTTCTGCAGTCCCTTCTCCAATGCTCACTTTTCCCACACCCGAAGCAGTTACGCCTCGTATCCGAAGGGTTACCCCCTTCCTGGTGCCACTCCTTCTTACTTTGGCTCAGTTTTAACTTGTGAACCTTTCCTTTAGTTTGTCATTTTTCCACCCCTCTACCGTTGCGGTAAGCCAGGGTCAGTTGTCTGACCACTGTCTCCTCGGTGACTTGGGGGCCCTTTGCTTCGAACCACAGCTCGGCCTTGGCTCTGATCCGTGGCAAGCTGTTTGCCACCAGACTTCGGAGCCAGTGGGCCAGCTCGTCCTGGTTCAAATTAGTGCGGTCGAGATCCCCATTATAGGCTCTCGTATACACAGGCCACAGCCTGTCTGCGAATGCCTGTGGGGTCTCCCCTGCTAACTGTGTAATCTTCTCCACCTGGGAGAAAGGACTACATTGTTCATCCCCATCACCTCTGATGTGCCTCAATGAATCCGAGACTCGACGTTAACGGAGCAAAGCAAGGCTTTTATTAACTCAGAAAGTAATACACATTGGAGAAGTGTCTCTCATCCAGAGATCTGCTGTACTGCTGTGAGACACGCTGGGGCTTGCTTAAGTAGGGGCCAGGTATGGGCGGAGCCCTACACACAATACAATACAGGTAAGGAAATGAAACTGAAACTAAACTAAACACAGGGAATACAGTGCCTGATGAATGGCATATTTCATCACATTCACCCCTTCTACAGATTTAGTCTGTTCGGGGGTTTGATAGTCCTCTGTGACCGACGTAGCTGTTGTGGTGCCGCGGGTGTCGGCTGGGTGTCCCCGATGGCCTCCTGGGTCTCTGCCGGGGGCGCCGCCAGGGTTGTTGAAGGGGTAGTTGGTGGGGGCACCGTTGGTCGATTTTCTTCCGGGGGTGGTGAAAGGATAGTGGGTGGGTAAGAATTGCTGTGATCGTTGTTGCTGTTGTTGTCGTGGTTGTTGCCGTTACCGGCTGGGGCGACGTCTTTTATGGACATGGTGTCCTCCCTTCCGTCGGCGTGCCGGACATACGCGTATTGGGGGTTGGCGTGGAGTAGGTGCACTGACTCCACGAGGGGGTCCGTCTTGTGGCCCCTCACATGCCTTCGTACAAATACCGGACCTGGGGTGGAGAGCCATGACGGCATGGATACGCCTGAGGTGGATTTCCGGGGAAAGACAAACATTCGTTCATGAGGCGTGGCATTAGTGGCAGTACACAATAGCGACCGTATCGAATGGAGCACATCTGGGAGGACTTCCTGCCAGCGGGAGATAGGGAGGCCCTTGGTCCTTAGAGCTAGAGTGACTGCTTTCCATACTGTCCCGTTCTCTCGCTCCACCTGGCCGTTACCCTGGGGGTTGTAGCTGGTGGTACGGCTCGTGGCGATCCCCCTGGACAGCATGTACTCGCGTAGCTCTTCACTCATGAAGGACGCCCACCTATCCGTATGGATGTAGCTTGGCATACCGAACAGGCAGAACAGGCTGTTGAGGCATTTAATGACTGTGGCGCTGGTCATGTCTGGGCAGGGGAAGGCGAATGGGAAACGGGAGTATTCGTCCACAATGTTCAGGAAGTAAACATTGCGGTCGACTGACGGGAGGGGGCCCTTGAAATCTAAGCTGAGCCGCTCAAAGGGCCGTGTAGCTTAGATTAAGGGGGGTTTATCTGGCCGGTAGAACCGAAGCTTGCACTCAGCGCAAGTGCGGCAGTTCCTGCTCAGAGACCGAACTTCCTCAATCGCGTAGGGTAAGTTGCGGGACTTTATGAAGTGGAACAGTCGTGTGACCCCTGGGTGGCAGAGGTCGTTGTGGAGGGTCTGTAGCCGATCCCCGGTGGCGCTGGCACACATCCCTCGTGAGAGGGCGTCAGGGGATTCATTAAGGGCCCCTGGCCGGTAAATGATGTCATACTCGAAGGTGGAGAGCTCGATCCGCCACCTAAGAATCTTATCATTTTTAATCTTCCCCCTCTGTTTATTATTGAACATAAACGCTACCGACCACTGGTCGGTAAGTAGGGTGAAGCTTTTGCCGGCTAGGTAGTGCCGCCAGTGGCGCACTGCCTCCACGATGGCTTGGGCCTCCTTTTCCACGGAGGAGTGTCTGATCTCGGGCCCTTGGAGGGTCCTTGAGAAGAAAGCTACGGGCAGCCCCGCCTGGTTGAGGGTGGCCGCCAAGGCAAAGTCAGATGCGTCACTTTCCACTTGAAAGGGAGTGTTCTCGTCCACTGCCTGTAGCGTGGCCCGCTCAATATCCCGCTTAATGCTTTTGAAGGCGGCGTGGACCTCAGCAGAGAGCGGAAAAGAGGATGCTTTCAAGAGGGGGCGGGCTTTGTCGGAGTAGTTGGGGACCCATTGGGCATAATAAGAAAATAACCCCAGGCACCTTTTCAGGGCTTTGGGAGTGTTGGGCAGGGGGAGCTCCCGTAGGGGGCGCAATCGGTCAGGGTCTGGTCCGATTTCCCCATTCTCCACCACGCTGCCTAGTATGCAGAGGCGCGTGGTATTGAAAACGCACTTGTCCTCGTTGTAAGTGAGGTTGAGTTTTTGTGCGGTTTTCAGGAACCTCTCGAGGTTCGAGTCGTGATCCTGCTGGTTGTGACCGCAGATGGTGACGTTGTCGAGGTAGGGGAAGGTTGTCTGCAAGTGGTGGTCATTGACCATGCGGTCCATCTCCCTCTGGAAGACCGAGACCCCATTCGTCACCCCAAAGGGGACTCTGAGGAATTGGTAGAGGCGTCCGTTCGCCTCGAAGGCGGTGTACGGGCGGTCCTCTGGTCTGTTAGGGAGCTGGTGGTACGCTGACTTGAGGTCGATGGTAGAGAACACCTGGTATTGGGCGATTTGGTTCACCATCTTGGATAGGCGGGGTAGCGGGTAGGCGTCTAGCTGGGTGTATAGATTAACCGTCTGGCTATAATCTATCACCATCCGCTTCTTCTCGCTACCCCTCACCACCACCACTTGGGCGCGCCACAGGCTGTTGCTGCGTTCGATAATGCGCTCCTTCAGGAGCCTGTCTACCTCGGTCGCGATAAACCGCCTGTCCTCCCAGCTGTACCTCCTGCTTTTGGTCGCTATTGGCCGGCAGTTGGGAGTAAGGTTCGCGAATAGCGAAGGCGGCTTTACATTCAGGGTAGCCAGACCGCACACTGTGAGGGGCGGCTGGGACCCACCGTAATTGAGCGTGATGCTTTGGTGGTGGCACTGGAAATCCAGGCCCAAGATCACGCTCGCACATAGATTCTTCATGATTAGTAATTTAAAATTATCGTATACAGTTCCGTTAACGGACAATTGTACTGCGCAGTAACCCATAATGGTCGATGTCTGGGTTTTATCAGCCATAGAGATGGTGCCCCGAGCAGGGACCACCGTTAGAGAGAGTTGTTGTGCTAGTTCAGGGTGGATAAAACTCTCCGTGCTTCCACTGTCAATTAAACATTTAACCCCGCACCCGTTTACCTCGATGTCCACCATTGATTTGGATAGCGGGTGCGGTCTGGTCTGGTCCACTGTGACCGATGCCACTGTAGGGCCCTGATCGAGACAAGATGGCGTCCACGCTGTCTGCTCACAAGATGGCGGACCCCACGAGGTCGGGCAAGATGGCGTCCAAGATGGCCGCTCCCACGGTGCACACGCGGCGGTGGCGGGTTTTCCAGCGGGGTTCCCTCTGCACACCTTCCCGAAGTGCCCCTTCTTACCGCACGTAAAGCAGGTGGTGCCTTTCGCCAGGCACAGGTTTCTGATGTGCTTCGGCTGCCCGCAGAAGTAGCAGTTGGGGCCCTGACGCATCGCGGCTGTCGTAGGGCTTCTGGGGGGAGAGCGGGGCCCCGACGGTGTCGGGCTGCCGGGCAGGGAAGATGCCTTCCAAGAAGGCGGCGCCCTTGGTGCACACGTGGCGGCGTGGGCGGCGCGGGCCGAAGAGTAGGCGTCCGAGTTTCTCTGGGCCACATCCAGGGATCGCGCTGTGTCCACAGCCTGTTTCAGGTCCAATCCCGTTTTTTCCAGTAGTCTCTGCCGGATGTAAGTGGAGCTGAGGCCTGCGATAAAGGCATCACGAACAAGCTCGTCAGTGTACACTGCGGCTTTTACATCTTGGCACTTGCAGTCTTTGCCAAGCATTTTCAGGGTGACTAGGAACTCATCCAGCGATTCCCCAGGTCGCTTGTGCGAGTAGCGAGCAGATGCCTAGCGTACACCTCGTTCGTAGGCTGCTGGTAATGCGTCTTTAGGATGTCGCAGGCGGCCGGGTACGTGTCGGCGTCTTGGATGAGGGGGTAAACCCGGTGGCTTACCCAATTCCACAGGATTCTGAGTTTCATACTCTCAGCGTCCGTAGCGCCTGTGATGGCTGCGGAATTCACAGAATCACAGAAACCCCACAGTGCAGATAGAGGCCATTTCGGCCCATCGAGCCTGCACCGACACATATCCCACCCGATCCCCGTAACCCCTACACCAACACATATCCCACCCTATCCCTGTAACCCCACGCATTTAATCCCCCTAACACTAAGGGTCAATTTATCATAGCCAATCAACCTAACCCGCACATCTTTGGACTGTGGGAGGAAACCGGAGCACCCGGAGAAAACCCACGCAAACACGGGGAGAATGTGCAAACTCCACACAGACAGTCGCCCGAGGCCGGATTCGAACCCGGGTCCCTGGCGCTGTGAGGCAACAGTGCTAACCACTATGCCACCGTGCTGTCCAGGAAGAATTCCATACACTTAAACCAGTGTCCGAATCGTGCCGATGCGTCCGAAGCATGCGGGTCCAAATCCAAACGTTCGGGTTTCAAGAGTTGGTCCATTGCGTTGAAAATTGAGTTAATAAAATTGATGTGCCTCAATGAATCCGAGACTCGACGTTAACGGAGCAAAGCAAGGCTTTTATTAACTCAGAAAGTAATATACATTGGAGAAGTGTCTCTCATCCAGAGATCTGCTGTACTGCTGTGAGACACGCTGGGGCTTGCTTAAGTAGGGGCCAGGTATGGGCGGAGCCCTACACACAATGCAATACAGGTAAGGAAATGAAACTGAAACTAAACTAAACACAGGGAATACAGTGCCTGATGAATGGCATATTTCATCACAACCTCCAGACCTTGCTCCCGGATGGCAGCGTACCCGCCCTGTCCATTCTTGCTCTCAGCAGAGAGGGACTGGTATAGCTTGCCATCCAGGGAGAACAGAAGCATTTTGGCCATTTCTGAGTCATCGCACTCATTAATGCCTGCTGCTTGTTCCACCTCCATGAAGTGGACTGAGGGGTCTCCCTTGTGGGCGAGTTTTTTCAGGTGGCTTACCATAGCCCTAAGCTGTTGGGTACTGTGGGGAATCACGAATTGGCTTTCAAGGGGCCCCTGGCCCCCACCACCCCCGGGTGGGCCAAACTTCTGCTGCCGAGCCAGGCACATCGCCCCCGGCTCCGACGTTTCCTGCATTTGTTTGCCCACTTCTGCCTGCTGCCAAACCGAATCAAAACCCGGCGCCACAGGTGATGGTGGTATGCACTCCTCCCTGCCCTCCCTACAGATTGCTTGTCCCTCCTGCTGCCCAACCGGGTTGTTCCCCGGTGCCACAGGTGACGTCTGAACAGTTTCTCCTTCTACTTCCAGGTCCACCCTGGCTGCACCCGGGCTCACTAGGCATACCATGCCTTTTGCCCTGGACAGAGCAAGTTTTAAACTGTTGATCTGCTTTTGACAGGGACCGTGATCTCCCGCTTCAAAACCCCTAGTGCTTGCTACTTTATAAGCTGCCTGCATGTCTCTTAACCTTTCCTCCTGTTCTTTTAACTGTCTGGTTAGGTGAGCGTTCTCTTCTTTTAACACTAACTCATTGCTTTTATCCTCGGTGACTTGACACCGAAAATACTCATGTCTGTTCCTGTGTTTCTCCGCAATATGTGACTTCTCCTGACATTGAGCCAGTAATTCCTGCAATAATCCTTCCCCTGCTATAGCTCTTGCTTAAGACAGTTTGGCTGCCTCCTGTAGCTCTTCTGTTAACACCTTAATGTGTTGATCTAAAAGCTGGATCTGTTGCAGGGCGCAGACCAACCAGGTGGCCTTTTCCCCCGACTTCTTATGATCCTTGCTCTCAGTCCTTTGGCTGCAGCGTCCTGTAAGGGGTGATGTGTTTGGTCAGCTTTGCCTCTGACTCCCTGAGTGGTTCGAATCGCTCCCACTCCCTTGGTTCTAGACTTTTGACTTATTTGTGGGTTGTAATGAAATTGCAACAGACAACTGAGTTGGTGAAAAAAAACTTGGATTTTTATTGAGACAGGAAAATATCCACAACACAATATTCTTATTACTCTAAAGGGGGGAGCACTTTGGAATATGCGAAGGAGAATAACAATAGGCAAAATACTTCACCCCTCCCAATCCCACTACACTAACTAGGTTGGATTCCAGAGGACCAGGGAAATGCTCACCAAACGACTTTCTTGACAGTTGTAGAGGTTCGCGATTTTGGGGTTCTCTTTGTGTGGTGTTTGGGGCCTGCCATACCCCGGACATGGTGGAAGACTTCACCTGCATTGGGTTTTCAGTCTTCGCGTGTCCGCTGATGCCGTCGGGTACGTATTGGATCTATCGGGTAAGTACCCAATTTCCTTTGGTTAGGTATAGGTTTTCGAGTCTTTTGCATTAAATCTTACCCAGGGGTAAGTCAGAATAGCTTGTAGAGTGGAAACAAACTTGCGAATCTTCGGTTTCTTCCAGGTTGGTTTCTTGTTGGTCGCGGTGGACCAATATTACCTGGTTGTTGGTAATAATGTTGGTTGTTTGTTTCTTGGGGCCCTTGGTTGCTGCGATTCCTTTTCCTTTCCTCAAGTCTCCGATTCTCCTTCTGTCGATCGAATTGTCCCGAGGCTGATGTGTTTTTCGAATGAGCTGTGCCTCTTTCTGTTTCTGTCCGAACTGTGCTGCTTTCTGTGTAAAAGCAGGCCTCAATTAAACTGTTTTGAGGCCTTGCTTATCTGCCCACCAAATCTTCTCTGGCTCATTGTTAATTTTGGTGGGCTCGTTAATTTTAATAGTTTTAAATTCTTTATCGAGTTTCGGGCTGGTCCCATCTATCTTTAATTGATTTTAAATTAGTTTCGGGATTGCTTTGAAATCAGTTTAAGTGTGTGAAGTGGTTTTTGGATGTCTCTGTGAGTAGTTTAAACTGTTGTTCAATTGTCCTCGACTGCTGAGGCCAGGGTCCCTTTTGTTGATTTGTGGCATGTACTGTATTATTCATATTCTTGATGGCTCTGTAATTTTGGCGGGGACTGTCCTTCCATAGGCCTATTGTCTTTATGTGGAATGACTGAGACGGTCCAGAACATTCCCACACAATCTGGCCTAAGACAAATACTCAAACTGTTTGTTTTACAGTGCCCATCCCAACTCCTTTGTCACAGCCTTCCACAGGCCTGGACATGCCTTTTTAAAATAGCCAAAATCCTGGGGTTTTGACTTTAAGCCCCTTTTGGCCCATTATTCTTTTAAACAGTCCAAAAATCTCTTCTCTTCTTGGTTTGGGGGAATCTGTAGAATTTTGTGAACCTTACAAAACTTGCAGTTAGTTAGCACCTTTCCCGACCTCAGGACGTCTCAAAGCGCTTTACAGCCAATTAAGTACTTTTGAAGTGGAGTCACTGTTGTAATGTCGGAAATGTGGCAGCCAATTTGCACATATCAAGCTCCCACAAACAGCAATGTGATAATGTCCAGATAACTGGTTTTGTTATGTTGGTTGAGGGATAAATATTGACCAGGGCACTGGGAATAACTCCTCTGCTCTTCTTCGAAATAGTGCCGTGGGATCTTTTACGTCCACCTGAGAGAGCAGACGGGGCCTCGGTTTAACGTCTCATCTGAAAGACGGCACCTCCGACAGTGCAGCACTCCCTCAGAAACTGTGCCACAAGTGAGTGCATTATGCTCAAGAGTCACACCTGTCAGTTGCTGTACATTCTCGGAGACTGGCCTCACAGCCCGCATGAAGCCTGAATCCCACAACTCCGAATCAGTTGGCCGCCTTCTCCTCAGTCTCCGCAGGGAGGGTGGCACATTCACACCAAATTGCCACTCCTTTGCCACCCCTGGTGCTTCGTGAACTGCCTGATGCCAATGCCACCTCCCTCCAGCTGGGACGCGAGGCATTTCTGGCGAGTTTGCTTCCGTGGACACCCAGCCCTCTGAGTCACCTGGTGTTAGTTTCCTCACAGTCCGAGTCTGTGAAATTGTGGGGTCTTCCTCTCTGCCTGTGTGCTGTGCCATTCCATGCCACCTTGCCTGGCTGCATGGGCCAGCTGCTCCTACAGTTAGACTTTGTTGCAAAAGAAGACTGACGAGGCATGGCATTGAGTGAGTGAGCCGAGCACAGCTCCTTACCTGCTTGTCCCAGCATCTGCTGCTTCAGTCTTCAGCCACTGTTGCAAAAGAAAGACTGACTTGCCTTTCTATAGCACCTTAAACAACCCCAGGAACTCCCCAAATACTTTACAAGCAATTAACTACTTTTGAAGTGTAACCACTGTTGTAAAGTAGGAAACGCAGCAGCCAATTTACGCACAGCAAGATCCCACAAACAATCATGTGATAATGACCAGTTCATCTGTTTTAGTGATATTGATTGAGGGATAAATATTAGGCAGGACACCAGGTAGAACTCCCCAGCTCTTCTTCAAATAGCACTGTGGAATCTTATACATCCACCTGAGAGGGCAGACGGAGCCTTGGTTTAATGTCTGATCCAAAAGGTGGCCCCTCTGACAGTGCAGCACTCCCTCAGCACATCACTGGATTTTGAACTTGAACCCAAGTCCTTCTAACTCAGAGGTGAGAGTACTGCCACTGAGCCAAGGCTGAATCTGCACTCTAATTTACACGGGATTTATGCCCATGGATATGCAAATAAACTGACTCACGAAACCCTTGTGCCAATACCTCTCCAGACACCCGGTGGGCGCAAAACGTTTTCCATTGGCGTGAGCGTGGTGTATGCACCATATGGTAATCAGCAACCCCTCCCCCTCTCCTGTTCCCCTCCGTTTTAACCCTTGTGCTTTCCCACAGTTCTGTAGTGTGTTGCCAAATGCCATTTTGAAGGACATTTTCTGACCATACTTACACTCCTTCATGTTGTCTTCAACGATCCTGTTTCTCTCTTTGAGGTCAGACTGGCTCGGTATACCGACTTACTGAACCCGTTCAAGTCTTCCCACTCGTCGGGGTGAGAGATGTGAGTGCTGGGAAATGGAACCCTTCCCGTTTCAATATTGAGCACTCCCAGACAACAACAGAGTGAAGCTCCCTCCAACCTGTCCCAACAATGTGGCTCCGCAATAAGTTTATCGGAAACCCTCCCCCCTACTACACCAGTTCCCCAACCGGCCATCCCGAGATTAACAATTAGGGTTGAATTGGGCTCAGTGTTGTGTTTAGGCCCATGCCCACTCGGAACTGCATTTAGCACCATTTCACATTGGGCCCTTGGAGCCAGCAGACAGAGGAGACTTTCAGCTCATTGAACTCTGTTCCCAGAGTGGAAAGGCCTGTGTCTAACCCAGCTTCCCAGCATTAATGAGTCTATTACACATTGTGACTGCAGGATAAAAATTACAATCAATACTGCTCTAGTATGAACACAACACACTTTTATGGACTTCCCCTCTGGGCTATTTTAATGCAGCCATTAATCCATTTATTTAAAAATTAGGTTAAGGCCAGTGTTAAAGTAACACAGAGAGAAATATGGTACATGCACGCTTTGCGCTTGTTTGAGAAGGTTGTCAGTGGCAATCTCGACTCTCAGAATAATCCATCATCCAACACCTGTTTCTCTGTTAAAGTAAGAAACAACTTGCATTTATACAGCACCTCTCATGACCTCAGGACATCCCAAAGCACTACAGCCAATGAAGTACTTTTGAGATGTAGTCACACCCCTGCTCTGCTTCTGATAGTGCCGTAGAATCTATTACATCCAACTGAGAGGGCAGACGCGGCCTTGGTTTAACATCGCATCTCAAAGGGTATTTGCAATTAGTACATTTATCATACGTAAGGCATGTATAGTGACTGCTGTCTCATTACTGGCATTTATGTGCAGTACGCTTTGTCCTTCACTGATTCCCAATGTCTTCATTGTTGCCTTTTCTCAAGTAGAACAATTTGCACTTATGTAGCAGTTATAACATTGAACCAAGGACCAAGGTGCTTCACAACAGCGTAATCAGACAAACATGTGTGCCAAGGCAAAGAAGTAGATATTAGGAGGGGTGACCAAAAGCTTGGTCAAAGAGGTGGGTTTTAAGGAGGGCCTTGCTATGAGGAGAGGTGGAGAGGCAGAGGTGTTTATGGAGGGAATTCCAGAGTACGGGGCCTAGATGGTTGTAGGCATGACCGCCAATGGTGAGGCCCAGGGACGGGGAGGATGGCCCAAAAGGCCAGATTTAGAGAAATGGAGAGCTCAGAGAGGGTTGTAGGGCTAGAGGTAGTTACAGAAATAGGGAGGGAGCGAGGGCATGGAGGAATTTAAACAAGGGTTAATCTGCCATTTTAAGCTCCTTTGTGATGAAGAGTATGAAGCTGTTGCCTCTCACTTGCCTTTGCTTGTAATCGGCAGCAGGTTTCACCAGCTATGACAACTGGCAACCCATACAGAAATCTACAGCAATGTCCTCACAGTTACAGTGTGCCAGACTACTGTACTTAAAAGCAGATTCTACAGATAATAACAGCGTGCTTCACCACATGGACTACTTGTTCAGGTAGAAGTCACTTTTTATTTCTGGTGTGATGGTGATGACATTGATCAGTTGATGTAAAGGTAAAGATTCACTCCCTCAAATAAAAACGGATTCATTCTTCAACACCGTAAATTAATTAAATCCTTCTTTCTCAGCCCTCTCCTGCAGAACCCAAATACAAACTAGTAATTCATTCCCTTTTTCTTGTCCGTCCTCTGATGAAACCGAGTGACTCATGTTGTACCGGAGTAGATCTTCCACTCATTGGCAAAGTCTGGCCCTGAATACCAGGTGGCTGTTCAACTAATTGGGCATCAGATTCAAAGTCAAACCCAAACCTGGCTTCACAGAAATCACAGAATCACAGAAACCCCACAGTGCAGATAGAGGCCATTTCGGCCCATCGAGCCTGCACCGACACATATCCCACCCGATCCCCGTAACCCCTACACCAACACATATCCCACCCTAACCCCTAACACTAAGGGTCAATTTATCATAGCCAATCATCCTAACCTGCACATCTTTGGACTGTGGGAGGAAACCAGAGCACCCGGAGGAAACCCACGCAAACACGGGGAGAATGTGCAAACTCCACACAGACAGTCACCCGAGGCCGGATTCGAACCCGGGTCCCTGGCGCTGTGAGGCAACAGTGCTAACCACTATGCCACCGTGCTTCAGCCAACTTTCTCACAGACACATTTCCCAGTAGGTGTCATTGTATAAAGGTGAGGTGAATCAACTCTCCCTGAGTCTTCTAACCCAGGGACCCAGTGTAGCAGTCGACGCAGACTTCATGGATTTTTGGATTTTTAACCCCTGTTAAAAACTGGACAGGCTGTTTTGGGGGGGGGAGCAGTGGAAAACCCACTCAAGCTGGAGATGACTCATTCGTATGGAAATGAACTGTCCTGGGAACAATGGGCCGAGAGGCTCACTCCCAAAATAAAATGGCAGCGCGCATGGACGCAGCGGCTTTGTCTCTCCCGAGACTGAGCGTTTTTACCCTCTTTCTGAGTCTCTTCTGGACTCTGCTAATACGGGAATTGAGGGTGGACCTACTGTGCAGCCGGCAGACGCTCCTCGACATCGGGGCCGATTGCGTGCGGCCCACACTCGGCGCCGTCGATCTGCCTCCCAACATCGCCCGAACCCCGGGACCAGCGTGGCGTCCTTCCCCAGCCGGAAGTCGGCGCAGACCGCGCAGAGAGCGCAAACAGAAGCGGGGCAAGAGGGCCGGAATCCAAAATAGGCTGAAGAGGGCCCCTCACAAACCCTCCCTCCCAAGTATTTTCCTGGCCAACGTTAGGTCATTGGAAAATAAAATGGATGAGATCAAACTTGATCTCCCCTCACAGAAAAGGACAAAGGAATGCTGTGCCATGATCTTCACAGAGACCTGGTTGAACAACGGCACCCCGACACTGTAGGAGTCTCTGCACTCCGAACAAAGAATCTATAACTTACTGGAAGTTAACAAACTGAATTTATTGTCTAAGAACTTTACAAAACAAGAAACTACAGGAGAAGCTCAAAACAGGTCTTTTCTCTTTCAATCCACACGAGGACTGGCTGGCCCCGCCCTCTCCGTCTGACGTCATGACGTCATCATGTTTCCCGCTGAAGGGGACGTCACGTGACTCACGTGATGACGTCATCGCGTCAGATCGCGATGTTGTCGATCTAGCTCTGTTTAACCAGAGCCAACTTGAAAGGTAATGGGGCAGTAATTCGGGTCGGTGGCTTGCCGCGCGTGCAAGCCCCTGATATGCACTTACCCGACGCGCTGACATTTCACCTCCAGGGACGCCTGGAATTCCATTTTGAAACAGAAGAATCCCGGGCAGCGTTTGACGTCACGCCGCCCAGGAGTGCAGCCAGTGCGAAGCCTGGAGCGCGCTGTGCAAGTGAGACACGCCCCTTGAGGTCTCAGTTTAATAGGACACGCCCCCAATGTTTCTCACAAGCTGCTAAGCATTTTTACATGCAAAGCAGCATTTTAAATAGGTTTTTGGTATTTTTATGAAGCTTTTGGTAACTTTTATAAACTTTTAAAAACGTTTACATTATTTTGAAGAATCTGAAGTAGTTTTAAACAGAATTAAAGCAATTTAAAGACTTTTAAAAGCCCTAAAATAATTTTTTTTATTCCATTTATTTATTTAGCAATGTTGTCGTCATACGTGTCTTCACACTGTTCCCTTTGGGGAACTGTATGAAGTATTTATGGCTGTGATTTAACACTCATTCCGTGACCGTAACCATCTTTGAACCAGCCATTAGGGTGGTTAGCCCTATGGCGGGAGGGTTTTACGGGCTCCCACAGGCTATACAAGGAGGGGGGGCCACCCACACCCACGGACGCAAATATCCCACTGGATGTCAACCCAGAATTTAGAGCCGGAGCTCCGACTCCACTTGCCGGGACTATCTGGAGCGGGATTCGAAACCTTACCCCGTCTGGCCCAGCGGCGGGGATCCTACCGCTACGCCAAAGGCCCAATCCGATTAGCAATGTGAAATGGCTGGAATGAGCACAATTCACGGCATTAAAAGAACTCACAATTGAACTGATGATGACCTCAGCAATCTCCTCAACGAGGTGGAGGCGCAGCGCCTGCTCATCATTGGTAATGAGAAGTCAAAGGCGCCGCAAAAAGGACAGATGATAGCTTGGTCTTTCAAGTAGCAGCATAGGGCTCCAGTCACGGGGAGGGAAAAGGCGCAGGAAACGTATGGGTGTCACCTTTTGCGCGGAGTGGGCCTTTTGCGTAGCGGTAAGCATCCCCGCCGCTGGGCCAGAAGGAGTAGGGTTTCGAACCCCGCTCCAGACAGTCCCGGCAAGTGGAGTCGGAGCTCCAACTATAAATTCTGGGTGGACATCCAGCGGGATACTTGCGTCCGCAGGTGTGGGTGGCCCCCCCCCCTCAGATGGGTTGTGGGAGCCCGTAAAACCCTCACGCCATAGGACTAACCACCCTAATGGCTGGTATGAAGATGGTTATGGTCACGGAAGGAGTGTTAACGTGGCCAGAAATCCTTCCACCACTTCATACAGTTCCCGAAAGGGAACAGTGTGAGGATACATACGACGATGACCTGTTGCGCAATGCACCTCCTTGGACCCTCAGTCGCAGATGCGAGGGGGCAAATCTTGCAATTGTTAAATTTTTCATTTTATTGACATGTAAAATGTTGGCCCAGTAATTCCCTTCCAAACGCGCGAGTACGGTCGGGGTACTTACGCGTCTGTCCGGAGGAAATGCCGGTTTTCAGCATGCACAGCGCATGCGGGGAAAACTGGCATTTCCTGTCCTCTGAACGAAGGGGTTCAGAGGCAGAACGCGTGCGACTGTACAGGCAGCGCGTGCGCAGTAAAATTCGCCGCTTTCATTCATGCTTTCAGTGAGGTCAAGTCCTTACAACTTACACATGAAAAAAGCATGAGTACAGTTGCTCCAGAGGCTGCGGTTGTTTGGGAAAGGGAGGAAAGTTATTTTAAGAAATGCTGAGGTAAGTTTTAAAGTTTATTTTTGTTTTTTAAAACGGGTTTTCAGTACTGTAGGTAGAAGGATCAATTGTGGCTATGTGAATTGAATTTGCTGTGTTTATTAAATGTGAAAATGACTCCAACATTTTTAAGAAAGAAACTTTTCATCAGTAATATATTCTTTTAAGTAATTATGTATGTATGTCTGTATATATTCCTTTGCGTGTATGTATATATTCCTTTACTTATGTGTATGAATGTATGTATTTAATTATGACTTTCAGAGAAAGTAACTTATTGGAAAATCATAATTAAAAACATACATTCATACACATAATAAAGGAATATAAAACATACATACAGATACGTAAAGGAATATATGCGGACATACATACATAATTACTTATTACTGATGAAAAGTTTCTTTCTTAAAAGTGTTGGAAATGTTACATTACTCATTTTAGAACACTCATTCTCACATTCAATTCACACAGCCACAATTGCTCCTTCTACCTACCGTACTGAAAACCCGTTTAAAAAAAAAATTTAAACTTTAAAACTAACCTCAGCATTTCTTAAAATAACTTTCCTCCCTTTCCCAAACAAAAATATTGCCTTTCAGAAGCTCCACGATAAAATATATCTTCCTCCGCAGCCTTGGAGCAACTTTACACATGCTTTTTTCAAGTGTAACTTGTAAGGACTTACCCTCACTGAATCCATGAATGAAATCGACGAAGTTCACTGCGCAAGCGCTGCCTGTGCAGTCGCATGCGCTGTGCCTCTGAACCCATTCGTTCAGAGGACTGGAAATGCCGGCGTTCCCCGCATGCACGGTGTTTCCTGAACGCCGGCATTTCATCTGGCCAGATGCGTGAGTACCCAGACCGTACTCACGCATTTGGGCCCAAATTACTGGGCCAATAACATTGGTTACAGACAATTATGTAAGTCACTGTAAGAGTCTCTTAGTGGTTTTGCCACATACAATCCCCCCCAGAATTGTCTTTTACGAAAAGAGTCAATCGCTGAGGAGGTCGGACAAGTCTGTTGGACCGACTCCGAAATTCCCGGAGGGGAAAATGCTGAGCAGGCGGCGAACTGGTAGGCAGCACGGAGTTGTCAGATGTGGTAACGGCCGGCGGCCGGCCGCGGCGCGGAGGATGTGCCAGCTCGATCGGTCGTTCGAGGTCCAGGTGCGCAGGCTTGAGGTGATCGACAGAGATGTGATCCGGTTTGCCCCCGACGTCAATCACGAAACTCTTGTCCCCTGCCTGCAAAACCTTGAAGGGTCCGGCATACGGCGGTCCGAGCGGGGTACGATGGCCGTCCTGGCGCAAAAACACGAACTTGGCTTTCGACAACTCCCCCGGGACGTTGGACGAAAGCAAACCGTGCCGTGAGGTCGGAACTGGGCGGAAACAGTGGGCCGCATCCCAGAGGGTCTCTTTTTGTGTGGCTGCGGACCATGGTCGCGTAGGTAACGGCAGGAATTCACCTGGAACTCGAAGCGGTTGCCCGTAAACCATCTCCGCCGCCGACGACTGGAGATCTTCCTTCGGCGCCGTGCAGAGTCCTAACATCACCCACGGTAGTTTGTCGACCCAGGATGCATCCAGCAGGCTGGCCCTGAGCGATGCCTTCAAGGAGCGGTGGAACCGCTCGCACAAGCCGTTCGCTTGTGGGTGATAGGCCGTAGTGCGGTGGAGTTTAACGCCCAACACGGAAATCACCTTGTTCCACAGTTCGGACGAAAATTGCGGCCCCCGATCCGGCGAAATATCCGCAGGGACACCAAAATGGGCTACCCAGGATGAAACGAAAGCTCGAGCAACGTCCGCAGATGTGGTGGACGTCGGGAACTGCCTCTGGCCACCTCGTGGTGCGATCCACCATCGTCAAAATGTACATAAAGCCCCGGGAAGGTGGGAGTGGTCCCACTAAGTCGATGTGAATATGATCAAATCGCCGTTCCGGGACCTCGAAGGTGGCGAGCGGGGCTCTGACATGGCGCTGCACCTTGGACCGTTGGCAAACAACACAAGTGTTCGCCCAGTCCCTGACGTCTTTGCGTATTCCCTCCATACGAATTTGGAGACCAGCAGTTTTTGCGATGCTCGCATTCCAGGGTGCGATAGGCCGTGTAAGGCATCGAAAATCGTACGACGCCATTTAGACGGGACGATCGGACGGGGTGCACCCAGCGAAACGTCGCAGAGCAGCGTGGTACCTGCGGAATGGAAAGGCACATCCCTCAGCTGGAGGCTGTTTGGAACTGAACGAAAACCCTGGGTCTCCGGGTCGTCCGCTTGGTCAACCGCCATCTGTGCGTAGTGAATGCCCAATTGGACGGCCTGGACGGTGGCTGGGATAGGCAATCCGCGATGACGTTGTCCTTACCGGCCACATGTCGGATGTCGGTGGTGAACTCCGATATGTACGTCAGCTGCCGTTGCTGCCGAGCCGACCATGGTTCTGCAGACTTGGCCATTGCGAACAGCAATGGCTTGTGGTCGACAAACGCGATGAAGCATCGTCCTTCGAGGAGGAAATGGAAATGGCGGATGGCCAAAAGCAAAGCCAACAGCTCTCGATCAAAAGTACTGTACCGGTGTTCATGCCGTTGTAGCTGGCGGCTAAAAAAGGCCAGGGGTTGCCATGTGCCGTCGACCCACTGCTCCTGGACGGCCCCACCGCGTAGTCTGACGCGTCCGTCGTGAGAGCGATGGTGGCTCCCGGCAGGGGGTGTGCTAACATGGTCGCATTGGCAAGTGCGGCTTTCGTCTCCTCGAAAGCACGATCCATGTCCTGTGACCATACCACAGGGTCCTTTCCCGTCGAGCCTCTGAGGGCCTCATATAGAGGACGCATGAGCTGTGCAGCCCTGGGGATGAAACGATGATAGAAGTTAACCATCCCCAGGAACTCCTGTAAAGCTTTCACGGATCTCGGTTTCGGGAACGCCGCAATTGCTTCCACCTTGACCCGAAGTGGCGTTGCCTCCATGGGGCTTATGCGGTGGCCCAGGAAATCCAGTTGCGATAGGCCGAAACGGCATTTGTCCTAGTTAACGATGAGGCTGTGCTGCTGAAGCCGTCTGAAAAGGACCGGAAGGTGCTCGAGGTGTTCCTCCTTGGAGGTGCTGGCAACCAGAATATCGTCCAAATAAACAAACAGAAAGTCAAGGTCCCGCAGGACTGAATCCATGAGGCGCTGAAACGCCTGTGCCGCGTTCTTAAACCCAAAGGGCATTCGCAGGAATTCGAAGAGTCCAAAGGGGGTAATTACCGCTGTCTTTTCGACATCCTGAGGGTGCACCGGCACCTGATGGTAACCACGGACGAGGTCGATTTTGGAGAAGATGGACGTCCCCGCCAAATGTGCTGAGCAGTCCTGTATATGGGGAATGGGGTAGCGGTCGGGCGTCGTTATGTCATTGAGGCGGCGATAATCCCCACAGGGTGGCCATCCCCCACCGGGCTTGGGGACGATGTGGAGAGGGGAGGACCAGGGGCTACTGGACCGACGGATGATCCCCATTTTTTCCATCACGGCGAACTCCGCCTTTGCTGCCGCTAGCTTGCTGGGCTCTAAACGTCGTGCCTTGGCGTAAACGGGCGAGCCGGTAGTCGAAATATGGCGCTCCACCCTATGCTTGACGGTCAGAGCCGAAAAGTTGGGCTTCGTCAGCTCGGGGAAATCCTCGAGGAGCCGGGCAAAATCGTCGGGCTGCGGCCGCGCACATGAAATCGTGTGTGACGCAGCCATGCTGCGCGCCCCCGAAATATCATCGAGCGTGGCGGAGCGAACGAGGCGTCGATTTTTCACGTCCACCAACAGGCCGTTGGCGCCTAAAAAGTCAGCACCCAACAGGGCCTGTGAGATTTGAGCGGTGATGAAATTCCAGCTGAAAAACTGTCCACCGAAACATACTCGGACGAGTCGCTTCCCGCAAGTGCGGATCGAACCCCCGTTGGCCGCTTGCATAGGGGGACCACAGCTGCCGGAGCGAAGGTCTATGACCGAGGCGGGCAGTATGCTGCATTGTGCCCCTGTGTCGCATAGAAAACGACGGCCGGAGATGGAGTCGGTTACGTAGGTGAGATTCTCAGAAGCACTGATCGCCATCGCGGCCGCGGGGGAAGTACCAGGACCGGCGTGCTTGACTCACCGCGGTCTATTCGATGGTCTGGTAATGAAACTGCACGGCGAGCGGCAGCAGTGGGCCTTCGGGCCGAAACAGGCGTGGTAGTAGCAGAAACCGGTCGTCGGAGGCGCCTTTGTCGGAGCCGGGGCCGGGCTCTTCGTGGCGGGGCGTTGCGCGAGGGCGCAGTATTGTTGCCGGACCGCGTAAATCTTATCCGCCTCTTCGGCGAGCGCGACGCAGTCTGCGGTTTCTGCTCGGGCGAGGGACGCCTGTACTTGCTCAGGAAGTTGAGTAAGGAACAGTTCGCGAAACAGAAAGCACTGGGGCTCGGACCCCAGGAGAGTCAGCATATGACTCATCATTTCCGAGGGTTTGGAGTCTCCTAACCCTGGTAGAGCCAGTAAACGGCGAGCGCGCTCCGCTTTGGTGAGACCAAATACCTGCAGCAATCATGTCTTGATGGCGACATACTTGTCAGCAGTCGGAGGACTCTCTAGCAGGCTGATGATTCTCGACGCCGTCGAGCTCTCGAGGGCGGAGACCACGTGGAGATATCTGGTCTGATCCTGAACGATGTTGCGGAACTCAAATTGCGCCTCGGCTTGCACAAACCAAGAGGCTGCCTGTTGTTCCCAGAATTGGGGGAGCTTCAAGGCCACTGCATTGGCCTCCATCACTGGCCTGTGTTCGATGTTCACCGCGAAAAACGATCGCGAGGAATCGGGGTCACCAATGTAGGAGTCTCTGCACTCCTAACAAAGAATCTATAACTTACTGGAAGTTAACAAACTGAATTTATTGTCTAAGAACTTTACAAAACAAGAAACTACAGGAGAAGCTCAAAACAGGTCTTTTCTCTTTCAATCCACACGAGGACTGGCTGGTCCCGCCCTCTACCTCTGACGTCATGATGTCATCACGTTTCCCGCCGAAGGGAACGTCACGTGACCCACGTGATGACGTCATCGCGTCAGATCGCGATGTTGTCGATCTAGCTCTGTTTAACCAGAGCCAACTTGAAAGGTAATAACATTGGTTACAGACAATTATGTAAGTCACTGTAAGAGTCTCTTAGTGGTTTTGCCACAACACCACCATTCAGCTAGAAGGACGCACGGTCTTCCGTGCCGACAGAACTGCAGACTCCGGTAAGAGCAAGGGAGGCGGTTTGTGCATTTACACTAACAATGCCTGGTGCACTAACACGGACATAATCGATAGATCCTGTTCGGCTGATTTGGAATTCCTCATGGTAAGGTGCAGACCCTTCTACCTGCCTCGGGAACTCACAGTTGTTATCATCACTGCGGTCTACATTCCACCACACGCTAATGCCAAACTAGCACTGAAGGACCTCTACAGGGCCATCAGCGAACAACAAACTGCATACCCAGATGGAGCTTTTATCGTCGCGGGGGACTTCAATCACATAAACCTAAAATCTGTACTCCTGAAATTCCACCAGAATGTTTCCTGCCCCACAAGAGGGGAGAACACACTGGATCAAGTCTACACGAGCATTGTAGATGCTTATAAGGCCATTCCCTGCCTCCACCTTGGGAAGTCTGACCACCTCTCCCTGTTTCTAGCCCCGGCATACAAACCGCTCATCAAAAGAGTGAAAACATCAGCAAGATCAGTGAAAGTATGGCCAGAGGGGGCAGTCTCAGAGCTTCAGGATTGCTTCGAACGCACCGATTGGAGCATGTTTGCCCATAATGACATCGAGGAATACGCATCCACAGTGCTATTCTACATCAACAGTTGCGTCGAGGTCGTCACGACCCATAAAAATATCAGGACATACCCCAACCAGAAACCCTGGATGAACGGGGAGGTCCGCTCGCTGTTGAAAGCACATGACACAGCATTTAAATCAGGCGACGCGGCGGCTTACAGTGCAGCTCGGACCAACCTAAAAAAGGGTATCAGGACTGCCAAAAGGAAACAGACACTGCGGATAGAGGATCATTTCCACAACAACTCGGACCCCCGGCGCATGTGGCAAGGCATCCAGTCCATCCCTGACTACAAGAGTAAAAACACCAGCCCCCCGGTTAGTGCTGCCTCCCTTCCGGAGGAGCTTAACAACTTCTACGCTCGCTTTGACAGGGACAACAGGGAGCCGGCTACCAAAGCCTTGCCACCCCCGGAAGACCAGGTGCTCACTCTGTCGACCTCCGATGTAAGGGGTGTTCTACGCGGAGTGAACACACGTAAGGCTGCTGGACCTGATAGCATCCCTGGACGGGTACTCAAAGAATGTGCTGATCAGCTGGCTGATGTCTTCACCGCCATCTTCAATCTGTCATTGGCCCAGGCAGTAGTCCCTACATGCTTCAAGACCGCTACCATTATTCCTGTGACAAAGCAAATGGCTGTGACGTGTCTGAACGACTATCGACCTGTCGCACTCACACCCATCATAATGAAGTGTTTCGAGAGACTGGTCCTGGCTCACATCAAAGCCAGTGTTCCCACCTCTCTTGACCAACACCAGTTTGCCTATCGTGCAAAAACATCAACGGAGGATGCAATCACAACTGCTCTACATTCTGCATTGAATCACTTCGACCGTAAAGAGACCTACATCAGAATGCTGTTCATAGACTACAGCTTAGCATTCAACACTATCGTCCCCAACAAGCTGGCCACCAAACGCCACACTCTTGGCCTGAACACTTCCCTTTGCAACTGGACCCTGGACTTCCTAACTAACAGACCCCAGTCTGTCAAATTAGGTATCCACACCTCCCCCCCCACCGACCCTGAACACGGGAGCCCCACAAGGTTGTGTGCTGAGCCCCCTCCTCTACTCCCTCTTCACCCACGACTGTGTGGCTGTTCATGCTTCCAACACCATCATCAAGTTTGCGGATGATACCACGGTGGTAGGCCAGATCACCAACAACGATGAGTCAGCCTACAGGGGGGAGGTCCAACATCTCGTGAAGTGGTGCGCCGATAACAACCTGGCCCTTAACATCAAGAAAACCAAGGAAATCATTGTGGACTTCAGGAAGTCTAAAGGCGGAAGTCACACCCCCATCCACATCCATGGGGCTGTGGTGGAAAGGGTGGACAGCTTTAAGTTCCTCGGAGTCCACATCACGGAAGACCTCTCCTGGTCCCTCAATACCTCCTCTTTGGTGAAGAAGGCCCAGCAGCGCCTATATTTCCTAAGGAGGCTGAAGGGATGTAACCTGTCACCCCTGATCGTCTCTAACTTTTACCGCTGCACAATAGAGAGCATCCTGACGAACTGTATCACAGTGTGATAGGGCAGCTGCAGCGGGTAGTCAAAACTGCCCAACGCATTACTGGCACCCGGCTACCGACCATAGAGAACATCTACCAGAAACGCTGTTTACGGAGGTCACTGACCATCATCAAAGACCCTACCCACCCCAGCCACAGGTTCGCCCCCCTGCCATCTGGGAGACGCTACAGATGCATTCGCACCCGAACGACCAGATTTAGGAACAGCTTCTTTCCCAGGGCTGTCATCCTACTGAACTCTGCAAATAAATTCTAAAGCCTGCACATCTGCCAATGCACTTTATTATGTTTATGTTTATGTATTACAAGCCAAATGAATGTTGAATGTTAAATGTCTTAATCAAAATGTACACTCTCGGGAGCCGCAAGCCTACATTTCGTTGTACTGCACTTGTGCACTAACAATGACAATAAAGTTTATTATTATTATTATTATTCTTAAGTCTTGATTTACAAATCTGATGATTCATTGTTCTAGTCAAGATGAACTCGTTAAGTTAATCGGCAGGAAGATCAAAAAGAGATCAAAAACCATTTCAAACCATTCAAGATATCGAAAACCCATTCCCCCAGGCCATGTGTCCATTAAAACCACAGACAACGGTTTGTGTAATGGAGGGATATAAAAAGAGCAGTTTGGAAAGCTCGCTCTCTCTCTCTCCTGCCCTCCACACAATGTAACAGCAAGAAGAGCTGAGCCTTGCTCTTCCAACCAAGACGAATGTTGATTAAGGCTGGGGCTCGCATGCAACAAGGCCAGTACGAAACCAGGTAGCCGAGACGTATGGGAGGCAGCTGCAAGCAAGATAAAAGGGGCAATCTAGGTGAGCATTGCCAAACCTACACACCCACAAGATCACTTAGCTGTGTGAGGGGGTGCCTGTATGTTCCTACCAAACCAGAGGGGGTTTAGCGTTGGAAGGGTCCTGTGATAGTTTAGTTCACGGGAGGGTGTTTTTTGGCCGTAGTAAGTCAGCACGGCAGGGGCTTCTTGGACAAGTCAGGGTTATACTGTTTTAAACTGTACTGTTGTGTTCACACCGCTTGTACTGTATGAGAGTGAGCCTGAAAACGCTGTCCGTGTTCAAATCTGTCATCAGTAATCCCTATCGTCCAGAACTTGTAGTAAGGGGATTTGCGTGCTCGCTACGGGTGGGGCAAAACCACTTACAATAATAGGTGATTGTGGCAGGGGCCATAGAAAATTAGCCACCACAAAAACCGGTTACAGATTTGGCGACCGCGGCAGGACGATAGGTTGTGGATTAGATATGGACAGTTTGAAGGGCAAGAGATCTGGAATGGAGGACAGAATTTCCTCCTACATGTTTAAAAAGGTTAATGTATCCCAGCAATGGGTGCTGGAGATGTTGCGCTCTGAGAGTCCCCAGGATAGGGCCGCAGAGTGGACAGGGAGCAAGGAGCACAGGAAGTCCAAAGAGAAGGCGATCTGGCACCTGTGTTTCCAAAAGCAAGTTCAACTGCTCCGGGAGCAGGTTGAAAAGCTCAAAAATGAGCTGAAGGAGTCTGAGGACAAGTCAGACGCAAGGGGGATAGTCAGGAGTAGACTAGTGGAGGAGTTGCACGAGGAAAGACAGGAAAGACGCGCACAGGAAGAGACCTCCCGTAATATGGGGGAATACCTGCGGTGCCAGGTTACGGAGGCCAGGTTAAATGAGCAGGCCTTACGGGAGGAGAACGCAAGATTAACAATGAGAGCTGACGGTTTGGAGGGTCAGCTAAGGGGCATTAAAATAGCTCATAAGGTAGCTAGAGGTAGGGGCTATGAAGACTGTGATCATGATCCCTGTGAAGAAAGGATAATAAAATTGACACAAGCCTTGTCTGGGGCCAGAGGCATGGTCTGTTCAATGGCACCAGGGGAAATCCGGGTGGAGTGGGACGAGGAGGGTCAGGAAGCAGAGGATAAGGTTCAGGACAGGGAAGTCCCTCCGGCGCCGGAAGCACCACCGAGACCAATGTATCCTCTGCGGCAGCAAATGTGCAGTCCAACCACACCAAACGGTGACCAGGGCCCACTACAGAGCGATTACGTGGTCCCATTCACTACCCCGTAGTTGCAAGCCATGGTAGCAGAGTTGCCCATCCTAAAACAGGATGGGGATATTATGTCCGTGTATGATTGAGACACGGACAGCAGGAGTTGAACAAAACAAGTCTTTACTGAAAGGAGTCAATCAGGAAACTGAAACTACAGAGGCTTACTAGCGCCTTTTATACAGGGGTGGTCACTGCCGGTACTGCAGTCTGAGACCAGTTATTCTCTTAAAGGTACATACACAACAATTCCTCCCCTTTTAGATAAACAGTACATAACATTCATTTAACAACTAAATGATAACTAATTACAATCACAATTACGGTTACTAGATACATTGGTGAAGTTTAAGCAATTATAAGTTCAGTCTTTGAGGAGGCTTCCTGATTCTGTCTGGATAACGCCTCTTTGGGGTATCAGGTTCCTCTGGCAAGGTTGAGTCGGAATCAATGTCGTTTTTTGGTTCATCTGCTTCCCATATCACCGATTCTGCGGTAGCTGCAATTGGTACGTCGATTTCATTACCAGGTGTATCAGATCGTGGTGTGGAGTTGATGTTTTCCAGTGACTCTAGAATCTGGTCAGCATGGCGTCTTACAATGTTCTCTCCAACGTCCACGGTATACATGAGAGGTCCTTGCTGTGTACAAATCGTTCCTGGCTGCCATTTCTCAGTGCGGTAGTCCCGGGCCAAAACTGGTTGACCTATCTTAAAACTCCTGGTCGGCCTTTCATTCATATTCTGAAACTGCCTGTTCTCCACATCTCTTCGGACGTTTGGCTTAACCAAATCCAAGCGGCATCGTAGTCTTCGATTGAAGAACATCATGGCTGGAGTTTGGTTGGTAACCGCATGTGTCGCATTCCGGTAGGCAAACAAGAAGTTGTCCACCTTGTGTTGTAGGGGTATATCTTCATTACACATTGCCTTGATAGCCTTCTTGAATGTTTGAACAAACCTCTCGGCCAATCCATTAGTGGCTGGATGATATGGGGCAGATGTGTAATGCTTAACACCATTGTTCTTTAAGAACCTCCGGAACTCTTCAGACACAAACTGTGGTCCATTGTCAGAGCAAATCTGTTCAGGCAGCCCATTCCTGGCGAATATGGTTCGTAAAACTGTGATAGTTTTTTCCGTGGTGGTTGAGGACATTTTTATTACCTCTGGCCACTTTGAATGTGCATCAACCGCAATTAAAAACATCGAGTCCATGAAGGGACCAGCAAAATCAATGTGCACCCTTTGCCATGGAGATGAGGGCCACTCCCATGGATGTAGAGGAGCTTGTGGTGGGGCGTTTTGGACCTTCTGGCATCCTGTACAGCTCTTGGTCATCTCTTCGATTTCTCTATCGATTCCCGGCCACCACACAAACGCTCTGGCTAAGTTCTTCATTTTTACCCCACCCAGGTGACCCTCATGAAGCTCATGGAGCACTCTATCCATCAACTTAGGTGGAATTACTACTCTGGATCCACACATCAAGGTTCCTCTGCACACTGACAGCTGTTCTCTTCTCGGCGAGAATGCTGGCAGCAGTGGTTCGCCATGTGCTGGCCATCCCTTCACCGTTAAATCATAGACCCGTGATAGTGTCGGGTCATTCCGTGTTTCCTTTTCTATGTTTGCATTCGTCACAGGGAGACATTCGACTATGGCCGAGTGAAATAACTCCATTGGTTCCACTGCAAGGTCTTCTTCTTCCACCGTCGGCAATGGTAGGCGTGACAATCCATCAGCATTCCCATGCTGTTTAGTTCCTTTGTACTCGATGTCATATTGGTGTGCCCCTAGGAAAAGGGACCACCTCTGCAGCCGTTGTGCTGTCATTATCGGTACGCCCTTCTGAGGGTTGAAAATGGAGACAAGAGTGTAGGGGGTTTCTCTTGCTCGTTCTGGTCTCCTACCAGGCTTCGTGCAATAATTACCCTTGAGTGGTTCGACCCACTCTTCCCTACGGTTCTAGACCTTGGACTTAGGTGCAGGGAACTGTAGTGCAGAGAAAAACTCAATAAACCAGGTTGAATAGCACGAAATGGAGGCTTTTATTATAAAACAGTTTGCAGCATTGTAAAATACATGTCATAAGCACAGATTAAAATAACTACAATCATGCACATATCTATAAACTTAACTCTATGGAAATGGGGAACACACGGCACATCGTAAAAGGGGAAACACATTACGATTACCCTTAACCCCCTCCCCTAGACCTAAACTAAGTTTCGACTTGAGGAACTCGGGATCATGCTCACCACTTTCAGATTCGCAAAAAGGGGTTCACAGCCTTTTGGCACAGCTTTCCGTCGTCACGTGGATTTGGAAACTTCTGGCGCAGTTTGTTTTTCTTACGCGATGGAGCAGCAGATACAGTCTTGATGAGCGCTTGTCATGGATGAATCCGTTACCGACGTGACTTTAAGAACTGGATGCCCATGGAAGACTCTGTCACCGATGTGATGTTGTAGAACTGCACATGGGAAGTTCCTGGTCGAATGGGATGTTGAGCCACTGGAGTGCTAGGCCCGGAGTGTCCTTTTCTCTGGCCTGGATCGTCGTTTTCCCGAGGGTGTCTTCTCCTTCGGCCTGGGTCGTCGATGATCTCCCGACAAAAGTACCCGGGCCACCCTCATCGTCTTCCCGTCGTGGCCGGGCCTTGCCTGGCCGAGCTGGCTTCCGAGCCGAAGTCTTCTTGTCGTCTTCCGTTCTGCACCGAAGTTACGAATCGTACTGAAGAACTGAATTGTGAATCGTAGCGGTCGAGGTGAAGCGAAGCGTAATCGTAGTCGTAATCGTCCTCCTACTGATGGACTTTTCAAATCCATAGTTATACCCTTTTGGGACAGTCTTATCTCCCGCCAAATCATAGTCCTGTCTTTGTAATATTTTTGGCGGGCAGAAATCTCTGCAGGGGCGCTTTGTCTTGTAACGGGAGCCGGTGATAGCTTAACTGGCCTACCTGGGCCGATAATGTCTTATACTTTGTCACCATAACTCGGCTCGTATATTGATCGGTCTGGAGATTGGCCTTGATGGCTGTCAAACGGTTTTCCTTTGTACAGTAAATGGGTTGAAGTGTTCATTCAATTGTCCGCCCATTTCTTGATGGGCCTCATCCTGTAACCCAAGACTGTCCTGTACTTAGAATCTAATTAGTATGTATGCTCAGTTCCCTGAGTTTCGTTTTCCCGATACTGACTTTCGCGGGCTTATTGTCCTCAATCCACAAGCCTGTCTGGCTTGCAGTAACAGAAATCAAATGGTCCCAGAAACTGTTCACGAGGTCCGGCGGCCATTTTGTATGCCCTTTTATCAAAGGTTTTTCGGTACAAGCTTCTTTCGGTCAATAAAACTGTCTTATTAACCCTATTTTCTTGCGTGATTCTTGCTGAAAATTTCGAATCTTACAAGAGGTTGATGATCGGTTAGTAGAGTAAATTTTTGACCGTGCAGGTAGTGATTGAACTTCTTCACCCCCCACACTAGGCTGAGGGCCTCTCTGTCAATCTGGGCGTAGTTACGCTCGGCAGAAGTTAACGAGCATGACGCAAAAGCTATCGGCCTCTCTAAACCATCAAGGAATTTATGTGACAGTACCGCCCCAATGCCGTAGGGAGACGCATCACACGCCAGTCTGATCGGCAGTGCTGGGTTGTAGTGAGCCAATACTTCTCTTGAAGTGATTAAGTCCTTACTCTTCTGAAAGGCCCGCTTACAGTCATTGCT
The DNA here is from genome assembly GCF_052327205.1 of Somniosus microcephalus. Classification (NCBI taxonomy): domain Eukaryota; kingdom Metazoa; phylum Chordata; class Chondrichthyes; order Squaliformes; family Somniosidae; genus Somniosus; species Somniosus microcephalus. The sequence continues at coordinate 325,099,435 of NC_140987.1, read as the reverse complement.
CCATTTCCATGCTAATCCCGTTCGTAGCAGGGCGTTCAGTGGGTGCAGGATTGTCGACAAATTCGGCAAAAACTTATGGTAGTAATTCACCAATCCGAGGAATGACCTCAGTTGCGACACATTTTCAGGCGCTGGGGCCTTAACAAGCGCTTCAATTTTGTCAGGGGATTTATGTAACCCCTCTTCATCAATCACGTGGCCACAATACGATATCTGTTTCTTAAAAAACTCGCACTTGGGGCGGTTGGCTCGTAGCCCATGTTCACGTAGTCTAGTGAGTACCTGTTCTAGGTTGTTAACGTGTTCACTGTCATCTTCACCTGTCACAAGGATGTCGTCCAAGTAACACTGAGTCCCCGGAATCCCTTGCAGGACTTGTTCCATCGCTCTTTGCCATATCGCCGGAGCTGATGCTACTCCGAATACCAATCGATGATACTGGTAAAGACCTTTGTGAGTGTTTATCGTGAGATATTTCCTAGAGGATTCTTCAACCTCCATCTGCAAATATGCTTGTGCTAGGTCAATTTTTGTAAAACGCTTCCCTCCAGACAGTGAGGCGAAGATGTCTTCTATCCTTGGAAGAGGATATTGTACTGTGTGAAGGACTGGGTTCACCGTCACCTTGAAATCCCCACAGATGCGAACCTTCCTTGGCTCCTCAGACTTATTGCTTAACGTTTTCTTCATGACAGGAACGATGGGTGTCACCCACTCGCTCCAGTCGACCTTAGACAACACGCCTGCCTTCTCTAGATTCTCCAGCTCTGCCTCGACGGCTGGGTGAATTGCATATGGTACCGGTCTTGCCTTGAAAAACTTGGGAATTGCATTCTCTTCTATTTTTATCGAGGCGGTTACGCCTTTAAGAGTGCCCAGTTCTTGTTGAAATACCTCTTTGGTGTTAGCTAAGATTGTTGACAATCGTCCAGGAGTGACGTCTTCATCTTTTTTACCGTCCACCGTCATTGCATGAATGGGGTGCCAATCTAAGCTTATCTTCCTGATCCATTCACGTCCCAATAATGGTGGTCCACCATTTTGCAGTATGCAGAGTTACAATTTCCGTATTTTCTTGCCGTTGTATTCGACAGGCACCCTTATTTTTCCTCTGGGGTATACTTTTTGCCCCGTATACGTCGTCAAGACAATGGATGTCTCTCTCAAGGGTATGTGTGAGAATAGCCGCTCGTAGTCTCGTCGATTCATGACGGTTAGCGCTGATCCTGTATCCAATTCCATTTTAACTTGGGACCCTGCTATCGTGAGGGTGACCCAAATGGTTCGGTGATCCTCTTTTGCGATTACATTGTGAAGTTTGAGACAGCTTAGTCTCCTGTTCCCGGATTCAGTATCGCTCATCTGGTCTTCGGAACTACTGTCCGTCATCTTTTGTACTTTCTTGTACAGTTCCTCAGTAGCCTTTTTGTTGTCGCTGGTCTTCTTCCCTGACCTGCAAACTCGTGCAATGTGTCCCATCTTTCCGCATTGCCTGCATATTTTGTCCTTGGACCAACAGTCCTTCTGGTCATGGTTAGTTCTGCCGCAGCAATAACATTTTGCAAATCCCCGTGTCATTTCGTGGGTGCCGTATTCCTGTGGCTTTTGTTGAATTTCCGCAGCTCCCCTGGAATGCAACCAGTGCATTAAAATTTGGGGACTTTCCAAAACTATCTTTTGGATGATGCTTTTTGTAATAAGATAACAACTGAACCTTGCTTATAATCTTTACTTTTGTCCTCCTTCAGGAAATATTGTCTGATACACATTCCAGAGATGGAGAGGAAGCTGTTCAGTACGATACTGCTGCGCTGAAAGCCTTATCTAGCGTCAGCTCTTTCTCTGAGAGTAACTTCTTCTGTGTTCCTTCACTCAGGAGTCCACAGACAAATTTGTCCCGTAGGGTATCTGCCAGTCCTGCTCCAAACTGGCAGTGCTTTGATGTTTGCGTAGTTCCATAAGGTACTCAGCATTGCTCTCATCTTTATGCTGAGTTCTCCTGTGGAATTTAAATCTTTCGGCTATCAACAGCGGTGCAGGGTTTAGATGTTCCTGTAGGACAGCAACAATTTTGTTAAAACTCTTCGCCTTCGGTTTGGCTGGAGTAATCAGGTCCCGCAATAGGCCGTACGTTCTAGCGCCTATTAAGTTTAGCAATACCAATGCCTTTTTCTCATCGGCTATTTCGTTTGCCTCACAATATACCTCGACTCTTTCCACATACGCGGTCCAGTCCTCTATTGTATTATCAAAGGCAGTGATACAGCCAGTCTTCGGCATCTTGAAAATCTAAAATGGCGCCTCCCGCGCTTTGCCTTCTTCCCCAATTTAACAAAATGGCGCCTCCCGCGCTTTGCCTTCTTTCCCGCTGATTAAGATGGCACCTCCCGCGCTTTTGCCTTCTTCCCCGCTGTTGCTAGCGCTGCTTTCCACGGTTTCCGTTGCAACCTGCAGCTCCTCGCGGTTTCCTGCGCATTTAATATTTCTTTTTTTTATTATTTTCGGCGTTGTGGAACAACCCTGTGGGACTCTTGCCTCCCTCTTCTCGGGTCTATATGCAGCCCAGCTTCATAGCACCGGCCGCGCCCTGTGTGCTCCACCCTCTCTCTCTCCTCTTCCCGACAACGCTGCTCAGCCCCGTTGCAAGCAACCCGCTCGAGTTCGCGACCGTCGCAGCCCAGGAAGGATCAGTGTACTACCTGCCACCAGCCCGATTAGCTGAAGCACCGTCAACAGGAACCAGGCCCCGCTTTCGACAGCTTCTCCAGCAATCTTCAACTCCACTAACACAGGGGCGGATGCCCACGGTCGACGCCCGTTTCTACTGCTTCTTTCTTCCTTCTGGCCTCGACCTCTGCTCACTTCGCTGCAGGAATGGATCCCAGAAGGTGGTGCAGACTGTAGGTAAGTTCGTATCTGCTTGTCGCCTGTATTATGTCCGTGTATGATTGAGACACAGACAGCAGGAGTTGAACAAAACAAGTCTTTACTGAAAGGAGTCAATCGGGAAACTAAAACTACAGAGGCTTAATAGCGCCTTTTATACAGGGGTGGTCACTGCCGGTACTGCAGTCAGAGACCAGTTATTCTCTTAAAGGTACATACACAACAGGGGACATCTCAGTTCACTTTATGGAGGTCGAGCAGGTAGTGGGGATCAACGGGTGTAGCGAGGGCGAGACCCACAGGCTGATGCTGCTCTCCCTTGAAGGGAAACTGCACCAGAGCCTGTCCACAGCCACAAAAACAGGGCGAGGCACCACAGAGGGGTTGAAAGAGGAGATCCTGAGAGCCATGGGGCACACCCAGGGTAGTCCGTTCTCACAGGTGGAACGGACTCTACAGTTGGCCGGCGAGGCACCGGATGTATTTGCGGACAGGCTATGGCCGGCGTATGCAAAGGCAACTGGAGGTGCGCCAGACCGCACGCAACTGGTAGGGGTCCCCAGAAATCACTGGCTCAGGACCCTGGTAGAAAACAGCCTGCCACGGATTAAAGCCAAGGCAGAAGCATGGTTTGACTCCGAGGACCTCGCAAACACAGACGCAGGCGTGCTCTGGAAATTGGGCTTAGCTTTTAAGGCCAGTTCCAGGGAGGAGGTCAAACACAAGGGGATGGTCTATGAGATGAAGACCAGTAAGGAATGAATGGCGTCAGGAAGCGAGTAACACCGACGAGTCTAAGACTTGTTTCCAGTGTGGGATGATGGGACACTGGAGGCGGGATTGCCTGGCCCAAAAGGGGGGGTCCGGCCAAGGGTGTCCTCCCATGCGAAAACCCCAGGTCACCGAGTCGAAGGTGGCGACCAATGAACCGTTTCATGCTCTGGTGGCCGCCCTTCGCACGGTGCTGGGGAAGGACAAAGGAAGGCTGGACGCTGCCGTGAGCAGCATAATGCCGACCGCACCCACCTGTCCGCCTTCCTCCTGACTAGAATGCGCCCAGCCTGAGTACCTGTGTCCGCTCAGTTATGATGAGTGGGGCAGGCCCTGTGTTGAGATGGGGGTGGAGATGGTGCAGGAGAGATATTTGGTGGACACCGGAGCTTCCAGCATGGTGGTCCATTCGGAAGACCCGACCAATTCACCCTGGTCTAAAAAGGTCCCATTTAGCCTAATGGGATTCACAGGGAATGAGCAGGTGGGGGCGATGTCCAAACCCCTGAGAATAGAGCTAGGGTCCCTCCGCATCATGTGGAAGTGCATGCTAATGAAATGGGAGCAGCCAGGGTGGGGAGTCGTCGGGGCTGATTTCATGTTAGCCAACCGGGTCATTGTGGACCTGAGGAATCACTGCCTGTGGGGGGCAGTGGTCTCGGACAAGATAGAGGAGGTGATAGTGATACCCAGAGATAAGGGAGGAACGGGTAATGTATGCACCATGAAACCAGAAGGGAGTTATGACCTGGAACAGTTGGTTAGTAGCGCCCCAGCCCAGTACCAGGCGAATGTGCGGGACAACCTCGCCGCATTCGCCACCCATAAACATGATTGTGGCAGAGTGACCGGGGTAGAGGTCCAGGTGCAAGGGGACCCCATGTCACGGCCACAAAGGCAGTATAGTTTCCCCTGGGAGGCAGAAGCCGACTTGGAGACGGTACTGGGATCCCTGGTAAAACAGGGGGTATTGAGACTAATAGCCACCCACGTGAACTTACCACTCTGGCTGGTGAAGAAACCCGACTAGTCGTGGAGAGCCACCATGGACGATCGGGTCCTCAATAAGAACATCCCAGCTTGCGCGCCCACAGTCGCAGCTGTAGGGGGTGGCGTGTGGTGGTGTTTGGCGCGCACGCCCAGTCAGTTATCCCTCTGACTGTTTATGAGCGGTTCGAATCGCTCCCACGCCCCTGGATTCTAGACACCGGACTTAGGTACAGGCGGCGATACAGAAAAGACTCGAGTAGACAGGTGGTTTGGATGTAAGCAAAATTCAAGATTTTATTAAACAGAAAAAAACACACTCTTATGAGAAGTTACCAGTGTAAAATTACAGGCAAATAAAAATAACTATACTTATACAGGGAATGGGGAACACACGGCACATCGAGGGAAAACAACTATCTTAACAATCCCCTTAGCCTTATCCCACCCCCTATACCTAACTAGATTAAGCTATGAGGGGCCAGAATTTACGCTCACCAATCAAAAGGGTCTGCTGAACTCAAAACAGCGGTGGGGTTCGGGGTTCGCTCTTGGTTCTCTCTGGAGCCTGCCGTCGTCACATGGTCTCCGGGTGCTGCAAGGGCGTTGTCCAGGTTTGAGTACCCCAAAGTTAAAGTCTCTGCTTGGGTACTTTACCTTGCAGGGCTGATGGCTCCTCTTCCTCGGCCGACAGTTTGAGTTTATATGAAGATAGTCGCAGGTTGGCTGAGACTGAAGGCCCGATGATTCGAAGCCTATCCTCAGTTCATCCCCTCAGTTCATCTCCTCAGTTGGACTTCCTCAGTTGGTCTCCTCAGTTGGTCTCCTCAGTTGGTCTTCCTCAGTCGGTCTTCCCTCCTCGCCTCGTCGTGTCCCGCCTCACCTGGCCTGAATTGTCCATGTCCGCCCGATGCAGTGCCTGGGCGGTTCCAGATGGAGTGGGGAAAGGCACAGGCAAAGGCCAGGGGGTAAGCGTGGGGCAGGGAAAGAGCGACAGCCATGAAGGTGAGGGGCCAAAGAGCAGAGCGAGCAGAGCAGAGAAGCAGAGCAGAGAGCGATTGCTACCCGGGGCCTTCAATTATACTCCTTTTGAAAACCCTTATCTGCGCGCCAAATCAGGTTAGTTCTTTGTCTTGATCTTGGTGGGCTATTTTAAATAATGGTAGCAATCTATACTAACTGTTTTTAGATGGCCGGTAATCACATCTACCAGCCCGATAATTGACTTGTTTTGTTATGAATGCACTTTGATGGGCCTGTCCAGCCTTGATGGCTTCCTTAATCTGTCGTCGATTATTTATGCAAACTGCTTGATGGCCTTAACTATAGGCCTAACTGGGTTTAGATTTGTCTCCAATTTGATCTAATACATAATTCAAAGTCCTGTCTGGTTTCAAAATACAAAGTCTCTCTTCACAGAAACTGCAGCTTTGGTTTTGATTTCTCCACAAGCTGCCTGCGCCGCAGAGTCCAAATTTTAAAATTTCACAGGCTTTCTGCCACGAGGCGCGGACGCCATTTTGGGTACCCTTTTGAATTTAAAATGTCCACGCAGGGTCCCTTTTATTAATAATAACCTTCGGGGAAATGTAGAAATTTTGCAAATCTTACACAGCTGGAGCTGATCTGATAGGGAGCATTCCAGCAACCGCAACCACATTCACAGTGCTGGATATCTCCAATGGGTTTTGGTTGATTCCCCTCAGACGGGAAGACCAATACAAGTTTGCATTCACTTTTAAAGGGCAGCAGTATACATGGACATGCCTTCCCCAGGAGTTCCACAACAGCCCCTCCATATTCCACCATTGCATGGCAGACACATTAAAAGGCTTCAGCCGACCCCACCAGTTAATCCAGTACGTGGACAACCTGCTTTTGTTCTCCGCAGAGGGGAGAACCATGGGCCACTGCTGGACGAGTTGCTAAAGCTGTTGCAGGAGGCGGGGTTCAAGGTCAACCCCAAGAAAGCCCAGATTGGCCAGGAGGAAGTCAAATTCTTTGGGCTGACCTTAAGGGCTGGTGAAAGGGACATAGACGAGGCTAGGAGGAAGGCAGTACAGGAGCTTCCAGCCCCCAAGAAGGTGACCGGGGTAAGGTCTTTTCTGGGACTCACAGGTTATTGCCGGGACTTCATAGAGGGTTATGCAGCCACGGCAGCCCCTCTGCTTCGGCTCCTCCGCAAGGGAGTCGAGTGGGAGTGGGATCAGAACTGCCAGGAAGCGTTCACTCGCCTCAAAGGGGATTTGCAGACAGCACCTGCATTGGGAGCCTTCAACGGTGGGGAAGAATTCTTCTTAGAGGTAGCAGCCAGCGGGGATAGCTTGAGTGTGGTGTTGCTCCAGGAGTGACACGGCAAGCTACAGCCGGTGGTCTACTCATCTAGAGGTAGAACAGGGATATTCCAACTGCGAGAGGCATCTCCTGGCCACGCATTGGGCCGTAAAGCGCTCACAGATCTTCACGGGATCATCCCCAATAGTTCTACTCACCCACCATACCCCCACTCAGATGTTTTGGATGGGAGAATAAAGGACGGGACAGTGAGCAGTGCTCGCATTGCCTGCTGGACTTTATTGCTCTCGCAGATGAACTTGAGAGTGCAGGGATTGACCGAGCCAAAGCTAGCAGCCAACATGATTTACTCAGGGACGGCCCACACATGTACGGTAGAAGGGGTGTGGGATGTAGATGAAGGATTCCGGGCCGGGATACACCCGATGGGCCGGGACATCTGTATAGATGGGTCCAGTTCGGTCGTGAAGGGGGAGCGTCTCACCGGGTGCGGAATCTATGACACTACGGCTACAATAGCGAAGGCCATTAAACTCCCCAACACCCTGAGTGCTCAGCACGCCAAACTGGCGGTGGTGGCATACGTGGTCACCCACTCCGACAAGTTTCGCACCCCCTACATAATTTGCTCTATGTTCACGTGCAACTCATGCACGGAATACTTGTCAATCTGGGCCAGGCGCGAATTCAAGTCCACAGATGGGAAGCCCCTAGCAACAGCACCGCTGCTAGGTAAAATTTTGGAGGCCACAGGCACCCGGGGAGATCACTATATTCACAAAGTTAAAGTCCATTCAAAGACAGAGCCCAAGTGGGAGGGCAACCAAAAGGCAGGCGAGCTGGCCAAACAGGGGGCCAGGGAAGGAGTATTCTGGGATCCATACAAAGCAGGTCCGGTAGCCGCAATCTGGAACAAGGGAGGCACACAGGAGGTAGCTTTGGCCCCAGACTTAAAGCAGGTCCAAGCCCAGGATCCCGCCCTTAAGGCCGTCCTGGTAAAGAGAGAGAATGGGGAGTCCATAGAAGGTCCGTTCGGGGCAGTGGACATTAGTATCAAAGAGGGGATGCTTTTCAAAGGGGATCGGTGGGTACTCCCAGCGCAGCACCGAGAGGAGTTCCTCCAGTTGGCCCATGGGGGCCCAGGAGTGGGACACCCAGGGCCGGAAACTACCTGGCAAAGGGTAGAGGAGGCAGGGTGGTGGCCCCAGCTCAGGAAGGATGTCCGAGTTTTCTGTGCGCACTGTTTGGTGTGCGCAGCCAAGAACCTCGATCCGCAGCGCAGGAAAGCCCCCATAGGACACACCAGGAGGGTAGAGGGGCCGTGGTGGTCCCTGCAGGTCGATTTCATCGGACCAATGCCCACCACTAAAGCAGGCAACAAGTACTGTTTAGTCCTGGTGGATGTATTCTCCAAGTGGGTGGAAGCCTTCCCCTGCCGAGCAGCCACAGCACTAGCAACAGCTAGAATCCTGGTGAGGGAATTGTTCTCCCGATGGGGGCTGCCACAGGTTGTGGAGTCCGACCAAGGGAACCATTTCACAGGGCAGGTGATGCAGGCCACCTTAAAACTCTTGTGAATACAAGGGAAGTGGCATGTGGCTCACAACCCCGTCATCGGGGATTGTGGAGTGCATGAACCGGACACTGAAAGAAAGACTGAGGAAGGAGATAAGCCCGTTCCCGCAGAGATTGGACAAGGTCTTGCCTCTAGTCTTAATGGGTGTCCATGCCAGCCCCTCCAGAAGCACAGGGTACTCCCCACACGAGCTGATGACCGGGAGTATTATGCGCACCCCAACCCATGTGTTGGCGCCGGTCCTCACTGAAGTGCAGGTCAGGAAGGTAAAACAGGACAGGTTTGTCCAGAATCTGTACGAGACTTTAAAATAGATTCACTGGCAAGCAGCCAGTAACCTGGGGAGCCGGTACCAGAAAAATCGGCTGCTGTTAGAACCCCAGAGAACCCACGAGTGGAAGGTGGGAGACCAGTTAATGGTCCGTAATTACACCCGTGTAGGGGCGTTCGAGCCACTGTACATGGGGCCGTATAAGATCCTGGATAAAGCGAGCCCCATGGTATATGCAGTAAAACTCCCAAAACGCACAAAAGCGTTTCATGTAAACCAGTGCAAGTTGTTTAACCCCGAGGAGGGGAAAACAAAGGTCAAGAGGCACCAGGGCACAGTCATGAGCCTGGTGGACGCTGTTGTGTATGTGCCTTGAAGAGAAGAACTGATTCCATACTGCAGTACCGGCAGTGACCACCCCTGTATATAAAGCCATAGCAGGTTCTGTATTTCAGTCTTAAGTTACCCTCTGTTCAAGTAAATACCTGTTTTATTGTTCTCCTGCAGTCCGTGTATTATTTATAATCGGACATTACACTGGTGACGGGCAGGTTAGAACTCACCTGCAGTACTGCATCACCTCACGGGGATCTTTTCCCTGAAGAGAAGCTTCTTGGAGGTCGAAGTCAGAACGGCAGGCGTCGACCGCAGGCAACCGCCCAGGGATCCATCGGAGAGTTGCAGGGGAGGCTGTGGAGAGCTGGGCCTGGCTCCACAGTCGAGGTGTTCCAGCAAGTCGTGCTGGTAGCAGGTAGGGCGCTGACCCTTCCGGACTGCGGCGGGCTCGGGCTCGATCGAGCGGCTCTGCAAAGGGGCCGTGCAGTGTTGTCGGGAGGAAGAGAGAGAGGGTGGAGCGCACAGGGCGCGGTCGGTGCTCAAGAACAGGGCAGCATGGAGAGGATAGAACGCGGGGAAGGAAAAGTGATACGCGCCGAAGCCGTGGGTCGCCGCCATTACCCTGTAGAACGCTAGGAGCAGCGTGGCAGCAAGGGGAAGAAGGAAAAGCGCAGGAGGCGCCATTTTATTCCATTGGGGAAGAAGAAAAAGTGCGGGAGGCGCCATTTTAAATCACTCAAGATGCCGAAGAGAGGCAGTATCACTGCTTTCTACAATGAGGTAGAAGACTGGACCACGTATGTGGAAAGAATTGAAGTGTAATGCAAGGCAAATGAGGTGGCCGATGGAAAGAAGGCGTCGGTATTATTAAATTTGATGGGCGCGAGAACGTACGGCCTATTGCGGAATTTAATTACCCCAGTTAAACCAATGGAGAAAAGTATTGAAGAGATTGTTACTATCTTACAGGAACACCTAAACCCTACACCGCTGCTGATAGCAGAAAGATTCAAGTTCCATAAAAGAAACCAGCACAAAGATGAGAGCAATGCTGACTATCTTATGGAACTACGCAAGTTATCGAAGCACTGCCAGTTCAGAGCAGGACTGGCAGACACCTTGCGGGATAAGTTTGTCTGCAGGCTCCAGAGTGAAGAAACCCAGAAACTACTACTTTCGGAAAAGGACCCGACGCTAGAACAGGCTTTCAGCGAGGCAGTATCCTACGAAGCAGCAACACGGGGAGCTGCGGAAATACAACAGAAACCAGAGGAATACAGCGCTAACGAAATGGCGTATGGAGCAGAAAAGTGCTATCGCTGCGGCAGAACAACCCATGATCAGAAGGACTGCTGGGTTAAGGACAAAGTATGCAGGCAATGTGGGAAAATGGGACACATAGCAAGAGTCTGCAGGTCGGGAAAGAAAACCAACACTACAAGAACTACTAAGGAAAAGTACAAGAAAGTAAAGAAATTGACAGACAGTAGTTCGGAAGATCAGGAGCGTGATAAGGACTCCAGGAGCAGGAGACTAAGTTGTCTAAAGTTACACAACGTGATCGCAAAGGAGGATCACCGAACCATTTGCGTCACCCTCATGATAGCAGGGTCCCCAGTAAAGATGGAATTGGACACAGGATCAGCCCTAACTGTCATGAATCGACGAGACTATGAGCGGCTATTCTCACACATACCCTTGAAGGACACGTCCATTGTATTGAAGACATACATGGGGCAAAAAGTCTACCCCAGAGGAAAAATAAGGGTGCCAGTTGAATACAACGGCAAGGAAAGAAAGAAACTGTATCTATATATACTACCAGATGGAGGACCACCATTATTGGGACGTGAATGGATCCGAAAAATACAACTGGATTGGCATTCCATTCAGGCGCTAACTGTGACTGATAAAAAGGATGATGACGTCACACCTGGCCGACTGTCACAAATTCTAACTGACACGAAAGAGATGTTCCAACAAGGACTTCAGACTCTAAAAGGAGTAACGGCAATGATTATTATTTGAATGGTAATAGATTGGGAGAAGGGGAAGTGCAAAGAGACCTGGGTGTTCTTGTACACCAGTTGCTGAAGGTAAGCATGCAGGTGCAGCAGGCGGTTAAGAAGGCAAATGGTATGTTGGCCTTCGTAGCAAGAGGGTTCAAGTACAAGAACAAGGATGTCTTGCTGCAGTTGTACAGGGCCTTTCTGAGACCACACCTTGAGTATTGTGTGCAGTTTTGGTCACCTTACCTGAGGAAGGACGTTCTTGCCATGGAAGGAGTGCAGCGAAGATTCACCAGGCTGATACCTGGGATGGCAGGAATGACGTATGAGGAGAGATTGTGTCGATTGGGCTTATACTCACTGGAGATTAGAAGATTGAGAGGGGATCTCATCGAAACCTATAAAATTCTTTCAGGCCTGGACAGACTAGATGCAGGAAGAATGTTTCTGATGGCCGGGGAGTCCAGAACCAGTGGTCATGGTCTAAGGATAAGGGGTAAGCCATTTAGGACTGAAATGAGGAGGAATTTCTTCACCCAGAGAGTGGTGAACCTGTGGAATTCTCTGCCACAGAGGGCGGTGGAGGCCAGTTCATTAAGTATATTCAAGAAAGAGTTGGATATATTTCTTAAGGCTAAAGGGATCAAGGGATATGGGGAGAAGGCAGGGACCGGGTACTGAATTTGGATGATCAGCCATGATCTCATTGAATGGTGGAGCAGGCTCGAAGGGCCGAATGGCCTACTCCTGCTCCTATCTTCTATGTTTCTATGATAAAAATCAAAGATAACGCAAACCCAAAATTTATTAAGGTCAGACCGGTACCTTACGCGATCCGCCCAGCCATTGAAGCAGAGCTGCAGAGTCTGGAGCATTCGGGTGTGCTGTCCAAGGTGGACTGGAGCAAGTGGGCCACACCCATCGTTCCTGTAATGAAGAAATCATTGAGCAGCACGCCTGGGGAACCGAAGAAGGTTCGCATCTGTGGGGAATTCAAGGTAACTGTGAACCCAGTCGTGCACACAGTACAATATCCACTTCCATGGATAGAAGATATTTTCGCCTCACTATCTGGAGGGAAACGCTTTACAAAGATTGATCTGGCCCAAGCGTATCTACAAATGGAGGTGGAATAAGCATCTAGGAAATACCTCATGATAAACACTTACAAATGCCTTTACCAGTACAATCGACTGGTATTCGGGGTAGCATCAGCTCTGGCTATTTGGCAGAGGGCGATGGAACAAGTCCTGCAAGGGATCCCGGGGACCCAGTGTTATTTGGACGACATCCTGGTTACGGGCGAAAATGACAGTGAACACCTTGCCAACCTGGAGCAGGTGCTCACGAGATTACAGGAATATGGGCTACGAGCCAACCGCCCCAAATGCGAGTTCTTCAGGAGACAAATCTCGTATTGTGGCCACATGATTGATGAGGAAGGGTTGCATAAGTCGCCGGACAAGATTGAGGCTGTAGTCAAGGCTCCAGCACCGGAAAATGTGTCGCAACTGAGGTCGTTCCTCGGGTTGGTGAACTACTACCATAAGTTCTTGCCGAATTTATCCACAATTCTGCACCCACTGAACGCCCTACTGCAAACTGGAGTAACATGGAAATGGAGTGATGAGTGTAACGTGCCTTTCAGAAATGTAAATGCCTAATCACTTCAAAAGAAGTATTGGCCCACTACAATCCAACACTACCGATTCAGTTAGCATGTGATGCATCTCCCTATGGCATCGGAGCGGTGCTGTCACACAAATTCCCTGACGGTTCAGAGAGGCCAATAGCCTTTGCGTCGCGCTCGTTAACCTCAGCCGAGCGTAACTACACCCAGATTGACAGGGAGGCCCTCAGCCTGGTGTGGGGGGTGAAGAAGTTCAATCACTATCTGCACGGGCAGAAATTCACCCTACTGACTGATCATCAGCCCCGGTCTCCATTTTTAACCCAAAGAAGGGTGTTCTGGTGATGACGGCTCAACGGCTGCAAAGATGGTCACTTTTTCTAGGGGCACATCAGTACGACATAGAGTACAAAGGTACGAAACAGCATGGAAATGCTGATGGGCTGTCGCGCCTACCGTTGCCTACGGTAGATGAAGCACCTGCAGTGGACCCTGTTGAGATATTCCATGCGACCACAGTCGAATGTCTACCTGTTACAAACTCAAGTATAGAGAAGGAAACCCGAAATGACCCGACACTCTCTTGGGTCTATGATTTGACGGTGAAGGAGTGGCCAGCGCATGGCGACTCACTGTTGCCAGCATTCTCGCCAAGGAGAGAACAGCTGTCAGTGTGCCGGGGGACCTTGATGTGTGGATCCCGAGTGGTAATTCCACCCAAGTTGAGAGATAGAGTGCTCAATGAGCTTCATAAGTGTCATCTGGGAGGGGTAAAAATGAAGAGCCTAGCCAGGGCGTTTGTGTGGTGGCCGGGAATCGATAAAGAAATCGAGGATATGACCAAGAGATGCTCATGATGCCAGAAGGCCCAAAACACTCCACCACAGGCCCCGCTACATCCATGGGAGTGGCCCTCATCTCCATGGCAATGGGTACACATTGATTTTGCTGGTCCATTTATGGACTCAATATTCCTAATCGCTGTGGACCCCCATTCGAAATGGCCAGAGGTCATCAAAATGTCCTCCACCACCACGGAGAAAACTATTGCAGTCCTACGGACCATCTTCACCAGGAATGGCTTGCCAGAACAGATTTGCTCTGACAATGGGCCACAGTTTGTGTCAGAGGATTTCCGGTGGTTTCTGAGGAATAATGGCGTGAAGAATTACACATCTGCCCCATATCATCCAGCCACAAATGGATTGGCTGAGAGGTTTGTTCAGACCTTTAAAAAGGCCATAAAGGCAATGCATAATGACGACATACCACTACAACACAAAGTGGATAATTTCTTGTTTGCTTACCGGAATGCGACACATGCAGTCACAAACCAAGCTCCAGCCATAATGTTCTTCAACTGAAGGCTAAGATGTCGCCTGGATTTGCTCAAACCAAACATAAGACGAGATGTTGAGGATAAGCAATTCCAGCACATAAATGAGAAGCCAACCAGGAGCTTCAAGATAGGGCAACCAGTCTTGGCCCGCGACTACCGAACAGAAAAATGGCAGCCAGGAACGATATGCACACAGCAGGGATCACTAATGTACACAGTGGACATTGGAGAGAGCATCGTGAGACACCATGCTGACCAGATTCTAGAGTCACAGGAACAAGCCAAACCCATACCACGAGCAGGTGCACCTGGTAATCAACCCGAAGTACAGATTGCGTCTACCTCAGAAGCAGTGGTATTGGAAGCTGACGAACCAACAAATGACAATGAGCCAGAATCAACTCCGCCGCAAGAACAGGATACTCGAGAAAGGCGCTATCCAGTAAGGATCAGGAAGCCTCCTCAACGAGTGAACTTATAAATGATTATTTCAGTTGATGTATATAGTACAGAGAAAATTGTATTTGTAATTAGTTATTATTTAGTTGTTAAATGAATGTTATGTACTGTTTATCTAAAAGGGGAGGAATTGTTGTGTATGTGCCTTTAAGAGAAGAACTGATTCTATACTGCAGTACCAGCAGTGACCACCCCTGTATATAAAGCCATAGCAGGCTTCTGTATTTCAGTCTTAAGTTACCCTCTGTTACAGCATTGCTGGCTGTGCAGCTGCAGGCACATAGATACATAGATACATAGAAGATAGGAGCAGGAGTAGGCCATTCGGCCCTTCGTGCCTGCTCCGCCATTCGATGAGATCATGGCTGATCCTTTAATTCAGTATCCCGTCCCCGCCTTCTCTCCGTAACCCTTAACCCCTTTTGCCCGTAGAAATATATCTAATTCCCTCTTAAATATATTTAATGAGCTGGCGTACACTGCCCTCTGTGGCAATGAGTTCCACAGGTTCACCACTCTCTGAGTGAAGAAATTCCCCCTCATCTCTGTCCTAAATGGTTTAGCCCTTATCCTTAAATTATGTCCTCTAGTTCTGTTCTCACCCGCCAAGGGAAACATTCCTTCTGCATCCAGTCTGTCTAGACCTGTCAGAATTTTATACACTTCTATGAGGTCCCCTCTCAATCTTCTAAACTCCAGTGTGTACATCCCTAAACTACATAGTCTCTCCTCATAGGTCATTCCCGCCATTCCTGGTATCAGCCTGGTGAATCGCCGCTGCACCCCCTCCATGGCAAGAACATCCTTCCTCAGATGAGGCGACCAAAACTGTACACAGTACTCGAGGTGTGGTCTCACCAGTGCCCTGTACAGCTGCAGCAAGGTATCCCTGTTCCTGTATTCTAACCCTTTTGCTATGAAGGCCAGCATACCGTTTGCCTTCTTGACCGCCTGTTGCACCTGCATGCTCGCCTTCAGTGACTGGTGTACAAGAACACCCAGGTCTCTCTGTACTTCCCCCTCTCCCAATCTATTGCCATTTAAATAATAATTTGCCCTCCCGTTCCTGCACCCAAGGTGGATAACTTCGCACTTGTCCACATTATAGTGCATCTGCCATTTATCCGCCCAATCGCCCAGTCTGTCCAAATCGCTCTGGAGCTTCCTGGTCTCTTCCTCTGAGCCCACCCCCCCTCCTAGTTTAGTGTCGTCTGCAAATTTGGAAATGCTGCATCCGACTCCCTGATCCAGGTCATTAATGTAAATTGTGAACAGCTGGGGGCCCAGGACAGATCCCTGTGGTACCCCACTTGTTACTGCCTGCCATTCAGAAAATGAGCCGTTTATTCCAACTCTCTGTTTTCTATCTGACAGCCAGTTCCCTATCCACGCCAAAACTTTCCCCTTTATCCCATGAGCCTCAATTTTCCATGCTAATCTTTTATGTGGGACCTTATCGAAGGCCTTTTGGAAGTCCAGGTACACCACATCTACTGGCTCTCCCCCATCTATTCTACCAGTTACTCCCTCAAAAAATTCCAATAGATTAGTCAAGCACGATTTACCCTTTGTAAATCCATGTTGACTCTGTCCTATCCTGTCCCCATTTGCTAAGTGCTCCGCTATTTCATCCTTAATGATGGACTCCAGCATTTTGCCCACAACTGATGTAAGGCTTACAGGTCTGTAATTACCTGCTTTTTCCCTACCCCCCTTTTTGAATAGTGGGGTAACGTTAGCTACCCTCCAATCCATCGGCACTGTTCCCGAGTCTAATGAATTCTGAAAAATCATCCTTAGTGCATCCGCTATCTCTAGGGCCACCTCCTTCAGTACCCTAGGATGCATGTTATCAGGCCCTGGGGATTTGTCCACCTTCAATCCCTTTAGCTTCCTTAACACCATATCCTTAGAGATATTGATTTGCGTCAGTTCCTCCTTTGCCAATGTCCCTATTTTTCCTGATATCCCAGGGAGGTTTTTTGTGTCTTCCTTCGTAAAGACTGACCCAAAGTATGCATTTAGTTGATCTGCCATTTCCTTATTTCCCATTATATATTCCCCCGTATCTGACTGCAATGGACCAACTTTGGTTTTCACCAGTCTTTTCCTTTTGATATATTTATAAAAGCTTTTGGAGTTAGTTTTTATATTTTCCGCCAGCTTGTTTTCGTAAGCTATTTTGCCCCTCTTGATCATGCCCTTTGCCCTCCTTTGCTCTATCTTAAACTGTTCCCAATCTTCCGCTCTGGCGCTTTTTTTGGCTATTTTATACGCCCTATCTTTGGATTTTATGCTGTCTCTAATTTCCCCTGTTATCCACGGTTGAGTCACCTTTTTAGATTTCCTTTTATGCCAGATTGGTATAAACAATTTTTGCAATTTTGTCATTCTATCTTTAAATGTTTGCCATTGTTTATCTACCTCCAGTCCTCCCAGGAACGTTGTCCAATCAGACCTACTCAGTTCCCGTCTCATGGCATCATAATTCCCCTTGTTTAAATTCAGGACCTTAGTCTCTGAGTCAATTTCTTCGCTCTCCATTTCGAGTGAGAAATCGATCATGTTATGATCGCTCTGACCCAAGGGTCCCCGTACAACAAGATTACTGATTAGTCCCTTCTCATTGCACAGTACCCAGTCCAATATAGCCTGTTCCCGAGTTGGTTCCTCGACATATTGATCCAGATAACCATCCCTTAAACACTCAAGGAATTCCTCCTCCTCATTATTTTTACTGATTAGGCTAGTCCAATCTATATGTAAGTTAAAGTCACCTATGATGACAGCTGTGCTCTTATTGCACGCTTCTCTAATTTCCCTCGTGATGCCCTCCCTAACCTCTATTTTACTATTTGGAGGCCTATATACCACTCCTATTAATGTTTTTCGCCCCTCGCTATTTCTTAGCTCCACCCATATAGATTCTGTATTAACTGAGTTAATATCCTTCTTTTCAATTGCATTTATCCCCTCTTTTACTAGCAATGCTACCCCTCCTCCCTTTCTTTTTTGTCGATCCTTCCTAAATACTGAATACCCCTGTATGTTAAGCTCCCAGCCCTGCTCACCCTGCAACCATGTTTCCGTAATCCCAATTAGATCATAATTATTAACCTCTATTTCCACAGCTAATTCATCTACCTTGTTCCTGATGCTTCTCGCATTAAGGTATAAAACCCTCAGGCTTTTTTTATGCTCACATTTTTTATGAATTAGTTTGGCCCTTTGTTTTTTGTTCCTCACCCTTTTACCATTTATTTCTGTCTGCCTTTCACTTTCCTCTATTTCACTACATAGGTTTCTAGCCCCCTGCCATACTAGTTTAAATGCTCCCGAACTGCTTTATCAAAAATTACCCCGAGAACATCAGTTCCATCTCTGCACAGGTGTAGACCGTCCCTTTTGTATAGGTCACACCTACCACAAAACTGGTTCCAATGCCTCAAAAATTTAAAACCCTCCCTCTTACACCACTGCTCAAGCCACGTATTTAGCCTAACTATCCTGTTCTCTGTACTCTTACTAGCACGTGGCACTGGTAGTAATCCAGAGATTACTACCTTCGAGGTCCTACTTTTTAGCTTGGCTCCTAACTCCCTAAATTCTACTTGTAGGACCTCTTCCCTTTTTTTAGCTACGTCGTTGGTACCAACATGTATCACGACAACTGGCTGTTCCCCCTCCCCCTCCAGAATGTTCTGCACCCGCGCCGAGACATCCTTGACCCTTGCACCAGGGAGGCAACATACCATCCTGGAGTCTCGGTCGCGACCACAGAAACATGCAGAGGGAGCAGCCAGACTAGGAGAGTGGACTAAAGTGGTGGTCCCCTGACCAGGCAGAGGAGGAGAACGCTGGACCACCACCACCTCCACCATCACCATCATCACAGCAACTGAGGTGCCTGGAGAGAGAGGACAGAGGAGGAGAAGGAGAGGGGAGGCCAGCAACAACACCAACCAGGGGAGAGGCCTTTCCCATTACTGCCTCCCCAAATTGGCCTCCACTTCAGGAGAGGGAGAGAGGGGAGAGAAACAACCAACAACCACCAACTGTTCGGAAGGAGGGAGGAATATCATCTTTCAAAATATCTACAGGTGGGTGTTATTTGGGGCACTCTCCCAAAGACTTTGTATTTTAGGTGGGGGGAGAAAAGAAGAAACAAGGTCGGAACATCAAGGGGTGTCTGTGTGTGTGTGTGTGTGTGTGTGGTTCTTGTTAAAAACTAGGCCACACACACCACTAATAAGCATCCCTTCTATTGCCTGACCTGGGACAGCTGGAGCTGCCTAGGTGAAGTGGTTAATTCCATTAATTACATCATTAAGACCTGGTGCAGGACTGAGCCTGAGCATCTCCAGCTTTCCCAGGTGAAGACATCTTCTCCCCCTGCCAGAAGACCACCACTATTAGAGACTTTAAATTTCCATCAGGAGAGTGCACCCCTGCCAACACCCACCCACCCGCCATTCTGAGTGGCGACCCTCCCTTTGCGGCCTCCCTCCTTCCCACCCCACCTCTCTCTCTCTCTCTTTGTCTCTCTCTGCTCTCTCTCTCAAGAGGCACCTCTACTAATCTTTTTATTAATTGCCACTTGAGCAGAGGGGAGAAGACCCCTCTCCCAATTCCAATCAATAGGGGGAGAGGTGTGCCTTCAATTTAACAGCACCCACTGCTCAAGGGAGGACTTTTAACCCGAGGCCATTAACACCTTCAGGCCTGTGACTTGGGGTGGGTGTGGCCGGTGGCGGGGCCAGCCAGGACTTATGCGGGAGTGGCAGCCACAGCCACAGCTGCTCCCGCTGCTTCTGGTGCCTCGTCACCTTTTAGACTAATAACCAAAAAACTTGAGGTGAAGAGCTACACTCACCCCACGATGACCATTGAGGCCTGCGTTAAAGCCATGGCTGGGGTTGTCGGCCCCTCAGCCATCGTAGCGGCCTCAAAAATGTATGGGAAGGCTGTGTTCTTCCTGGGGTCGGAGAAGGCGGTGTCCCTGGCCGTCCGTGGGCGGGACCTTCCTGCCGGTGGATCCTCTCGAGGCCACCGCGCAGAGGATCGTCGTTTCCAACGTCCCGCCCTATGTTCCTGGTGAGCTCCTCCTTCCCCATTTACGGCAACTTGGGGAGGTGAGGTCAGGGATCACACCCATCCCGCTCGGCTTCTGGGAGGCCAGCCTTCGCCACGTCTTCTCCTTCCGGCGCCAACTGTTTATCCAGCTGGCGCGGGAGGAGGACACCGACGGGGCATTCATCGTCCTCCACGAGGGGACCGCCTATCGCGTCTTTTGGACGTTGGACGGTGTGCGGTGACACGCTTGCAAGGAGGTGGGGCACATCAGGAAAAACTGCCCCGCCTCCAAGGCCGCCGGATCATCTCGTGCGGCCGAGGCTGGCGCCGTCGCCGCTCCTCCCCCCGGATCTGCCCGCGCGTCGAGAACATCTGATGCACGGTTGATGTCGGGGGCCGATGCCACCAAGGCCTCCGGTGGGGGGGAAGGAGTGCGTCCGGCTGGAAAGAAGGCGCGGATAAAATCAAAACACCTTAGGGTGGGTCCCCCCATGGAGGGCCAGCCCTTGCCCCTTGAGCCCCTTACACCCGCGCTCCTCGCGGAGTTGATTGGGGCGGACGTGAGTGGGAGGGGCCTCGTGCCCGAGCCTGTGGTCGCAACCGCCTTTGCGGAAACGCCGATACCTGCGGCCGGGCTCGGGCCCGAGGAACCCGACAAACCTGCTCCGCCGGAGGGAGCTGAGGAGGAGGCATCTGTAGACATGGAGGTCTCCCTCGTTCCCTCCGTGCTAAAAAGAAGGCGCGACCCCCTGGAAGAGGAGGAGGACCGGGAGGACGAAGGTCCCTCCGAGCAGGGGGAGTCGTCGCCCACCGCGGGCACTGCGCCCCCCCCCCGCTGTCGTCATCACCAGCGATCGGCAGGGGTCGCCTGTCCCTCGGGAGGCTGAGGCAGATGTGTCTGTCCGGCGCGTGCCTCCCAGGGATGGGGACGAGACCCTGCCCGTGGGGGTGGTCGCGGAACAACCAGCGGCGGAAATTGATATTCTATCGGTGCCGTTACCCCTCATCAGGTCGGGCGGCCTGGGGTCTGGGTCGGGCGAGCTCGAGGATAATGAGCTCGCCCAATGCGACCCGGACATCTCCCAGGGGCTGCTCGACCTGGTAGAGGTTTTAATTCAAAACACCCCATCCCCTGGGTCGGAGGTTGGTGGCGGGGAGGAGGATGGCCCCCTGGCTGCGTCTCTGGTGCCGGACGTACTGGAGGAGCTGGGAATTGTTCTCCCCCGGTTTCTCCGGTCATTCCGGCGTCTGGGGCGGAGGGGAGATCTGAACCGCCGCCGTCTTCTGGCCCAGCACCCCTAGAGGAGCCCAGGGAGGAATCCTCTGCCGCCGATCCTGGGGGTGGGATCCGGGCGGAGGCGGGGCTGGCTGGTGTGGCCGAGCCGTTCGCTGCACACTGCGCGGCGGATGGGTCGGCCGCTGGTGACGACCCCCTGGAGGAGGATGGGGACTCGGTGATGGGCACGGTGGACGATTCGGACTCCAGCGCCGACGAGGCAATGGATGACCTCGTGCCCCTTGCCGAGTCTCCCCTCATTCCCGTAAGGGAACTCCGGGATTTTATGGCCACGTGCCTGGGTCATCGCAATAAGGTCCGGCTGGCCCTCGACAGGTGGTCAGAGCTGGCGCTGCTCATCGTATCCGTCCGCGCCTCCGTTAAGATCATGGGCGCGGACGATGGTGTGAACCCGCTCGAGCTGCGTCGGCTCAGAACGTTTCTCACTGGGCTGCTGAGGAAGTGGCGGCTGACCAGCGGCTGCGCTTCCTCCCCCCGTTAGGTGTAGGTAGAGGTTGCACTATGCTTCTGACATGAAGATAACCATAGCCAGCCTCAACATCAATGGCAGCAGGGAGGCGCGCCGCAGATTCAATAACTTCTCGGTCCTTCGGGATGGGAAGTATGCGGTGTGCTTCCTGCAAGAAACCCACACCGTTCCGGGAGACGAAGCCACGTGGCTCCTGGAGTGGCAAGGAGGGGTCAGCATGAGTCACCTCTCCAACAATTCCAGCGGGGTGGCTATCTTGCTGGCCCCGCATTTTCAGCCTGAGATTTTGGGGGTCAAGGAGCACGTGCCGGGCCGCTTGCTCCAGGTCACTGTTCACCTGGGGGGCGTGCCACTCCATCTAGTGAACGTGTACGCCCCTCAGACCGGTGCGCAGCAAGTGCGCTTCTTCGAAGAAGTGTCCGCTCTTTTGGGCTCCGTCGACGTGGGCGAGTGCGTTATCCTCGGGGGGGATTTTAACTGCACCCTCGAGGCGAGGGACCATTTTGGGTCCCCCGCGAAGCCCGGCGGCGACGGAGAAGTTGAGGGACCTGGTTGGGTCCTTCGACTTGATGGACGTCTGGTGAAATCTCCACCCCAACTCCAGTGCCTTCACTAGCGTGAGGTCTGGGGGAGGAAGGTCCAGAATCGACCGCCTTTACATTTCCCGGGCGTACGTCTCCTGCGTTCCGGCGGCTTCCATGCGGCCGGTGCCGTCCACGGACCACCACCTGCTGAGGGCGGAGCTCGCTCCGCTGCGTGCACGGGGGGGGGGTCCGCGTACTGGCATTTTAACAACCTGCTGCTGGAGGACGCGCGGTTCCGGGATTCATTTTGTCGGTTCTGGGCCGACTGCAGAAGGAAGCGGGGGGGCTTCCCCTTGTTGAGGCTATGGTGGGATGTGGGCAAGGCTCACATCCATCTCTTCTGTCAGGAGTACGCAAAGGGGTCGACCAAGAGGCGGGAGGCCCGGGTCGGGCGGTTGGAGAAGGAGGTGCTCGACCTGGAGTCCCGTCTAGGTCAGGTCGTCGAGGACCCGGCCCTGCGGAAGGTGTACGACGAGAAGAGGGGTGCGCTGAAGGACCTGCAGCTCGTCGGGTCCCGAGGCGCGTACGTGAGGTCGCGGATCCAGCTCCTGCGGGACCTGGACCGCGGCTCCCCCTTCTTCTACTCGCTGGAAAAAAGACTGGGGGTCCGTAAGCAGCTCTTGGGCTGCTGGCCGACGATGGATCTCTGGTCTCGGATCCGGAGGGAATCAGCGCGGAGACCCGCGCCTACTACGGGGCTCTTTTCTCTCCGGATCTGTCCAGTGAGGATGCGCGCAGAGTTTTGTGGGAGGACCTGCCGAAGCTCAGCCCGGAGGGCGCCGAAAAATTGGACGCTCCGCTAAGCCTGGCGGAGCTGACCGGCGCCCTCCGCCAGCTCTCTAGGGGAAAGTCCCCGGGGCTGGACGGGCTGACCGTGGAGTTCCACAGGAACTGAGAGAAAGTTTGGCGACCGGGGAGATGCCCCTCTCTTGGCGCAGGGCGGTCATTGTCCTGCTGACTAAGAAGGGCGATCTCCGCCTCCTTAAGAACTGGCGCCCGGTCTCCCTCCTCAGTACAGACTATAAAATCTTTGCCAGGGCCATGTCTGCTCGCCTTGGCACCGTGCTGGCCCACATGATCCACCCCGACCAGTCCTACATGGTCCCGGGCCGGACCATCCACGATAACATCCATCTGGTCCGGGACCTGGTCCACCACTCCCAGAGGGCTGGTCTGTCGGTCGCCTTCCTTTCCCTGGATCAGGAGAAGGCGTTCGACAGGGTGGATCACGAGTATCTCTTCGGGACTCTGCGCGCATTCGGGTTCGGGACGCATTTCGTCGCCCGGCTCCGACTTCTGTACGCCGCCGCGGAGTGTCTGATTAAAGTTAACAGGTCCTTGACGGCGCCCCTTCGCTTCGGGAGGGGGGTGCGTCAGGGATGCCCCATGTCCGGTCAGTTGTACGCCATTTGCGTGGAGCCATTCCTGCGCCTCTTGCAGAAGAGGTTGACGGGACTGGCCAGGGTGGCTGGGTTCGAACTCGACTCTGTACTCCAGCAGCGAGGGTTTCACGTATGGAGAAGCTTCCATACCATGTCCCAAACTGTAGGTCACAACCACACGGGTTAGGGTGACTGAGATATGAGGGACACATTCCCTTGGGATAATGGTGGTAGTTAAGGAAGTTGGGCCAAGCCAAGGGTAACAGATCCACAGACTGGGAGAAACTGGGGGACGATACGTACCGACAGATTACGGGGGCAAGGGGGGGAGTAGAAATGTGCTGGAATAAATGGTGGAAAGAGGAACAGGGAATTTACGTGTGTATGTGGGGGTCGGAACGGGTCTGTCCGGCAGGTGTGTCGATCGCCTTCTTGCGGCGGTGGCAGGGTTCTGGGGCTGGGATCAGATGGGATCAGAGTGGGGAATCCTGCGTGATCCCAGACCCACCCAACACAGTAAATTCCACAGAACTGGTAGCACACAAGAAGAAGTCCCGAACGGCAAGATCTTGTACCAAGACGTTCACTACGAAGTCGCGTCGGTCATTCTAAGTTTAGCCCGGGTACAGCTGCCCTGGTGGTGTCCGGTAGAAGCGGAAAAATTTTATGAGGCCCGGTTGAAGGAAATGTTCCGACAATTTTATGAATTAAGTTACGGGGACGTGAATCGGGAAAGTCTGTATGATTTAACGGTAAACCATCTCGTTGGTTTGGGGAGATATAGATGGGGGGTATTTAATAATGCGGCTATAGCCTTCAGCACGGGCACGTCCATTATCAACAGTATGGACGATGCACAGTTGCAGATTCAGGTCAACACCTTAAGGGACCAGCTGCGAAAGATACTGGGGGAGGGTAATGAGCTAGAGGGGTCGGTGTTACGGGAAGATCAGGCTATGACGATACATTTAAAGGAAGTCATAGCCAAGCTGGAGGCATACGCTCAGACGATCAGTCGTTTGATCAGTGAGGATCAGAATGCCTCAGCGCAGGCAGCAAAAAATGATGCATGTGTTGTACGGTGCGTGGCTGCTGAACGAAGGGCGCAGTATTTGGAGGACCTACAGCAAGGTCGCGTCCCTTCGTGGGTCAGCAACCGGCACCTCACTGTGCTCAGCCCGTATGAAAATTTAATGAGCCTGTGCCAACTCCAACTGGCCTCAGAGGCATACCCGGTCCCAGTTGACTGTGGCCAGTCCAATCACACTGTAATGGGGATTGTACTCCGGATGCCGGTAGTGGGCGGGTCACCGCAGCCAGCGCCGGTATACCGAGTAGAGAATATTGGCTTCCTAAGGGATGGGGTGCACGTGCAACATCATGAGGCCCCACCGTTTGTTGTAAAGTGGGAACACGCCATGACCGGCACTGACCTCAATGGATGCCAAAGCAGTGACGCGCATGTGGTGTTGTGTCCCCAGCATTTGAATGCGTTTAATCGGCCAGTGTGCGGGTTTGAATCAGAGGGTGTGGAGCCCATTAATTGCACCATGGAGGTGATGGCCCAAAGCCACGTTCCACCCCAGGTAGCATACGCGGGCAGAGGGACGTACTGCGTCACGACAAGCGTGGACCAGTACTGGGTACACAACGACACTTGGTGCCCGGTCACCGATAAGACTTTCTGCTACAAACCCCGCACAGAAGTTCAGGTGGCTCAAGAGCGCATCCTTCCCATTCCAGAGCCCACCACGGTACACCTCACGGTGAACGACATGGTACAGGACCTGCAGCAATACGTAACACGGTTCGGGTATGAAATTCCTCCTCTGCCCGAACACCTCACTAAATTAATAAAGGAAGTTGAACTCTCCCAAAAGCATTTCTATACCCTTGTGCAACGGAACAGGGAAATGGGGAATGAGATAAAAGAACTGGTTTCTCCGCCATGGTGGAACATCAGTCTGAATATCAAGATTCCCCCATGGATTCGTGTGATTTCTCATGTGATTGTGTGTTAGTGTTTTAACTTCTCCGGTTATCATGCAGAAAGCGAAGTAAAACACTCCGAAACCGGTGGCAAGCTTTGATTTAAGAATAGCCTGGAGTTGACTGTCTGCTTGTATATATACCTGTGACTGTGATGTGATTTGTTGCATAAAGTGTGAGATACAGGACCCTGGGATAAAATTTGATGTACGGTTTAGTTGGGATATACAGTGCGCCTCCCGCAACGGCAGACGACAGAACTTTTGATGATATTTCTGTTTGGGAAAAGTTGAAATATCAAAGGGCGGCCTGTAGCAGTCGACGCAGACTTCATGGATTTTTGGATGGGGGGGTGGCGGGGGGGGGCGGGGGGGTGGCGTGGCATGGCGGGGGAGGAGCTGTGTAAAACCCACTCAAGCTGGAGATGACTAACGAACTGTCCTGGGAACAATGGCCCGAGAGGCCCACTCCCAAATCCTGATTAACAAGGCTGACGACTCATTGTTCTAGTCAAGATTAACTCATTAAGTTAATTGGCAGGAAGATCGAAAAGAAATCAAAAACCATTCAAGATATCGAAAACCCATGCCCCCAGGCCATGTGTCCATTAAAACCACAGACAACGGTTTGTGTATTGGAGGGGTATATTAGAGAGCAGTTTGGATAGCTCTCTCTCTCCTGCCCTCCACACAACGTAACATCAAGAAGAGCTGAGCCTTGCTCTTCCAACCGAGACGAACGTCAACTAAGGCTGGGACTCGCATGCCGCAAGGCTGGTACAGAACCAGGTAGCCGAGACGTACGGGAGGAAGCTGCAAGCAAGATAAAAGGGGCAATCTAGGTGAGCATTGCCAAGCCTACACACCCACAAGATCACTTAGCTGTGTGAGGGGGTGCCTGTATGTTCCTATCAAACCAGAGGGGGTTTAGTATTGTAAGGGTCCTGTGATAGTTTAGTTCACGGGAGGATGTTTTTAGGCTGTGGTAAGTCAGCACAGCAGGGCTTGTTGGACAAGTCAGGGTTGTACTGTTTTAAACTGTACTGTTGTGTTCACACCGCTTGTACTGTATGCAAGTGGAGTGGTTTTTGTTAACCTTAATAAACACTGTGCAGGTGAGCCTGAAAACGCTGTCCGTGTTCAAATCTGTCCTCAGTAATCCCTATCGTCCAGAACTTGTAGTAAGGGGGTTTGCGTGCTCGCTACGGGTGGGGCAAAACCACTTACAATAATTGGCGATTGCGGCAGGGGCCATAGGAAACTGGCCACCACAAAAAACGGTTACACCAGCACACCTACTGCTGGCCTAGCTGAGAACAGCTCGATCAGCACAGACTAGGGATTGAGCCTAGGACTTCCTTCATCTGCACGGGTTAGGACCACACCAGACAGGACCCACTGCACTACCATAAGACGCCGCATAAACTGCTCTGTAAAACAATCAGAAAAGGCTTTTGACTTCCACTTAGAAACATGCCAAGTTACGACATTATGCATACTAAGAGGCCATCGTTCGGGTCAATTAAAAACTATTGGGAGTGAAATTCAACTTCAGCATGTGCACAAAATAGGCGTTAGCAGATCGGTCATCCATCATACAACCCGCCTCATTGTTCCTTCCATTGAGGTCAATTTTCTTTACAATAAATAGGTGACTTATGTCCGTTCTCAATCTATTAATGTATTAAAAATTCTCAGTGGGTCACATCACTCCATCTCAAAATCCTTAGGTCAAGCTTTGTCAATGGGAAAAGCCATTTTAAAAGTGTCAATGTTTACCTGCAGTACTTGTTATGCCTGTAGGTGGTGCTGTAATTAGCATTACACAGTGTTAAATACCTGTTCCAGTAACACTCAGCTGACAACCCATCACGGATACAGGCGCAAAGCTCTTATCGAAAGATCCCAAAGTATGTTTTTTAATTCATTGAATTATTATTAATCCCCCCAAAAACTTGTATCACTCTGATTCCCGGCATTAATCCCATTCCTCGCTCGGATTTCCAGTCTGTCTCCATTGGACTGCCAAAGTCGCCCCGAGCTTATTTCCCACCTCCCCTTCAGCTAGGAGGTTTTATTACGCCATCTTTGAACCCTCATTCACGCTGGCCACTATCCTTTCTATCCTTTCAGACTTATCACCACAGAAGGTGCTGTGGGAACAGCGGAGTGAGCCTTAGCCTCGAAAACACTGTTCCCAAGTTTGCCGATGTACGCGCGCATCGCAACAAAGCATCATGTTCAAACCCTAAACTCCCCGGCCCGAAAACACTTCCCAGCGTCGCGGCGCAGAACTTGATATCGATACCAAAGTTGGCTGTGTTGTCCAACCATCCGATTCAACCCCTCCCCCCCAACCAACCCACCTGCTGAATGTCTCACCCCCTCTGCTGGCTGTATGTTCCAAACCCCCTCTATCCCCAGCTCAATATTGCCTACCCCTCCCTCGGAGGAGATTTCCCATGCAGAGATACAGTCCACAGAGATCACCTTCCATCCCTCTCCTCTTGGCCTCCTCCTACTCTCCTCTCGCTCGCACCTCTCCCCATCTGTCACTTCCGCCTCCCGTCCTCCCCCAGCCTTCTCTTCCGCTGTTCCTCCCCCTTGTTCCCTTTTCACGTTTCTTCCTCTTTTTATTAGACCGTACCCTAACTCACAACTTGTCCTGTTCATCCATCACCCCTATGCTCACTGACCTACATTGACTCCCAGTCCACCAACACATGGGGCCCGATTTTGTGGCTTGTGTGGGAAATGGTCAGATTCCCCCGAACGTGGGGTTCTGACACACAAAAAAATGTGTCAGCCAGCTCCACGCAATTTTCCCTCAGGTGGCCAATTAATTCCCAGCATGTGGGCAGCCTTGCTAATTGTCCATTTCTAGTCAGAAAGCCCCACAGTATGATCTCATCATTCATGGTGTTTTGAAGGTCCATAGCAAGCACTGCATCCTCTGAAGGCTTCCAAACGAACCATACAGGATGGCAGAGGAGCCTGCAGCAGCTGTGACCAGTGCCAGACCCCGAGCTGCCTCCAAATTCGACGAAGCTTCACTGCAGGCATTATTGGATGGGGTTAGGGCCCACAGGGAGGTCCTCTTCCCTAGGCCAGGCAGGAAGAGGCCTCCCACTGAGACCAAGGCTGCATGGATGCAGGTGTCAGCAGATGTCAACTCGAATGTGCATGTAGCCTTGGCATCACATCTCTAACTCCTTCCTCTACTCCCCCACAGGACCATCCAGAGCCCCCGTCCCCACTGTGGGGGAGGAAGAGGCTGCCCAGCCAGACTCCTCAGAGGAAGCTCCAACCTCTGAGGGCACAGCATCAGCAGAAGTAAGCGCACCCAGCACCAGCGCAGACACTCACACCTCGGGGGGTCCTTCGGGACATAGAGTAGTGTTGTCACCTGGTGCTTCACAGCTCACAAGTGAGCCTCAGCAGATTCTGGAGACAGGGACAGCAGTGGAGAGTCCTCGTTGGAGGGCGCAGGACTCTGCCAGCTCAGCTCAGCTGCGCTGCATGTCGACCCTCTGCCTCTAGGTCCATCCGCAAGAGAAGAGGTGATGGATCTCCATGCACAGATGCAGGAGTCTCTGGCAGGTTTTGTCTCCAGGGTCGCTGCGAGTGTGGAGTGAATGGAGGAGTCAATAGTGACCATGAGCAGAGCCTTTGTGGAGTCATTGGCGCATGAACGCATCACCATGGAAAGGTTGGCAACCTCCATGGAGGAGATAACTCGCCAGGGTACGGAAAACATGGTGAGGGCTCATAAGAGAATGACATCTCTTGAGCAGCATTGGCCATCTATTGAACAGAGAAACCAAACCTTCATGGAAGTCCTTCTGAGTAGGACTGCCAGTGCAGAAATGGGTCCCCATGGCCTCCTAAAGCGCAGCAAGGTGCTCTCAAGCCACTTCCAAGCGCTGGCCCCTTCTGGCCTGTGCAGCTTCTGGTGAGTGAGCAGCAGCCTGGTGCCCCTGGTGCTAATCCTGCTGTTCCTGTTTCTGCTGCTGCCGCCTCTGCTGCTGGAGATCCTCTAATGGCAAGAAGGGAAGGAAAAAAAGGCATCCCATGCTTCTCGTAGATGCCTCCGCTGAGGAAGCGCTGAGTGAGGGTGGTGAGAGGGACTTCCCAGGAGATCGCATTGGAGAAGTGTGTGAGGCTCCAACCTTCCACAGCTGTGCCTAAGCCTTGAAGAAGTAGCCCCAAGCCTGCAGCAACAAGATCCTCCACCAAACAAATGCTGTCCCTTTAAATCGCAGCTTTCCCGAATGACCTGTGGCATTTAGTGCAAGCGAGAGTTTGGTAAGTGGGAGAAAAGTCATTTAAGTATTTTGTGAATTTTAGTGTGTTAAAAAGTTAATTATTTGAAGTGAGTTTAATTTTTTAAGTGTATATTAAACAGCTGGGGAGTTTAAACTGGAAGTAGAATCCGGGTATATAAGGGGCAGGACTAGTGCTCTGCACAGAGTGCTGTGGCATTGAGTGCAAGCGAGAGTTTGGTAAGTGGGAGAAAAGTCATTTAAGTGTATTTTGTGAATTTTAGTGTGTTAAAAAGTTAATTATTTGAAGTGAGTTTAATTTTTTAAGTGCATTATTAAACAGTTGGGGAGTTTAAACCGGAAGTGGAATCCGGGTATAAAAGGGGCGGGACTAGTGCTCTGCACAGAGTGCTGTGGCATTGAGTGCAAGCGAGAGTTTGGTAAGTGGGAGAGTTCGGGCAAGTGGGAGGTGAGGGTGTGTTTTTTGCTCTGTTTTGTTCCCCACTCCCAGGCTAAGACAGCACTGTGGAAGCGGAGCAGCGAGACGAGTCAACCAAACTGGCCCCACAGACAGTATTCAAGGAGGAGGTTGGTGATCAGCTGGTTGGTTGGTTTTCTTCCTTCTCTTTTATACCGTTAAGTTGGTAAGTCCTATTGAATAGTGGAGTGATATTATCATCTATCTCCGGGCAGGGTCTTCATAACTAATAATAAGAAATTTTATTAATTATATAGAATGGAGCAGGTGATGTGTTACTGTTGCGAGATATGGGAGCCGGTGGACCCCATTGAGGCTCATGGTGATTACATCTGCGACAAGTGTTTGCTGCTAGAGGAACTCCGGCTCCGTATTGAGGTGCTTGAGACCGAGCTTCAGACATTGTGACACATCAGGGAGGGGGAGATGTTCCTGGACTCTATGTTTCAGGAGGTAGTCACACCTATGAAATTAATTAATTCAGATGTAGCCCGTGGTCAGGGACAGGACAGTGTGACTATGAGTGAGGCAGGTACAGGGATCCAGGAGGCAGTGTTGAAGGAGACGCAGCCCTTGCTCTTGTCAAACAGTTTCGAGATTCTTTCTCCCTGTGAGGGAAGGGAGCGGGGACTGCAGGAAGGATGAGCAACCTGGCCACAGCACCGTGGAACAGGGGGTCATTCAACTGGGTGGAGTAAAACGAAATGTTGTAGTGGTAGGGGATAGTATCATTAGGGGGATAGATAGGGTTCTCTGCAGTTGAGAGCGGGAGTCCCGAAGGCTGTGTTGTCTGCCCGGTGCCAGGGTTAAGGACATCTCTTCTGGGCTGGAAAGAAACTTGGAGTGGGAGGGGGAGGATCCAGTTGTGGTGGTCCATGTTGGTACAAACGACGTAGATAGGACAGGGAAGAAGGTTCTGTTAAAGGAGTATGAACAGCTAGGGGTCAAATTAAAAAACAGAACCTCAAGGGTAATAATCTCTGGATTATTACCTGAGCCACGAGCGACTTTGGCTAGGATAAATAAAATTAGAGAGTTAAATGCGTGGCTCCAAGACTGGTGTGGGAAAAATGGGTTTTGCTTCTTGGGACACTGGCACCAGTACTGGGACAAGAGGGAGCTGTTCCGTTGGGACGGACTTCACTTGGCCAGTGCTGGGACTAGAATCCTGGCGAATCATATAATTGGGCTGTAGAGAGGGCTTTAAACTAATTAGTGGGGGGGAGGTTTCTAGAGAGCAAATAATAAAAATGACTACGGAGAAGGTCATAGACTTAGGTAGCAGTGGGGGAATTAAAAACAGAGCGTGTCAGGAAGGGACAGAAGGTATGGAGTAAAAGGTAAAGTAGTAAAAGGGGAAAAAGCAGGAACTAAGGGCTGGATTTTGCTACGGGGGCGGGTTGGAAGTGGGAAACCCACATTCGGGCTTGTTGTCCCGCCTCCATGGAGATGTGGCCAACCCACTGGATTTTCCTCTGATTGACCTTGTTGAGCCCGCCCTGAAGGCTCAGCAGGCCAATTAAGGGCCACTCGGCAACAGGTGACGTCAGAGATTGACATTTCATCTGTCAAAAGCTTTTGGCAGATGAAATATCAGTGTTTAACAGCTGTTTGAAGCTGTCAAGCACTCAAAAACTGCTAATTCAGCCTCAGTCCTTTCTCAGGATAACTTTAAAATCATTTTGCTGCAGAAACCAAGAAGCTGATTTTTTTTTTTAAATCGGAGCTTCTGTGGTTTTTGCAGCCAACTCCCGACACCGGAATGCAGGACTCCTGTAAAGGTAAGTAAAAGTAAGTTAAACTTATTTAAACACTTTTAACACTTGCAAAACACTTACCTTTGCACTCCTGCACTCCTCACTCACCTGAACACTGGGCATCTTGACCCCTCCAAGACCTCAGACCCACGTCCGGCCTCGAAAACTTTTCGTGGTTTGGAGCTGTCGGGAAGCCCACAAACCAGCAATAAAAATCACGAATAGGCAAAAAACTACCTGTTAACTACCTGTTAACAGGCAGTTTAATTGCCTTTAATCACTTCCCGCCTCTGGGAGTCGGGTTCCAGCACTTGTTGGCAACCCAACTCCTATGAAATTGACATGGAGGCGGGTTGGAGGCGGGATGGGGTCGGGACCCCCGGATCTCCGATTTTTATCGCCCGCACGCCTCCAACCCGACTCCAGGGGCTTAGGAAAATCCAGCCCTAAGTGTCACAAAACATATTTGAAAGTTCTTTATCTGAATGCACGGAGCATTCGTAACAAAATGGACGAGTTAACAGCACAAATAACTACATATGGGTATGATCTTGTGGCCATTACAGAAACATGGCTGCAGGGTGACCATGACTGGGAATTAAATATACCAGGTTATTTAACAATCAGGAAGGACAGGCAGGAAGGAAGGGGAGGTGGGGTGGCTATGTTAATAAAGGAAGCAATCACTGTAATACAGAGAAATGATATTGGGTTAAAGGATCAGGATAGTGAAACAGTTTGGGTGGAGATACGGAATAATAAGGGGAAAAAAACACTAGTGCGCGTAGTCTATAGGCCTCCGAACAGTTGCAACTCTGTTGGACAGAGTATTAATCAGGAAATAGTTGAGGCTTGTAATAAGGGAACAGCTATAATTATGGGGGATTTTAACTATCATATTAACTGGACAAATCAGATTAGACAGGGCAGCCTTGAGGATGAGTTCATTGAGTGTATTAGGGATGGGTTTCTTGAGCAGTATGTAACTGAACCGACCAGGGGGCAAGCAACCTTAGATTTGGTCCTGTGTAATGAGACAGGATTAATTAAAAATGTCCTAGTAAAGGATCCCCTTGGAATGAGTGACCATAACATGGTTGAATTCCATATTAAATTAGAGGGTGAGACGGTTGGATCTCAAACAAGCGTGCTGAGCTTGAATAAAGGAGACTATGAAGGTATGAGAGCGGAATTGATTAGAGTGGACTGGGAAAATAGATTAAAGGGTGAGACGGTACATGATCAGTGGTGTACATTTAAGGAGTTATTTTACAACTTCCAAAAAATATATATTCCACTGAGGAAAAAAGGGTGTAAAAGTAAAGATGGCCATCCGTGGCTAAGTAAAGTAATTAAGGATAGTATCCAACTAAAAACAAGGGCATATAAGGTAGCCAAATCTAGTGGGAGGATAGAAGATTGGGAAGTCTTCAAAAGAGAGCAAAAAATAACTAAAAGATTGATTAAGAAAGGGAAGATAGATTATGAAAGTAAATTAGCAAAAAATATAAAAACAGATAGCAAAAGTTTCTATAGTTATATAAAAAGAAAAAGGGTGGCTAAAGTAAATGTTGGTCCCTTAGAGGATGAGACCAGGAAATTAATGGTGGGAAACATGAAGATGGCAAAAACGCTGAACAATTATTTTGTATCAGTCTTTACGGTAGAGGACACGAAGAATATCCCAACACTGGACAAATGGGGGGCTCTGTGGGGGGGAGCTAAATACGATTAAAATCACTAAGGAAGTGGTACTTGGTAAAATAATGGGACTCAAGGCAGATAAATCCCCTGGACCTGATGGCTTACATCCTAGGGTCTTGAGGGAAGTGGCGGTAGGGATTGTGGATGCATTGGTAATAATTTTCCAAAACTCCCTGGACTCAGCAAAGGTCCCGGCAGATTGGAAAACTGCTAATGTAACACCCTTATTTAAAAAGGGTAGTAGACAGAAGGCTGGAAACTATAGACCAGTTAGCCTAACATCTGTGGTTGGTAAAATTTTAGAGTCCATTATTTAGGAGACAGTAACGGGACATTTGGATAAACATAATTTAATAGGACAAAGTCAGCATGGTTTTATGAAGGGGAAGTCATGTTTGACAAATTTGCTTGACTTCTTTGAGGAAGTAACATACAGGGTGGATAAAGGGGAACCAGTGGATGTAGTGTATTTAGACTTCCAAAAAGCATTTGACAAGGTGCCACACAAAAGATTATTGCTCAAGATTAAAAATCATGGGATTGGGGGTAATATTCTGGCATGGATAGAGGATTGGCTATCTAACAGAAAGCAGAGCGTTGGGATAAATGGTTCATTCTCAGACTGGCAATCAGTAACTAGTGGTGTTCCGCAGGGGTCAGTGCTGGGTCCCCAACTCTTTACAATCTATATTAATGATTTGGAGGAGGGGACCGAGTGTAACATATCAAAGTTTGCAGATGATACAAAGATGGGAAGGAAAGTAGTGAGTGAGGAGGATATAAAAAACCTGCAAAGGGACATAGACAGGCTAAGTAAGTGGGCAGAGATTTGGCAGATGTAATACAATACTGGAAAGTGTGAGGTTATGCACTTTGGCAGGAAAAATCATAGAGCAAGTTATTATCTTAAGGGCAAGAAACTGGAAAGTACTGTAGTACAAAGGGATCTGGGGGTCCTGGTGCACGAAACTCAAAAAGTTAGTATGCAGGTGCAGCAAGTGATCAAGAAGGCCAATGGAATGTTGGCTTTTATTGCTAGGGGGATAGAATATAAAACTAGGGAGGTATTGTTGCAGTTGTACAAGGTATTGGTGAGACCGCACCTGGAATACTGCATACAGTTTTGGTGTCCATACTTAAGAAAAGACATACTTGCTCTCGAGTCAGTACAAAGAAGGTTCACTCAGTTAATTCCAGGGATGAGGGGGTGGACATATGAGGAGAGGTTGAGTAGATTGGGACTCTACTCATTGGAGTTCAGAAGAATGAGAGGCGATCTTATTGAAACATATAAGATTGTGAAGGGGCTTGATCAGATGGATGTGGTGAGGATGTTCCCAATGATGGGTGAAACTAGAACTAGGGGACATAATCTTAGAATAAGGGGCTGCTCTTTCAAAACTGAGATGAGGAGAAACTTCTTCACTCAGAGGGTAGTAGGTCTGTGGAATTTGCTGCCCCAGAAAGCTGTGGAAGCTACATCATTAAATAAATTTAAAACAGAAATAGACAGTTTCTTAGAAGTAAAGGGAATTAGGGGTTATGGGGAGCAGGCAGGAAATTTGACATGAGTCTAGGTTCGGAACGGTCATGGCCCTGTCGGTAACGGAGTGGGCACAGGGGCCATGTAGCCTGGTTCTGCTCCTACTTCTTGTGTTCTAATTATGTGTTAGATTTCAGGAGATGGTTCTATTCCTGTTCCTGGCTGGGGTGGAGATCACCTTTTACAGAAGGTAAGTACTGTAGAAAATATAGGGACAGTGATCTCCTGGACGAGTTTCGATCGCCTAGATGGGTCGGAGAGGAATTTCCCAGATTTTTTTCTCCCAAATTGGCCATTGGGTTTTTTATCTGGTGTTTCACCTCTCCCAGGAGATCACATGGGTCCGGGAGGGATGTAGAGTGATAGTAGATTTGAGGTTGGGATCAGATCAGCCATGATCTTATTGAATGGTGGAGCAGGCTCGAGGGGCCGATTGGCCCACTCCTGCTCCTATTTCTTATGTTCTTATGCTATTATGACCTGCAGCTGACAGCAAGCAAGCCGGCAAGCTTCACGCCAGGTTTCATCAGCGGGGTTCCCCGCAGGCGTGTTTAGCGTGGGGAACCCCACAAAATCGCAATGGCCCATGAAAATCGGCTTAAACATGGAAATAAGTGGTAATTAATGTTCCAACGGCAAGTCCCGCCAGCGGCGGGCGGGACTGAATCGGGTCGCGGCGAAACGGCGGTCCGAAAATCGGACGGGGTGGGGAATCAGGCGGGGGGGTCACGACCCGCTTTTTCGGTGATTTTTGGCCCCCGGCCGCATGAAAAGCCGCCCGACGGCTGCCAGAAAATCGGGGCCCAAGGCTGCATGGATGCAGGTGTCAGCAGATGTCAACTCGAATGTGCATGTAACCTTGGCATCACATCTCTAACTCCTTCCTCTACTCCCCCACAGCACCATCCAGAGCCCCCGTCCCCACTGTGGAGGAGTAAGAGGCTGTGCAGCCAGACTCCTCAGAGGAAGCTCCAACCTCTGAGGGCGCAGCATCAGCAGAAGTAAGCGCACCCAGCACCAGCAGAGACACTCACACCTCGGGGGGACCTTCGGGACATAGAGTAGTGTTGTCACCTGGTGCTTCACAGCTCACAAGTGAGCCTCAGCAGATTCTGGAGACAGGGACAGCAGTGGAAAGTCCTCGTCGGAGGATGCAAGACTCTGCCAGCTCAGCTCAGCTGCGCTGCATGTCGACCCTCTGCCTCTGGGTCTATCCGCAAGAGAAGAGGTGATGGATCTCCATGCACAGATGTAGGAGTCTCTGGCAGGTTTTGTCCCCAGTGTCGCTGCGAGTGTGGAGCGAATGGAGGAGTCCATAGCAACCATGAGCAGAGCCTTTGTGGAGTCATTGGCACATGAACGCATCACCATGGAAAGGTTGGCAACCTCCATGGAGGAGATAACTCGCCAGGGTACGGAAAACATGGTGAGTGCTCATAAGAGAATGACATCTCTTGAGCAGCGTTGGCCATCTGTTGAACAGAGAAACCAGACCTTCATGGAAGTCCTTCTGAGTAGGACTGCCAGTGCAGAAACGGGTCCCCATGGCCCCCTGAAGCGCAGCAAGATGCTCTCAAGCCACTTCCAAGCACTGGCCCCTTCTGGCCTGTGCAGCTTCAGGTGAGTGAGCAGCAGCCTGGTGCTCCTGGTGCTGATCCTGCTGTTCCTGTTTCTGCTGCTGCCGCCTCTGCTGATGGAGATCCTCTAATGGCAAGAAGGGAAGGAAAAAAACGTGTCCCATGCTTCTCATAGATGCCTCCGCTGAGGAAGCGCTGAGTGAGGGTGGCGAGAGGAGCTTCCCAGGAGATCGCATTGGAGAAGTGTGTGAGGCTCCAACCTTCCACAGCTGTGCCGAAGCTTTGAAGAAGTAGCCCCAAGCCTGCAGCAACAAGATCCTTCACCAAACAAATGCTGTCCCTTTAATTCGCAGCTTTCCCGAATGACCTGCAGCTGACAGCAAGCAAGCCGGCAAGCTTCATGCCAGGTTTCATCAGCGGGATTCCCCGCAGGTGTGTTTAGCGTGGGGAACACCACAAAATCGCAACGGCCCCTGAAAATCGGCTTAAACATGGAAATAAGTGGTAATTAGTGTTCCGATGGCCAGTCCCGCCAGCGGCGGGTGGGACTGAATCGGGTCGAGGAGAAACGGCGGTCCGAAAGTTGGACGGGGCGGGGAATCAGGCAGGGGGGTGTCGCGACCCACTTTTTCGGCGATTTTCGGCCCCCGGCCGCATGAAAAGCCATCCGACGGCTGCCAGAAAATCGGGGCCATGGAGTTTAAAATTCTTATCCTTGTGTTCAAATCCCTCTGTGGCCTTGCCCCTACCTATCTCTGTAACCTTCTCCAGCCCTACAATCCTCTCAGAACTCTTGCGCATTCCTGATTTTCATCGCTCCACTATTGGCGGCTGTGCCTTCAGCTGCTGAGGCCCTAAGCTCTGGAATTCCCTCCCTGAACCTCATCGTCTCCTTACCTCCCTCTCCTCCTTTAAGTTACTCCTTAAAACCCGCCTCTTTGAATAAGCTTTTAGTCACCTGTCCTAATATCTCTTATCACAGAATCACAGAATCACAGAATCTACAGTGCAGATAGAGGCCATTTCGGCCCATCGAGCCTGCACTGACACATATCCCACCCTATCCCTGTAACCCCACGTATTTAATCCCCTAACACTAAGGATCAATTTATCATAGCCAAATCAACCTAACCTGCACATCTTTGGACTGTGGGAGGAAACCGGAGCACCCGGAGGAAACCCACGCAGACACAGGGAGAATGTGCAAATTCCACACAGACAGTCGCCCGAGGCCAGATTTGAACCCGGGTCCCTGGCGCTGTGAGGCAACAGTGCTAACCACTATGCCACCGTGCCTTGGCGTCTATTTTTGTCTGATTACGCTCCTGTGAAGTGCCTTGGAATGTTTTACTATGTTAAAGGCACTATCTAAATTCAAGTTGTGGTTGTTTCTGGTCTCCCATTCCCACCTTGATCCAATTACCCCCCACCATTTAACCCTGCTTGATATTAACATTATCCTTCGCCTTAACTCCCTGTGTGCAGACATGAGAGATCGAGTAATGGGGTAAATTATTGCACTTTAAATAGCTCAAATTTGGTGTTTCTCTTTATGGTTTAGCTCCGATTCCATCTGGCTGATGTGTCTTTTAGTCAAAGCTCAACTGACTCATGTACTGGTGTAAAGCAATTAGAGGTTCTTCTGGCAAATTGGTTCTCATAAGATCTACAAGAAGTAGTTTGTAATTTTTGGCATGTGGTCTAAATAAGAGAATCACAAGCCCTAATTGAAAGTGTAAATGTGCAGCACTTGTAACAAGTAAAGAGCTGCAACAAAATGGCAGCCATTTCATTTTCTCTCCATACTCTTGGCATAAATACATCACAGAGACACTTTCCCTAATAAACCAACTTTATTACCTCATTAAATGTTTATATCTTAACAGCTTCAAATGAGATTAAGCACATTGAAAGCAGTGTGATGGCCCTGACCATATTTACAATTCATTTAACACTCTGGCTGAGTGCCAGTAGGCTGCTATTTGGAGCACTCAACATACAGTAGATGTAAGATACTCAATGGTGAATAACAGAATGCCCAGTAGATTGCTGTAAGGCAGTCACCAATGAAAAGCAATGGGATATAAAATTACTCTTTGATTGAGAAGACCATATATGACCTATGCATAGGATTGAACACAAAACAGCAATCAGAGCTCACCAAGGTTTTGATATTTTAAGGAAGAAAAAAAGAACTTGCATATATCTGGGGTCTTTAACTTCTTCATATTGTCCCCAACTACAGGGTGAACAACAGCAACTCGCCAAGGCTTCTTCAGTAGCACTTCCCAAACCTGCAACCTCCACCATCTAGAAGGTCAAAGGCAGCAGGTGCATAGGAACAGCATCACCTCCAAGTTCCCCTCCAAGTCATATACCATCCTGACTTGGACATATGTCGTTGTTCTTCCATAGTCGCTGGGTCAAAACCCTGGAACTCTCTACCTAACAACACTGCGGGAGTACCTTCAGCATGTGGGCTGCAGCGGTTCAAGAAGGCCCACCACCGCCTTCTCAAGGACAACTAGGGATGGTCAATGAATGTCAACCTTGCCAGAGACGCACACCTACTAAGAATGAAAAAAAACTTCTTGACTTCTTCCCAAATTGCGTTGCGTGCAGTTTTCCTTTAGTCTGCAGTCTCTCTCTCATGACTAGTGTGGTGCCTCAGTGAATCAGCAATGCAATTACAGCCATGACAATGCTGTGCAAGCACATTCTGTTCACCCATTACACCTACATGCCGTTACATTAGGACATTTGAAAGCGGGAGGAAACAGTTTTGTGGTTATTGAGGGTTTCTGAGGAAAGGTGAAAGCTGACTGTATTTTTAGGGAAAGGGCCCTGGAGGATTTGTAGCATTTGTACTCAATATGTTACACAGCTTGTAAAGGATGTGGTCACAAATCTATTATAACTTACAGATTTCCCAGAGACCTGGCTCGCAAATGCTGCAAGCTCACAGTGCCAGAGTTAGTCATAAACTGCAGTGAAAAATGTTCAGTACACGTGATTTCTCTCTCCCCGCCCCCCCCTCGCTAACAATTGTATCAAATAAACATGATCACTGTGTGTGCGTGCGTGTGTGATATAAAGTACAAGCGATCATCATATACACAATGGGAGGTGAAATTGGCTTCCGAAGGTAGCGAATCAGCACTCCGGCCAAAGACCAATTTCACCGCTAATATCTTTACCTCATCAATTAGCCAACACACAGGGATCATAGATGATGTCGACCGTGACGAGCTGTTTCACCTTGCCCAGGACAGTAGAACCAGAGGACATGGCCTGCGCTTGAAGGGGGGAAATTCAAAACTAATCTGTGGAAACCGTATTTCAGTGAGCGAGTGGTCAATCTGTGGAACAGGCTCCCTCGGGAAACGGTGGAAGCAGTTAGTGTTGATTCGTTCAGATGTAAATTAGATAGCCTTCTTTCAGGGAATAGCATTGTGGGATACAGTTTGAGTAAATTGAGTCCTAACGTGGTGAGTGTAACAGGCTGGGGAGGAACAGGTGACTTTGGACCTGTGGCTCGCAAAGCTCTCCACCACTGGGGTTTCCCTCGCCTCATGTCTGGGTCTGTTGTAGACTCATTGATAGAGATTAATGCCATGATTAGTCAACACTCCATTATCGTTGTATCATGTGACTCCCAGGATGGTAGGAGATATACTAGATGGACCTTGGCCTATTTCCATCTAGCAATTCCTATGCTCCTATGTCATTTTTCAAGCCCCCCCCCACCACCGCACCACCGCCACCGGATGGGTGGAATTGGTCCTGATGTTTCACTATTCATGGAAAAGATTTCCAGCCAAAAGTCAGATATTTTGCCTCTCCCAGGAGATGACATGTCTATGGAGAGGGGGGGAATTGTCTAGTTCTGATGCTCCAGACATCATGAGCATGGGGCAGGCTTGATGTACCAGTTGATTCTTTTCTTTACCGTCATTTGTGTATGTTCGTACGATTGGAAAAATTACTGGGATGAATTTCCTTCGTGCTCCAGGCAGGAGGGAAGGGAAATTAGTTATACAGGGTCGCTGCCCGCGGCTCTTCCCATCAGAATTTCTGAAGCATTTGGAGGTGGGCAATGTTCGGGAGTGGGCGAATGCCAGGATGCAGTTCCCCACCATCTGGCCTCCAAGCAACACTGGGATTAAGGAATGTTTGTGCATCCCTGGTGTAGGAATTAATAAGCGGGGTTGGGGTTATTGTCTCTGGCCAGTCAGAAGCCTCTGAGCTGCTCCAGGGACCCCCGTGTGGTTTTGAAGCATTCCCCTATTCCTGGTTCTGACCGCCGGACTTATTTGGTAGCGATGTAGACAGAAAACGTGACTCGTGGTTGGGTGCAAAACAGACCAGTATTTATTGAAACAAAAAAAAAAGAAACAAATTGAAAATAAACAATACAGCACACCTATGCTGAAATACAGCACTTTACTTCTCACAGTACACTTTAGTGTCTACTACAGCACTCGTTTGCTTAATCGAACACTTACTTAAATGCAGCACTTTACTTCTTAGTACAACACTGTTACTTAGATACAGCACTTTTAATACAGCTACTTAGTGTTCACTACAGCACCTTTCTGCTTAATGCAACACTGTTACTTAAATAGGGGAGGAGAAAACAGACACAACGAGAGAAAATTGACTAAAATTACAGTTCAACAAGATTCCCCTTAATTCCCACCCTTATACCTATTCTAAGTTGCCTTGTAATGGGCCAGAAAATGTATGCTCACCAATGAATGCCTGCCCCGTGCCCTTGCGGTATTAGATTCTTCACCACCCTGAAGATAGAGATACCCCAGTGTTTAAAATAACTGCTGGTATTCCACTCCCTTGGGTGGGCTCCCAAGTTGTAGAGGGCACGGAGGCGAGGCTGCAGAGAGAGAGAGAGATGGCTTCTTGAGAAGCTATCTTATACCCCATTTGGGGCCGAAATCTTCCCGCCCAAATCCAGATGCATCTGGGCTAAACAAAAGGGATCCAAACTGTCCCAATTGACTGTGATGGGTTTTGGATGAATCACCCATTCATTGTGATGGGTTTTTGAATGCATCCCCATTCTTGTGATGGGTTGAATGAAACTGTCTCAGTTTGAAAAACCATGTCTATTTCCTTAATGGCTGAGTAAACTGCCCTAGGCAGTAAACAAACTGATTGTCCTGTGGTCACACCCAACCGCAATTGATTGGCAGTCTCAAGTGGTTCAACATTGTAACAGTTTAGTGTAAACAAACATTGATTGTCCTGCAGGGAGGGAAACTCCCTGAACTGCCTTTGATTGACAGTTTAACTACTCCATTGCTTCAAGGGCTGTTTTTTTTTTCTAAATCCTTTGTCAGCCATCTTTGATTTTCCCTTTTCATATGCACACAGTCTATGTGGTGTCTCCTGCCACGAGGTCGGACAGCCATCTTTGATTATCCTTTTTCACAGACACACACGGGCTGCCTTTTCAGTCCTCTTTGTCAGCCCGTGCTTTGAAGAGAGATTGTCCTTTTGTCTTCTGCCACGAGGTCTGACGGCCATTTTGATCCATGGATTTTTAAAGGTATATTCTACTCAGGATTTTTTTAATCAAAAATCAATCTGCGGAACTGTAGGAAATTTCAAAATTATTGCGAAATCCTACACTGGCATCCAGCATCGCTAAGGGCATCAAGGAAGGGGGGCATTTAAAATTTAACGGGTTGATTTCCCTCTTCTTTTGTTCAAACCAGTGGAGTGACTTCCCAAAACCACCAAAATCATGAATGTTAAGTTAAAACGTGAAATTATTATTTTTTTATTCATTTAGGGGATGTGGGCGTCACTGGCAAGGCCAGCATTTATTGCCCATTCCTAATTGCCATTGAGAAG
The DNA here is from genome assembly GCF_052327205.1 of Somniosus microcephalus. Classification (NCBI taxonomy): domain Eukaryota; kingdom Metazoa; phylum Chordata; class Chondrichthyes; order Squaliformes; family Somniosidae; genus Somniosus; species Somniosus microcephalus. Next base: position 325,056,888 of record NC_140987.1, on the reverse strand, counting down.
GTGGTGGTGAGACACCTTCTTGAACCGCTGCAGTCCATGTGGTGAAGGTACTCCCACAGTGATGTTAGGTAGGGAGTTCCTGGACTTTGAACCAGCGACGATGAAGGATCGGCAATATATTTCCAAGTCAGCATGGTGTGTTACTTTGAGGGGAACTTGCAGGTGATGGTGTTCCCATGCGCCTGCTGTCCTTGTCCTTCTAGGTGGAAGAGGTCACGGGTTTGGGAGGTGCTGCCGAAGAAGCCTTGGTGAGTTGCTGTAGTGCATCTTGTAGATGGTACACACTGCAGGCACGGTACACCGGTGGTGGAGGGAGTGAATGTTTAAGATGGTGGATGGCATGCCAATCAAGTGGGCTGCTTTGTCCTGGATGGTGTCGAGCTTCTTGAGCATTGTTGGAGCTACACTCATCCAAGCAAGTGGAGAATGTTCCATCACACTGCTGACTTGTGTCTTGTTTTGCACACTTTGTACAAAAATAATAAATTGCAGAACAACGAAGTATTACAGTTTAAACTCTTTTAATGAAGCATCAGGTCTGTAAGCTTTCTCAATCAATACAGCACCGTGTGGACAAGCTGAAGTCAGGACCCTTGGGTCTTCTAATCAATAACAGCCCTTACAGATGCCTGCAGGCCAATGACAACTCAGCATGTAATCACATGTGAATATAATAGGTATTCCTTACAGATGCCTGCGGGCCAATGATAAATCAATATGCAAATGTTACATCCCCTTTCTTTTAAAAGAAAAATGTTATGCATTACTTTTGAACCTTTCTTCCACATAATGTTCTCAGTAGCATCAACATATAAGTAAACTCAACATTTAACTAGCACTGAAAACATCTCAACGTTTCAATAACGATGTACAGTTTTTTTAGGGCAGCGATCCGCCTACACACTTTGACAGCTCACAAGTCAAGGATAACTCTAGGCTTGACCTCTCGTCGGAATGACGGTGTTGTTCCTTGGTGTTCAGGAGGTGCCTGCGATTGCAACGGTACACCTGTTCTTCTGGGGTGTGGATGTGATACGATCGCTCAGTGTCAGCTGGCTGGATGACGACTGCAGGCTTCCAGTAGCCATGCTCCTGGATTCTGATGGATTCTCCATTGTGCAGCGGCGGCAGTAGTCTAGCTGACCTGTCATAGTATCTCTTTTGGTGTTGCTGTCTCTGTACACGTTTTGCATGCACTTGCTTGCAACTGACTTTGTTCCATGTGAACAGATCCGTTGCCAAAACCTGCCAGGGCCTGTCTGGGATACGGTGAGGTATCATGGGCTCTTTGACATTTGATGGGCGGCGTTCTAGACAAATGTCCTCTATGTGTTTGCACATTCCAGGCCAAAACATAAGGGTTTATTTACAATATTTGTGCTGAGTGTTTACTTTCTACACTTTGGAGGTTTGTTCTATCACATCAGGATGGGTGGTGCTTTGGCTGCCTCAGATTGGACCTCAGATGAGGAACAATGACCTAGAAATTCAGTTTGGGGCGGCCAGCTCGCTCGCGCCCAGAAAGTACCGCTGCACGCGGAGCCACTTGCGCCCGCCGGAAATTCAGTTTCAGCGCCCCAACTCGAAGGCGGCCGCTATTCAAGGGTTTTGGCGCCCCCGCTTGGGGCGCTGAAACTGAATATCGGCATGCTAGGTGCCGCAGCGCCACCCGCTGCGGAGCGGCAGGCTGCGGTACTGCAGGCCTTCCTCCCTCTCTTAAGGGGGAGGTGCCTGCAACAGCGAGATCGCCGCTCGCTAGTGCCGGCAAATGAGCCCGGCACCACGGAGAAGTGCCGGACTCCCGGAAAACAGCTGGCAATGCCGCGGGGGGGGGTGGAGGAGGCCGGGGAAGGAGGTGCGGGCAGGCGGCCGCCGAAAAAGCGGCCGACCGCACCTCCGCCTTAACTCGCCCCACTAACGCTACACGATGGCCCCGTTTTCTGATCGCTGTTTGCGGCCGCTGCGGAAGAGACGGCCGCAACTAAATATGGCGGTCGGGCCGGTAGCGGGGCGGTAGCGGGGCACTGCGCACACCGATGACGTCATCGGTGGCGGCGCAGCGCTACTGGCTAACGCCGCCATTACCGCAGCGCTGATTATCGGTGAAAGCTCAGCAAGTGGTGCAAAAGCCCTCTTTGGGCGAAAACTGCGCGCAAAGCCTACTGAATTTCTAGCCCAATATGAACAGCAGCAGCACCAGCAGAGAGGGGAAAGGAGAGAGAGGAGCTGCAGAGAGGGGAGCTGCAGAGAGGGGAGTGGCAGAGAGGGGAGCGACAGAGAGGGGAGCGACAGAGAGAGGAATGGCAGAGAGGGGAGCAACAGAGAGGGGAGCTGCAGAGAGGGGAGCTGCAGAGGGGGGAGCTGTAGAGAGGGGAACTGCAGAGGGGGGAGCTATAGAGAGGGGAGCTGCAGAGAGGGGAGCTGCAGAGTGGGGAGTGACAGAGAGGGAAGCGACAGAGAGGGGAATGGCAGAGAGAGGAGCTGTAGAGAGGGGAGCAGCAGAGAGGGAAGCTGTAGAGAGGGGAGCAGCAGAGAGGGGAGCTGTAGAGAGGGGAGCTGTAGAGAGGGGAGCTGTAGAGAGGGGAGCTGTAGAGAGGGGAGCAGCAGAGAGGGGAGCTGTAGAGAGGGGAGCTGTAGAGAGGGGAGCTGTAGAGAGGGGAGCAGCAGAGAGGGAAGCTGTAGAGAGGGGAGCAGCAGAGAGGGGAGCTGTAGAGAGGGGAGCTGTAGAGAGGGGAGCAGCAGAGAGGGGAGCTGTAGAGAGGGGAGCTGCAGAGGGGAGGGGTAGAGAGGGGAGCTGCAGAGAGGGGAGCAGCAGAAAGGGGAGCTGTAGAGAGGGGAGCTGCAGAGAGGGGAGCGGGAGAGAGGGGAGCTGCAGAGAGGGGAGCTGCAGAGGGGGGAGCTGTAGAGAGGGAATCAACAGAGAGGGGAGTGGCAGAGAGAGGAGCAGGAGAGAGGGGAGCTGTAGAGAGGGGAGCTGCAGAGGGGAGGGGTAGAGAGGGGAGCTGCAGAGAGGGGAGCAGCAGAGAGGGGAGCTGTAGAGAGGGGAGCTGCAGAGAGGGGAGCGGGAGAGAGGGGAGCTGCAGAGAGGGGAGCTGCAGAGAGGGGAGCTGTAGAGAGGGAATCAACAGAGAGGGGAGTGGCAGAGAGAGGAGCAGGAGAGAGGGGAGCGGTAGAGAGGGGAATGGCAGAGAGAGGAGCGGGAGAGAGGGGAGCTGTAGCGAGGGGAGCAGCAGAGAGGGGAGCGGCAGAGAGAGGAGCGGGAGAGAGGGGAGCAGTAGAGAGGGGAGCGGCAGAGAGTGGAGCGACAGAGAGAGAAGCAGCAGAGAGGAGAGCGGCAGAGAGGGGAGCAGCAGAGAGAGGAGCGGTAGAGAGGGGAGCGGTAGAGAGGGGAGCGACAGAGAGGGGAGCGACAGAGAGAGAAGCAGCAGAGAGGAGAGCGGCAGAGAGGGGAGCAGCAGAGAGGGGCGCTGCAGAGAGGGGAGCTGCAGAGAGGGGAGCAGCAGAGAGGGGAGCGACAGAGAGGGGAGCAGCAGAGAGGGGAGCGACAGAGAGCGGAACGGTAGAGAGGGGAGCGGCAGAGAGCAGAGTGACAGAGAGGGGAGCAAGAGAGAGGGGAGCAAGAGAGAAGGGAATGGGAGAGAGGGGAGCTGCAGAGAGGGGAGCAGGAGAGAGGGGAATGGGAGAGAGGGGAGTTGCTGAGAGGGGAGCTGAAGAGAGGGGAGTGGGAGAGAGGGGAGTGGCAGAGAGGGGAGCAGTAAAGAGGGGAGCTGTAGAGAGGGGAGCGGTAGAGAGGGGAGCGACTGAGAGGGGAGCGGTAGAGAGAGGAGCGGCAGAGAGGGGAGCAGCAGAGAGGGGAGCTGTAGAGAGGGGAGCTGCAGAGAGGTGTGCGGCAGAGAGGGAAGCGACAGAGAGGGGAGCAGCAGGGAGGGGAGCAGCAGAGAGAGGAGCAGGAGAGAGGGGAGCGGCAGAGAGGGGTGCAGCAGAGTGGGAAGCTGTAGAGAGGGAAGATGTAGAGAGGGGAGCAGCAGAGAGGGGAGCTGCAGAGAGAGGAGCAGCAGAGAGGGAAGCTGTAGAGAGGGGAGCAGCAGAGAGGGGAGCTGCAGAGAGGTGTGCGGCAGAGAGGGAAGCGACAGAGAGGGGAGCAGCAGGGAGGGGAGCAGCAGAGAGAGGAGCAGGAGAGAGGGGAGTGGCAGAGAGGGGAGCAGCAGAGAAGGGTGCGACAGAGAGGGGAGCAGCAGAGAGGGGAGCGGCAGAGAGGGGAGCGACAGAGAGGGGAATGGTAGAGAGGGGAGCGGCAGAGAGGGGAGCGGTAGAGAGGGGAGCGGCAGAGAGGGGAGCGATAGAGAGGGGAGCGACAGAGAGGGGAGCGGCAGAGAGGGGAGCTGCAGAGAGGGGAGCGGTAGAGAGGGGAGCAGCAGAGAGGGGAGCGATAGAGAGGGGAGCGACAGAGAGGGGAGCAGCAGAGAGGGGAGCTGCAGAGAGGGGAGCGACAGAGAGGGGAACGGCAGAGAGGGGAGCGACAGAGAGAGGATTGGCAGAGAGGGGAGCGACAGAGAGGGGAGCAAGAGAGAGGGGAGCAAGAGAGAGGGGAGCAGGAGAGAGGGGAGCTGCAGAGAGGGAAGCAACAGAGAGGGTAGCGGGAGTCAGGGGAATGGGAGAGTGGGGAGCTACAGAGAGGGGAGCAGGAGAGAGGGGAATGGGAGAGAGGGGAGTTGCTGAGAGGGGAGCTGAAGAGAGGGGAGTGGGAGAGAGAGGAGCGGCAGAGAGGGGAGTGGCAGAGAGGGGAGCGGTAGAGAGGGGAGCTGTAGAGAGGGGAGCAGTAGAGAGGGGAGCGGTAGAGAGGGGAGCGACTGAGAGGGGAGCGGTAGAGAGGGGAACGACAGGGCGAGGGGAGCAGCAGAGAGGGGAGCTGTAGAGAGGGGAGCGGTAGAGAGGGGAGCTGCAGAGAGGTGTGCGGCAGAGAGGGGAGCGACTGAGAGGGGAGCGACTGAGAGGGGAGCGGTAGAGAGGGGAACGACAGGGCGAGGGGAGCAGCAGAGAGGGGAGCTGTAGAGAGAGGAGCGGTAGAGAGGGGAGCTGCAGAGAGGTGTGCGGCAGAGAGGGGAGCGACTGAGAGGGGAGCGACTGAGAGGGGAGCGGTAGAGAGGGGAACGACAGGGCGAGGGGAGCAGCAGAGAGGGGAGCTGTAGAGAGAGGAGCGGTAGAGAGGGGAGCTGCAGAGAGGTGTGCGGCAGAGAGGGAAGCAAAAGAGAGGGGAGCAGCAGAGAGGGGAGTGGCAGAGAGGGGAGTGGTAGAGAGGGGAGCGGTAGAGTGGGGAGCAGCAGAGAGAGGAGTGGCAGAGAGGGGAGCTGCAGAGAGGGGAGCTGTAGAGAGCGGAGCAGCAGAGAGGGGAGCTCAGGGAGGGGAGCAGCAGAGAGGGGAGCAGCAGAGGGGTGCGATAGAGAGGGGAGCAGCGGGGGGGGAGCTGCAGAGAGGGGAGCAGCAGAGAGGGGAGCTGTAGAGAGGGGAGCGGCAGAGGGGAGGGGTAGAGAGGGGAGCGGTAGAGAGGGGAGCAGCAGGGGGAGCGATAGAGAGGGGAGCGGCAGAGAGGGGAGCAGTAGAGAGGGGAGCGGCAAAGAGGGGAGCAGCAGAGGGGAGCGGTAGAGAGGGGAGCGGCAGAGAGGGGAGCTGCTCGCAGGCAGCATTATCCACACAACAGGGTCTAAATGCAAAGGCTGAGTTTCCTTGACATGTCAGAACAGCAGTGGCTCAGGTGGTGGGAGACATCTGCAGCCTCCAAGAAGAAGACCTGCTCCCTGCTTGACCTGATGGCCACGCTTTACCAGTGGCTGTGAAAGTCACCGCCGCCCTCAACTTTTTTGCCTCTGCATCCTTCCTGGGTTTTGCAGGATTCATATCCATGTTCTCCCAATTGGCAGCGTACAAATGCATAAGACAGGTGACTGATAACTTGTTTGTCAGGGCCGACACTTATGTCAACTTAGCCTGTGATGATGCCAGTCAGAATGAGCAGGCGCTCAGGTTTGCGGCTCTGGCTGGCTTCCCACAGGAGCAGGACGTCATCGACTACACATATGTGGAAATCCTGGCACCCCCAGCTCACTCAAGATTGTTTGTCAACTGCAAAGGTTTCTGTGATGAAATATGCCATTCATCAGGCACTGTATTCCCTGGCCTAGAAATTGAGTGGGCTTTGCGCCCGTTTTGCGGCGCTAGAGGTCATTGCGCTGGACTTACAGCCAGTTCAGAAATTCCCTGGGGCCCTACCATCGGCGGTAGACCGGTTGCGCTGCGCCGGCACCGATGACGTCATCGGTGTGCGCAGCGTCCCGGTTTCCGTGGTGACGGGCCCCAGCGCCGAAATTGAGTTGCGGCCGCCTCGCCCGTGGCAGCCGCAACTAAGACTCTGGCAACCGAGTCTTACAGGAGTTTGCGCCGGCGCATTAAGGTCGCGCGGCGGCCGGCCGCTTTCCCGCCGGCCGCCTGCCCGCACCTCCCTCCCCGGACTCCTCCAACCCCCACCACGGAACAGATGCTTCTGGGCTGTGAGCCCGGCACTTCCCCGAGGTGCCGGGCTCATTTTTGTGAAGATTTTACCGGCCAGCGGGCGGGTGCAGGCAGCTCCTCCTTAACTGACGGAGGAGGCCTGCACTTCCCGAGCCTGCCGCACCGCATCGGGCGCCGCAGCGCCGGAATAGCGCCGCAATGCGGCAGGTAGCGCCCATTTTCAGGTGCAAACACCCTTCAGTAGCGCCGGCAGCCATTTGGGCGCGGCGCTACTGAATTTTTGGCGCGCGCAGGGGTACTTAGCGCCGGCGCTAACTTTCCGGCGCTAAAGCCCTGGCGCAGCGCCAACTGAATTTCTAGGCCCCTGTGTTTAGTTTAGTTTCAGTTTCATTTCCTTACCTGTATTGTATTGTGTGTAGGGCTCCGCCCATACCTGGCCCCTGCTTAAGCAAGCCCCAGCGTGTCTCACAGCAGTACAGCAGATCTCTGGATGTGAGACACTTCTCCAATGTGTATTATTTTCTGAGTTAATAAAAGCCTTGCTTTGCTCCGTTAACGTCGAGTCTCGGATTCATTGAGGCACATCAGTTTCCATTCCATCATTGCGCAGCTGGTGTGCAACCACAAAAAGATACTTCTGCCGATGTGCACCAGATTCCCGGAGAGCCATTATGCTTTCATCCTGCGGCAGTCCAAGCTTCCTGATGTCTTCAGACCAGCAAGCACTCTTAAGGGGTGGCTGCTAGGAGGCAAGGTATACCCACTTCAAACTTGGCTGATGACATCCATCAGAAACCCGAATAATGAAGCACAACCACGCTACAATGAAAGCCAGATGACCACCAGTGATTGAACAAGCCAGCGGCATGCTGAAGATGAGCTTCAAGTGCTTGGCCAGATCTAGAGGTGCCTTTCAGTATGCACCTGCCAGGGTCTCCAGAATGGTTGTGGTGTGCTGTACATTGTGCAGCAGTGAGGTTTGGCGCTGCAGGAGAAACAAAGCAAAGAGCTCAGATCCTCCTTGGACGATTTGGAGGGGGAGGAGAAGGAGGAGGAAAATGAGGAGGAGGAAGGTGATGAGGGCAATGCAGCACCAGCTGCTTACATTGCTGCCCAGAATGCCACGGATGCCCTTATCAATGCCAAGTTCACATAGATTGCACCAGTGGACCCATGTCACAAGCACATGCAACAGCTTCTCTTCCCACCCCACCCCAAAGCCACCAACACAAAGCAGTCCTGCAAACAACCAACCACCCCTTGAAACTCCCCCCATTGGTCCCCATCAATTCATGTCTTCCCATTCATCGTCAAACACGTTAAAAGGTGACTTGCCACCCAGCACCCAAGAATGGACAAGATGGGAAAGTGGTGCAAAATAATAATATTTATGTGAACTAAATAAACAATAGAAACTTAACAACACAACATTTTCTCAGGCATCCATGTGGATACCGTTGTGTAACTACAAAGCTTTACTCTTCCTTTTCCTACAACTCCTATATAGTGCAACCCCTTTGGCTTCAGCAGAGGTAGAGGCAGGCTGCTCAGATCCCTGCTCTGGCTGGTGCGACGCTCTTGGGTGATTTCCTCTGGGTTTTGGAGCCCGTAAGGGCCCCACAATAGACTGCTCCACTTGCACCTGTGCAGGCGCAGACTCAGCCATCTGGAAACGAAGCAGCATGTTGGCTACTGACTGAGGGTGGGGCAATGGTTGAGAAGTGAAAGTGCTTTGAGTGGAGTCCCATGCCCATGTCCCCTTTCGCCATCATCCCCCTCATGGCACAGCTACATTTCGCTGCTACCATTCTGCAGATCAGGGCCGCATTGTAAGGCCAAGGCTAAGGTATCTCTCATCCTATTTAAAGTGGCAGACATGTTGGCATCCAGAGTCTGCACGGCCATGGTCAAAGCTTGCATGGACTCATTTGATCACCACTTTGATGTTTCACGGAGTTGGCCACTCTATCCAAGGAAGAACACATCATCTCAATGGCCTACGACATCAATTCACTCATGCTTGAGGTGGACTCCTCCATTCTCTCTGCAATCATAGTCAGCGTGTTTGGACGGCCTGTCAGTGCATCACACATTCTCTGTTCCTCCTCAATGATTCTCCCTTTCATCAACGCTCCACAGGTTGCAGCATCTGTGTCCAGCTGAGCAGAGCTTGGATAGGGCTGCACCCTCCGACGCGGACTCTCCACTGCTGTCCCTGTCACTCCCATCTGCTCTTGCTCACCTGTGAAGTGTGAGTAACTAAGTGAAAACCCAACGAGCTGCCTTACTGGTCCCACCGAAGTGTGAGTATCTGAGTTGGTGCAAGGTCTGCATGAGTCATGTGACGGTGCACCTTCAGAAAGATTCAGCTCCTCTGAGGAATCATCGTCCACAACCTCCAGCAACTCCTGCTGCACACGTGAAGGGCCTGTCAGAGATAAAAGACAGGAATGAGTAGTGGCAAGGCAAGAATGTCGCAAATTGTCATTATGAAGATGATCATATTTTACTCGCTGTGGAAATCAAGTCAACATGACTGAGTGTTGTATGACATGTGAGTCAATGATATTTAATTCTATCACCAGCTGGGAGCTCCTCATCATCGAAACTCCACTGATCTCTAGCGCATCCTCCTCTGTGCTTGTCAGTTGCGAGATGTTTGGAGGACCACCTCCAGTTCTCTCCCTCACCCTGTGCTCTCTTCCCCTGCAACAAGGGAAAGAACAGACCTATGAGTGAGTATAATGGCATGTGTTCATCCGATGGATGGAGTGCATTTGGTGAGTGTGACTGTCAGGGAGAGCATGACATTGCATAACGGTGAGGGTGAGTGGCAATGGTAGATGAATAGATGGTGATGTGAGGAAGTGCATAGACAGAGAAGTGGGTGTGAGGAGTGATGTGATGGCGTAGCTTGAGAAGACAGAGTGAGAGGTGGGGGGTGATGCACACGGCAGGATGTAGGTGACTGTGCCATTGTACTCACCTTTCCTGACCTGGTTAGGTCATTAAAACGCTTCCTGCACTGTACCCAGGAGTATGGCACTGGGCTCCTGCTGCGGACCTCCTGGGCAAACTCCAGCCATGCCTTCTTTGTTTTTGCCACATATTTTCTCCTCCCGTTGCTGGGGAATAGTATGTCGCTACAGCTCCTCGCAGTCCCAGTGTAAGTTTCCCAAAATTCAGGCAGTTCCCCCCCCCCGAAGATTATTTAATTAAAAGAGACCCTGGTTGGACTGATTTTAAAACCAGGGCACCCAAAATGCCTGCGGTAAACCTCGTAACCAGGCCGAATGCGATTTTAAAACAAAGGTTTTGCCAAGCAAGCAGGTCAAGGAGTTCAAGTTTTAAACTAATCAAGGATTTTGTAAAGACTGATGAAATGGACAAAAGACTGTAACATTCCAGTCCTCAAGTGGGAATGGGCTCCTTCAAGCCATTAGGCTCTCTGCATTTTAAATCGGGAACCACTCACCAGAGACATTAAGCCTGAATGGGAGCAATTCACAACTTGTCTTTATCAACAGCCAGGGTTTTGAGGCTACTTTAGACATAACGACTATCACTCTACAGGTCATTTTTATAAATGTTTTTAAACATTTAAACGAGCTCACCCAAATCATACAAAGGACTGAACTGATTTGCCGAGCAGATAAGGGCTACCGAGAGGAGTATAAATATAGCCCATCAGGAAGCCATGCTCTCTCTCTCTGCCCTCGCCTCCCGCGCCCTGCTTGCCACCACCCCAGGAAGAGGACCTATGAAGAAGAGCCCGTTCCAAGAGGTGAGATACCCTGCCAGAGACTGTTTTATTACTGGGGTATTTTCACCTGGACGGTACCATGTGCAGCATTGAAACCACGTGGCATCGAAAGGCAGCAGGGCAAAGAAGCAAGATTCTCATCTGTTTAAATGACTCAGACCGGTAAGCATGGAATTCTGACCCCTCATAAGATAGCCTAGCGAGGTTTAGAGGGTGGGAGTTAAGGGGATTGCTAAAATTGTCATTTTAGTCATTTTCCCTTGATGTGCCATTTCTCCTCCCCTGTTAAGTGTAAGTGTACTGCATTCATATCATCCTTTTGTATAGTATTGTTATCTTATTTTCTCTGTTAATATTTTTTGGTTTTTCTTTGTACCAAACCACTGCTCGTTTTCTATATCGCTACCTGCAAATAAGTCCGGTGGTCAGAACTCAAAAGGGGCGAGCGATTCGAACCGCTCAAAGTGGGTAGTCAGAGGCATAACTGACGAACCCACACAGTAAAACCCCCTTACAGAATGGCGACCGGTGGTAGGACCCCGGCAGCAGTGTGCGATATAGCAGACAGTGGTGCGGACGAAGGAGCCGTAATGGAAGAGTGGTTGTCCGATTATGTGTTTAGAAAGGTGAATATGACCAAGAAGTGGATACTCACCCTATTACAGGCTGAGCGTCCCATAGATGCAGCTGCCCGGTGGACAGCCAGTAAACAACATAAGGGGTCAATAGAGAAAGCAGTGTGGCTTATGTGCTACAAGAAACAGGTCCTACTGTTGGACGGAGTTGTAGCAGCACAGGCTGCCAAGCTTACGAAAGCGGCCCTAGAAATCCAGGACAAGGAGAAAGAGATACAGGATAAGGCTTTAGCAGAGGAGAAATTGATAGTGGTGCTTCAGGCTCTAAACCAAGAAAGAGTGCAGGCGGCAAAAGAACACCAGGCAAAAATAGAGCGCCTGGAGAGCCGGGTCGCTGAAGTTAAGAATAATACAAGTGCAAAAATAGAGCACCTGGAATGCCAGACCGCTGAAGTCAAAGGTAGCGCAAGGCACAAGGTGGAGTGTTTGGAGTTCCAGGTCAGAGAGGCAAGAGGTAGTGAGATAAGGTTACAGGACACAACTGCCCGCCTAACCCAAGAGATAAGAGAACAGGAGGAGAAGGTTAAAGAAGTAAAGGCAGCATATAGGCTGGCTTGCGACCGAGGCTTTGATGAAGCAGATCATGGCCCCTGTAGGAAAGAGATAGAAACCTTGAGTATGGCTTTAGCGAGGGCTTAAGGGGATGATATGCCTTATCAGCCCAAAGGCAGGCCAGTCGGACTTTACCGGCAACCCAAGCAGAGCGGTCCCACAGGCAGCGCAAAGAAATGAGCTAGCAAGGGAACCAGAGGTTTCACGGCCACCACCCATAGCTCCGAGCTTTCAGGAGGTCTGGCAGCATAGGGGGGGTGTAAGGTGAAGTGGTAGAGGAGGTACAGCAACCCCCGCAAATAGGCCGGGGCCGGGGCCGGGACCGGTGTACCCCCTCCGACAACGGAGGTGCGGCCCACCCAGCGATGACGACGAACAAGAAGCCGTCCAAAACCAGTTTGTGGTACCGCATGGCACCCAGCAACTCAGGGCCATGGTTAGTCACATCCCCAAGCTCTCCGAAAAGGGAGACCCCTCACTGCATTTTAGAGAGATAGAACAGGCAGCATGCGTTAATGACTGCGATGACGCAGAGCAAGCCAAAATGCTGCTGTTTTCTCTGGAGGGTAAACTCCTCCAGACCCTATCAGATGAATGTAAGAAGGGGCAGAAGGGATACGATGACTTAAGGGATGAGATATTGGAGGCCATGGGTATGAATGACGGCAGCTCATTCGCCCATGTAGAAAGAACGGTACAGCTCCCAGGGGAGACCCCACAGGCGTTCGCAGATAGGCTGTGGCCAGTCTACCGGAGGGCGTGCTCGGGAACGCCGGCACGAACGTTGATGGACCAAGACCAATTGGCCCACTGGCTCCGTTGTCTAATGACAAACTGCCTGCCCCAAATCCGAGCACAGGCTGCGGCCTGGTTTGACCCCCGTAGCCTCCAGACCGCCGAGGAAATGGTGATCCGCCAGCTCACGATAGCATTAAAAAATATAAGGGGTATCGAGATGCCCCAACCCAAGGGGAAAGCCCATGAGGTTAAACCTGGGGGCCAGAATAAGAAAGAGTGGCACCAGGAGGGAAACCGTCTCTCCCAGAGTAAGTTGAACTGTTACGGGCGCGGGAAGGGCGGCCACTGGCGAAAGGATTGTAAGAATCCCTGGGAGTAGAATAAGGGGAAGAATTCAACAGCTCCAGCCCAAAGGGCAGGGCCAGGTATCCCTCCCGCTGCGATCGAGCCACTCCTGGAGTCGATACAGTCCCTACGATCTCTCCTCCTGGCCAGCCAGGGGAAAATAGCAGCCACCACCAGTGCTTTGACCCCATCTGCCCCATCCCACTCCCAGCAATGACTAGAGCCAGCGCAGCCTGTCGACCTGTGTCCCCGCGAAAATGCTGAGGGGAGCAGGCCCTATGTTAGGATGGGGGTGAAGACGGTGCAGGGGAGATATTCGGTGGACACTGGAGCTTCCAGCATGGTGGTCCATTTGGAAGACCTGACCAATTCACCCCAGTCTAATAGGGCCCATTTAACTTAATGGGATCCACAGGGAACGAGCAGGCTGGGGAAAGGTCAAAACCTTTGGCCACAGATTTAGGATCCCTCCATACCACGTGGGAAGGTAACCAAAAGACAGACGAGGTGGCCAAGCAGGGGGACAGGGAAGGAGAGTTCTGGGATCCCTGTAGAGCAGGCCCGGTAGCAGCAATCCGGGACAAGGGAGGCACACAGGGGGTAGCTTTGGCCCCGGACCAAAAGCAGGTCCAAGCCCAAGATCCCGCCTTTAAGGCCGCCCTGGTAAGGAAAAATAACTTAGAATAGGGTTACTGGCAGGCTGCTGGTTATATCAACCAGTGTAAGCTGTTTAAGCCGGAGGCGAAGAAACAGGCAGCCGGGATCCAACCCGAGGTTAGAAATCCCCAGCCCGCAGCAAGTTCAAGTACAGAGGCTGTGCAAGCAGGTGCAGTCGCATGTGTCAGGGGAGGAGTCATCCAGCCCCCTGTTCAGACCACTCCCCCCATCTTCTGGGATTCAGGTGTGGAGGAGGAGGAGCCCGAGCCAGATGATCCCGCCTAAAACACAGGTTCTGAACCTGAAGGTGGAGACCCACAGCCACCGGCAGCTGGCAGCGAGGGAGCACCTGTCCCCAGCTTAGGTTTGGGAGGGGTGGGACTCAAGGGAGAGGACTCTCAGCCAGCGGTCGTGGGAAACCCACAGGCTGCGCCCACAAAGGCAAGGGTCCGAGCAAACGGTCCACTCACCAAGGTGGCCCCACCAGTAGCCCTCCCTAAAAGGTCCCCTCGGACACCCCAGCCCAGAAAGGTATGGTCACTGACACCTCAGCTTATAACGACAGCCTCCCGAGCCAGGGAGAAGCCGAAAGACAAAGGTCCCCAGCTAGCAGCTACAGACTGCAAGGGACCGGAAGTGCAGGTCAGTGCAGCCGCGCCACAGGGAGCAGCCTGCAATAGCCCAAACAGGGATTCGGCTGGCCGCCCGGAGACGGGCGGCGGATGTATTTAGTTTTAGGTAGTTTAAATTTTAAGTTTATATTAGTGTTAAGTTTAGGGTGTTTAATTTAATTCTAATTAAGGTGATGGTTAGTTTTGAATTAGCCGTCTCAGAGTGTTGTCCATGTGAGTAGAGGTCGCGGGACCGACCATACGTCACCTGAGCCAGCGAGTCTCTAGGGAACCTGGCTGTATGCTTCTATATCTGTTACAGGGAAATTTCGGAATGTACGGAGACGTAATCCTGCTCGCCCTGCTCGGGCTGAGCATTGGTAGGAGAGGGGACGTGGAGGACCACCACATCTTCGGGTGCTTGGGGAACAGGGCGCAGGTGGCGGTCGACGGTAGCGGCGTACAGGAGGCGGAGGAGACCACCGCTTACTTCCACGAGGGAACGTGGCCGGGGTGGCTGGGATCCAATTCGTCCCAGTACTCCAGCCAGACCGGGTTCACCTACGGGGAGGCCTCCCTCCTGTGCCCCAGGATACGGCTCGTTACTCCCAGGATTAACGTCACCATGGGCAAAAGGATATGTTTAACATGCAAGGGACACGTTCCCCTGGATAGGTGGTGGTGGCTCAGGAAACTAAGTAAAGGCATGGGGAACCCCAGAGTTGAGTGGGAACGGTTGGGGAACAACACTCATTGGACTATCACAGGGACCCACGGGGGGTTAAGTGTGTGCTGGCATTAATGGTGGGAACCGGATCAGGAGATCTATGTCTGTATGTGGGGATCAGAGAAGGCCTGCCCCACAGGCATTTCCATCATTTTCCGCAGCCAGTGACAAGATAACGGGAGGGGGATGGACTGAGAGTCTTGCCTGGATGCATGCGCGATCCCATACTCCCCAATCTCAGTTAATGCCACTGAACTAGTAACCCGCCCCCGACAGCCCCTGCCCACGACGTCCAGGACGACAGTAGAGGGATGCCCCGCCACCACCAAAGGACGAGGGAACGGCTTGGTGCTAGTACCTACAGACCAGGTGCTGTATCAAGGGGTGCACTACGCGGTAGCCTCCGTGATTTTAAACCTCACCGAGGTACACCTACCTGCGTGCTGCCCCACAGAGACCGCGCAGTTGTATCAAGCCCTCTTAAAAGATATGTTCCGTAAATTTTATGAGTTTGATTTTTCAGACGTTGACAGAACCAAACTGTACGCCCATGAGCTTTTGGACGGGATTGGGAGACAAAGAAGGGGTGCTTTTAACGATGTTTTAACTGGTTTTAACATGGGGTCTTCTGTCATCAACAGCTTAGATTACATCGAGCTGCAGACCCAAATTAATGGTTTAAAAACGCAATTAAAGAATATATTAATCAATGAGAATGAGGTGGTGGGTTCCGAGTTGCATGAGGACCAGGCCATGACAGTCCACTTAAAGGAGATCACAGTGGAGCTGGAGGAACAAGCCAAAACAGTTAATGCTCTCATTAGGGAGGACAGAAACGCTTCTGACCAAGCTGCGCAGAATGAAGTGTGCATGCTGTATGGGGCATGGTTGTTGGGCGAGGGCCGCAGCAATCTGGAGGATTTAAAGCAAGGATTAGTCCCCTCCTGGATCAGCAACAAACACCTCGCAGCCCTCCACCCTTTTGAGAATGCATTAAGCCCGTGCCAGCTCTGGCTAGCTTCGGAGACCTACCCAGTCCCAGTGGACTGTGGGCGGTCCAACCACATCATCATGGGGATAGTTATAAGAATGCCGGTCATGGGCGGGATGGCCCGACCCGCGCCGGTGTACAGGGTGGAGAACATTGGAGTCATTCAGGTGGGTGCACACATTCGTTTTACAGCGGTCCCGCCCTACGTCATAAAGTGGGAGCATGCTATGATGGGCACTGGCCTCTTGGGGTGCCGTAGCCGAGGAGCACACATAATCCTGTGTCCCCAGCACTTGAATGCCTATTCCAAACCACAGTGCGGGTTCAGAGCTGCTGGCGCGAAACCTATACATTGCACCATGGAGGCAATGGCACAAGGCCATGTTCCCCCCCAAGTAGCATATATAGGAGGTGGGACATATCGTGTCACCACAGGAGCGCCTCACTACCAGTATGGACAGCATAGCTGACGTGCGGTGAGTGACAGCAGTTTCTGTTTCAAACCCGAGGCAGAAGTTCAAGTGGCACAACTACGAATTGTTCCCATTCCTGAACCCTCCAATGTTCACCTCACTGTGAAAGAGAATTTCACCCACCTGCAGAAATATGTAGCGCATTTCGGTTATCAGATTCCCCCTCTCCCAGAACACCTCACCAAATTGCTAAAAGCCGTTTTAGTGTCACAAAAACACTACTATACCCTGGAACAGAAGACTGTCCAGATAGGGGCCGACATTTTAGATATTACGACCCCACCCTGGTGGGACGTTTTTGAAAATATAGAGGTCCCATCCTGGATGTGTATGGCATCCCACATCCTGGTGGTGTGTCAGTTAGGGATAGTTCTCTACCTGGTGTGCATCCAGTGCAGGAGAAAGGGTCCCAGATTAGAGTTTAAAACTAAAAAGGTGTGGAAGGAACATTATGCCCAGGTGGAAGAAGAGACACCCGTTTGAGTTTTGCATCACATCACTTAAACGTGATGGTCGCTGGTTGTTATTTTTAATAAAGATTGTTTCTTTGTTTCATCGTGTTATCTTAATAAAGATTGTGACTGTTTGATACTACAGAATAAAAATGTTGTAATGTACCAAGTGGTGCAGGGGTGTTGGCCCCCTCCGCACTTGGATTTTGTAATGAACTGTATTTGCCATCTATAGATGCCTGTCGCACACCGCGTTTTCTCGAAGTACGGGAAATACATGTGTCGAGGGATTATGGAGAGGTAAATACAGGGGAAGATTGTTTGTGGAGGGTCAGAAAATTTTGCTCACTTTTGGAACATGGATACTGCGAGCAAGTTTTAGTATCCCAGGGAGGACTGCAAGTTTCGCAAAATTCAGGCAGTTCCCCCCGAAGATTATTTAATTAAAAGAGACCCTGGTTGGACTGATTTTAAAACCAGGGCACCCAAAATGCCTGCGGTAAACCTCGCGACCGGGCCGAATGCGATTTTAAAACAAAGGTTTTGCAAAGTAAGCAGGTCAAGGAGTTCAAGTTTTAAACTAATCAAGGATTTTGTAAAGACTGATGAAATGGACAAAAGACTGTAACATTCCAGTCCTCAAGTGGGAATGGGCTCCATCAAGCCATTAGGCTCCCTGCATTTTAAATCGGGAACCACTCACCAGAGATATTAAGCCTGAATGGGAGCAATTCACAACTTGTCTTTAACAACAGCCAGGGTTTTGAGGCTACTTTAGACATAGCGACTATCACTCTACAGGTCATTTTTATAAACATTTTTAAACATTTAAACGAGCTTACCCAAATCATACGAAGGACTGAACTGATTTGCCGAGCAGATAAGGGCCGCCGAGAGGAGTATAAATATAGCCCCTCAGGAAGCCATGCTCTCTCTCTCTCTCCTCGCCTCCCGAGCCCTGTCTGCCACAACCCCAGGAAGAGGATCTATGAAGAAGAGCCCGTCCCGAGAGGTGAGTTACCCTGCCAGAGGCTGTTTTATTACTGGGGTATTTTCACCTGGACGGTACCCTGTGCAGCATTGAAACCACGTGGCATCGAAAGGCAGCAGGGCAAAGAAGCAAGATTCTCATCTGTTTAAATGACTCAGACTGGTGAGCTTGGAATTCTGACCCCTCATAAGATAGCCTAGTGAGGCTTAGAGGGTGGGAGTTAAGGGGATTGCTAAAATTGTCATTTTAGCCATTTTCCCTCGATGTGCCGTTTCTCCTCCCCTGTTAAGTGTAAGTGTACTGCATTCATATCATCCTTTTGTATATTATTGGAATCTTATTTTCTCTGTTAACAAATTTTGGTTTTCTTTGTACCAAACCACTGGTCTGCTCGTTTGTCTATATCGCTATCTGCCAATAAGTCCGGGGATCAGAACTAAGGGGTGAGCGATCCGAACCGCTCAGAGATAAGGCAGCCGGAGACATAACCGACTGGCCAAAGCAAGTAGCAAAACCCCCTTACACCAGCAGCACATCAAGGGAGGCATCAGTGAACCGGTAGCAGCCTTTAAACATCTCGAATGCATTCTGAAACTTCCTCTTCTCTTTTTCCCAACTTCAACTGCTCCAAAGTGTATCTTTAAATACTGGAGTTGAGATCATGTCAGGCGGGTCCTCATCGTGTCTGCTTCCACAGATTGGACAGCAAACCCGGGATTAAAATTAAAATGAGCTGGCTGAATTAAAAAGCCACTGACAGACGCACTGAACTTACTTCCAGGTACCCACGTGATATCGGATCCCCGCTCCCGGCGTCTCTCCCAGTTAAATCTGTGCCAATGTATCCTGCAGTGCCCACCCATCAAAAAAGACTTGAGCGGAGCCTGAGGACACCACTCGATTTAGTTCCAGGGCCACTGGGGTGACTATGATGCCTTGGAAGAGGGGCAAGTAGCCAGGGCTGTTCTCCCTGCTCCTGTCGATCACAAAGCAGCTGATTGCAGAACTGAAACTGGCCTGTTTAAAAAAACAGAGCACTTTTCTTTTTGATCTGATTGTGCGCACAGACACTTACACAGAAGTACAGCACCTCAACGAGTTTCAGTCCCCCTAGAAAATAAAGAGTAGGGGACAGAAGTTCCACCCTACTGGTGTCCAGGCTAATATTTATCCCTCAACCAAGATCAGTAGAACAGATTATCTGGTCATTATCATATTGCTGTTTGTGGGAGCTTGCTGTGTGCAAATGGGCTGCTGCGTTTCCTACATTACAACAGTGACTACACTTCAAATAGTACTTCATTGTCTGTAACGCGCTTTGCGACGTCCTGAGGTCATGAAAAGGGCTGTAGAAATGCAATTCATTCTTTCTTTACTGAGGATCCACTGCTGTTGCAACAGAGAGGAAAGAATGGGCCATAATTTAGATTTTCATTTAAACTGCTACAAGGTTATTTTAAAAATAGGAACATTTCAGCTCATTTCAATGGAATGGGAAAGATAACAGGATCAAAGAGAAGCTGAACAGGGTATCGAGCATGCGAAGAGGCAGATATGACTACTTAAACCCCAATGGAATAAATTATAATTATACCTTTATGATTGGTTGGCATTTGTAAGATAGAATTACAGTCGGTCCTTATTCAAATCTTCTAATTAAAATGAATAGGATGAAAATCAAAAAGGTTGTTCTGGTTTAGGTGTTCGTATCTACTGCCTGACTTACATATTTTATTAAATTGAATTCCATGGGGCAGAATGTGAAATGTGAAATCAGACGTTTGAGGCATTCCTGGCCATTTACATTGTGCTGTTGAACAGCAGACTCCAAAATAAAATGTGAACATTTGTGAATAAAAAGGACTGGATGCAGAATAGTTTCAGGAGACTTATTTGCCGGCATTCTTGAGGTAGGAGGTACACCAGTGTGATGGCTATGTTACTGGACTAGTAATCCAGTATGAATGTGAGTTCAATTCTCCCACCACAGCCCTTTGAGGAATTGAATTCAGTTCAAATTAATCTGTAAATAAAAGTGACCATGTAGGTGTTGAATTGTTGTAAAAACCCAACTGGTTCACTAATGTTCTTTATGGAAGGAAACCTGCCAGTCTGGCGTATATGTGACTCCAGTCCAACACCAGCACTACACCAACAGCTCAACTGCCCTCTTAAGTAGGGTCTTGGTCAGACCTCATCTGGAGTACTGATTTCAGTTTTGGGCACCGCATCTCATGAAAGATATATTGTCCTTGGAAGGGGTTTAGCGCAGATTCACCAGAATGATACTGGGGTTTGGAGGTTTAATTTATGAGGACAGGTTGCATAAACTTGGCTTGTCTTCCCTTAAATATAGAAGATTGCGAAGTGATCTGATCGAGCTGTTTAAAAGGTTAAAAGGATTCGATGGGGTAGATACAGAGAAACTATTTCCTCTGATGGGGGAATCAAGAATGAGGGGACACAATCTTAAAATTAGAGCCAGGCTGTTCCGGAGTGAAATCAGGAAGAACTTTTTCACACAAAGGTTAGTGGAAATCTAGAATTCTGTCTCCCAAAAGGCTGTGAATGCTGGGGGTCAGTTGGAGCTTTCAAGACTGAGATCGATAGATTTTTGTTAGGTAAGGGTATCAAGGGATATGGAGCAAAGGCAGGTGGATGGAGTTAAGATACAGATCAGCCATGATCTAATTGAATGGTGGAACAGGCTTGAGGGGCTGAATGGCCTCCTCCTGTTCCTATGTTCTTATGTAAGCTACTCAATTGTATCAACCTGCTTTCAAGAAGAAGGCTCACCACCACCTTCTCAGGGCAACTATGGATGGGCAATAAATGCCAGCCTTGCCAGCGACGACCATATCTTGGGAATGAATTGAAAATAATTGATGTGTTTTAGCATCATCCAGTTTCTAACTTGCACTAGCAAAGGGCCATGTATTACCAAACTAGCAGCTCACATCAGGTGTGATTCCTAGAATAAACCTATTACGGCTGGTGCTTGCTGCCAAAATTAACAAAGAGGTATGGTTAGCTTCTCCGCATCTTAAGTGTTGTTTTTCCTGATTTTCCGTGGCTCTTCCATTGATGTTATGGCTATTGAGCAGAAGAATCCCCATGGGCATTCCCCCCCCCCCCCGATAGATATCAATTACTGTGAAATTTGTTTCAGACTGCCAAAAGACTACACTCTATTTAGGTAGCCTGTGTAACGAAATTCCACTTCTGAACAAGGAAGCCTGGTTAACGTTGATCAGAGAAAGGCAGCAGAGTCTGGAAATCACTGCTGGCAGCACTAGAATCAGAGAATGGTTACCGCACAGAAGGAGGTCATTCGGCCCATCGAGCCTGTGCCAGCTCTCTGCAAAAGCACTTCAGCTAGTCCCACTCCCTCGCCCTTTCCCTGTAGCTCTGCAAATTTTTTTCTTTCAGGTACTTATCCAACTCCATTTTGAAAGCCGTGATTGAGTCTGCCTCCACCACCCTTTCAGACAATGCATTCCAGATCGTAACCACTCGCTGCGTAAAAAAGTTTTTCCTCATGTCGTCTTTGAACCTTTAATCTGTGTCCTCTGGTTCTCGACCCGTCCGCCAATGGGAACAGTTTCTCTCTATCTACTCTGTCCAGACCTCTCATGATTTTGAACACCTCTATCAAATCTCCTCTCAATCTTCTCTGCTCCAAGGAGAACAACCCCAGCTTCTCCAGTCTATCCACGTAACTGAAGTCCCTCATCCTTGGAACCATTCTTGGAAATCTTTTCTACACCCTCTCTAAAGCCTTCACATCCTTCCTAAAGTGCAGTGCCCAGAGTTAGGACAAACGCTAACACTTTAGTATAACATTCCGCTCTCTGTTATTCTAATGGAGGGATTAACCAAGGCTAAAGACAGCAATACACTTGGAAAAATAGCACACACTGTCAACAAGATTTAAAATATTATTGTTAAAATAGGATTTGTACTCTCTAACTCCTGTCCAATTGAGAACAAGGTTCTAGGTTGCAATAATGGCAACAAAGATTCAAGGATCAAGGGTCATTGGCAGAACTGGAGATAAGGCCAGTCTCTATGTTCTAGCAGAGCTGAGTCCCAAAGATATGCCTTATGTGTAATGTAAGAACATAGAAATTAGTATCAGCCTGTTGCACATCTCTCCCGAGGCAAGGTCAATCGGACGATGTGTATAATGGTCATTGATCCTATATCAGCCGTTTTACACCAGGCCCAAAGTTAAAATGACCTCAAAACATTTCAATAAATTAATTTACTTTAAAAGGAAATGTAGATCTAATTTTGCAGCAAGGCTCCTCACCGGCAGCACAGACTGGGAAAACAGGCACCAGAGTGGGGATGGGATACCTCAGGGTGAGTAATAGGAATGGACACCACTTCGGTAGCAGTTGTGTTAAAATATTTATCTTCAGGTTGTGAATTTGGTCTCCAGCATGTCATGCTGCCATCAGACTGAAACCTTAGAAACTATACATTGCATCAGCTCCTTAGAATACCGAAGCCAAAGCTGATCTAAAGGTTTGCTGCTTTACTTGGATGTGAGCACAGAATTAGAGAGTGTAGGGGGTGGCGTGTGCACCGTCAGCTTCGCCCCTGACTGGCTTTTGAGCAGTTCGAATCGCTCCCACACCCCTGGGTTCTAGACACCGGACTTAGGTACAGGCGGCGATACAGAAAATCGAGTAGACAACTGGTTTGGTGCAAGAAAACCGTATTTTTATTGAAAAGGCACAATAAAAGTTACAACACTGAAAATTACTGGAATAGTTACAGGCTTACAAGAGTAAACTTAATTAGGAATGGGGAACACACGGCACATCGAGGGAAAAATCACAGTAATAATCCCCCTACCCTTGTCCCACCCCCAATATCTAACTAAATTGTGCTGTGAGGGGTCAGGGATTATGCTCACCAATAAGGGTTTCTGGACAGGTCGAATCCTGTTGATCAAGCCGATTGTGGTTTTGGGGTTTGCTCTTTGTGTCCTTTGGGGCTCGCCGTCATCACGTGGTCTCAGGGCGCGGCGGTGGAGTCGTCTGAGTAAAGTACCCTCTTTTCCTCCATTAGAGATAGGGAGTAAAGACTTTGTTGGGTACTTTACCTTGCAGAATGGAAGACCTCGGGTTTTGTTCTTCTGGTGGTGGTCCGGTGCGTCGTCAGTTTTTGTTTTGGTTGGCGATCTTCGGTGTTGGCTTGGTCGCGGTGGCCTGGATCACTACCTGTGCAATGGTAATGATCCGAAGGTATGGTTTACCCGGCCCTTTGTTACCGCGGTGCTCGTGGTCGTCTGCTTCTTTGAGTTTTGAGTATCTCTGTACCCGAGCGTGTGCCTGCTCATTCCCCAATGCTTCTCCACACTGCCCTTCTCTGCCTTTCTTCAGCCCGCCTTTGTCTGCTTCTTCTTCTACCCCTGCTTCGTACGTCAGCTTTGGTCTGCTGCACCTTAGTCTTCGTCTGCCCTTGGTTACCGGTGGGCCTACAATTATACTATTTCGGAGGTTCGTTATCTGTGCGCCAAATCAGGGTTAGTTCTGTGTCCGATTTTTGGCGGGCTCGTTAAAGTTCACCTTAACTGCTTTTTGGGTGGTTGCCCTGTTGCTAAATGCTCTTTAATGTCCTGGTGTTTGTTATTCATAAAGTGAATCGGTATCTTCCTGGCTCGGTAGCCAGTTTAAACTGTAAGCGATTATTTATGCAAAGGTTTGATGGGTTCAAGATTAAGTCTTTCCTGAGTTGATAAAGAATGCATATTCTGCATTGTCTACTTGTCTGGCTCTCAGAAATAACAAGTCTTTCACAGGCCCCGGCATGTCAGGGTTTCCAAAAGCCCTTTTGAATTGACCTGCCATTTTTGCAGGGCCCTGCTCTTGCAGGCTTCTGCCACGAGGTCCAGAAGCCATTTTGTTTAGGGTTCCCTTATAACTTCATCCCACAAGGTCCCTTTATTAATAACTTTGGGGAATGTGGGAATTTTGAGAACCCTACACTCCCCCTTGTTGACTTTGGAAGCAGCTCAGCAGCACCAGTTGCTGTGGTAATGTTCCACACTGGGTGTTGTTGTCTATTCATATCCAGAGGGAGAGGAAAGGTTGAATGGGCAGTGCGACCTCCTTGGATAAGAGTTGCAGCGATTCCTAATGAGGCAAAAGCCAGTGCAATGAATCCCTTAGAGCGAAGGATGGCCACAAAGAGATGTCGTAGCCTTTTGGGGGAGTAAGACAGAACAGCTTCTGTCATCGTTGGATGCCAACGAAGGTGATCCTGAAGGAGTCCTCTGTTGCTGCAAGCTTTTACAAAAGGAGGCACAGAGATGGCCAGTGAGAGTTTTGAGGTAATTAAATAAGGTTGGGCCAGCAACCTCATGGAGGACTGGATGAAGGTGAGAGCACTCTGTATTATTGGAGAGCCCGTTGATAGACAACATTTTCTGTTTTTCCTGACGGTGTTAAAATGAACAGATTTCTGGATGCACCAACTCTTGAACATGCCACATACAGCTGGCCATGTGAAAAACAGGGTGTGAGTAAGTTGATGCCAGCAACCTTCAAAGTCTGCCCTTGTGCCTTGTTGATTGACATTGCAAAAGAAATTCTCAGAGGGAACTGTTGCCTTTTGAATTGAAATGGCAAGTCAGTTGGTATCATAGGAATTCGAGGAATGAGAACATCCTCCCCTCTGGCACAGCCTGAGATGATGGTAGCCTCAATGAGATTTGGCATGAGCTTTTTGACTGCCAGTCTGGTTCCATTGCACAACTTTGGTGGAGATATGTTTCTTAGGAGCATGATGGGGGTGCCTTCCTTCAGTACCAGTTCGTGAGGAGGCATTCCTGAAGGCTGCAATGAGTTGAGGAACTCAATGGGGTAATGTACCGCATCAGCACTCTCACAAACAGTATCAACACTTTTGTAAATGTGCTCTTGGCCAGGGAGTTTTTGAAGACGGAGCATGTTTATGTGTTTGACAGTATCATTCCTGGGTGCAAGTATTGACCGTTCACACAGCCAGTTGTGATCTTTGAAGTGATTGAGGAGGTTTGGATACATGTTTGAGATCAACTCATCAACTGTTGTTACTTGACTGCCAAAGTCTGGAGGAATTGTGCTTTGTCCACTGCTGTCAATGGTCAACTTTCCTTCTCCCAATTGTAGTAAAAGTCGCGCAAAGGATTCTGACATCTCATCACCATGCATATGAACACGCATGTTTGTCGTCAAATGGACTGTTTGCACATGTGGCCACAGATGACCCGTGCTATGAGGTCATGCCTTTCAGTACCAGCTTTGGATGGGAACTCCTGCCGGCAGGATTTGGCGGAAATCACCTGCCAGCAACAGGGTGATGCCACCCATCAGCCTATCGTTGCCTCTCAGATCTTGAAGAGTTCCGTTGAGTGCTTCAAGTGCCCTCTTGTGGGCCATTGTACACTCATCCCACACAATCAATCGAGACTTTTGAAGCATCTCAGCAGCACCAGTTCCTTTGCTAATGTTACACACTGGTTGTTCTTGTCTTGTCAGATCCAGAGGGAGAGCAAAGGTTGAGCGGGCAGTGCGACCTCCTTGCAGAAGAGTTGCAGCGATTCCTGATGAGGCAACAGCCAGTGCAATGAATCCCTTAGAGCGAACCGTGGCCAGCAAAAGATTGATCAGGAATGTTTTTCCTGTTCCACCAGGTGCATCGAGGAAGATAATGCCAGCAGTGTTGTTTTCCACCATATCGAGAACCAACCTGTAAGTCTGTTTCTGGTCTGGAAGCAATTTAGGCTCAGTGACTGTGACAAAGGAGGTCAGTTCCTCAACATTGTAGGTGGTTTCTCTGAGGACCTCTCTGTTGAGACCTGGAGAATCATTCCTATTGGGAGATGGAAGGTTCAACTGAGTCAGAGACTTGCCAGCCAATGCCAAAGTCTTGTCCTCCAAAAGGATCAATGCCTGATTGTACATCGCATCAGTGAAGTTGAGCGCCATTGTGGGGTTGGCTCTGCCGAGTTGGTGTAAGATGTCTTCTGTGAGGCTGTCTTTGTGATCTTCCCACAATTGCATCGGGTTGGAAGGTCTGCAGAGAGCAATTATAATGGCAAAGAGTTTTCGTAGCCTATTGGGGGAGTAAGACAGAGCAGCTTCTGTCATCGTTGCATGCCAATGAATGTCACCCTCAATGAGTCCTCTCCTGCGGCAAGCTTCTTGAAAAGAGTCACAGAGATGGCCAGTGACAGTCTTGAGGTCATTAAATGATGTGGGGCCAGCAACCTCATGGGGGAGTAGACGAAGGTGAAAGCACTCTGTGTTGTTTGGATGGACCGTGTAGACTCTGCCAAGTGCATCTGATGAGTACACCCCTGTATGACCAGGAACTTCCTTCTGACCTAGTCCACGGCGCTGAGCCCGCCATGTTTTGTTTGGCTGCCAGGTGTAGTACTTGGGCACCTGATGGTACAAAAGTGTCTTTGCAAAGTCATTTGTTTGGCACAACTGAAAGAATG
Organism: Somniosus microcephalus; assembly: GCF_052327205.1. NCBI lineage: Eukaryota > Metazoa > Chordata > Chondrichthyes > Squaliformes > Somniosidae > Somniosus > Somniosus microcephalus. The sequence goes on along the minus strand of NC_140987.1, from coordinate 325,030,949 downwards.
CTGTAAGTTTTCACAGAATCACAGAAACCCCACAGTGCAGATAGAGGCCATTTTGGCCCATCGAGCCTGCACTGACACATATCCCACCCAATCCCCGTAACCCCTACACCAACACATATCCCACCCTATCCCTGTAACCCCACGTATTTAATCCCCCTAACACTAAGGGTCAATTTATCATAGCCAATCAACCTAACCCGCACATCTTTGGACTGTGGGAGGAAACTGGAGCACCCGGAGAAAACCCACGCAAACACGGGGAGAATGTGCAAACTCCACACAGACAGTCGCCCGAGGCCGGATTCGAACCCGGGTCTCTGGTGCTGTGAGGCAACAGTGCTAGCCACTATGCCACCGTGGAGGTTCCTCGGCACGTTGCCTGGCATTCCTGGTCGGAATAAAACCCTTTGCCCATTTTCCAAGTGAACATCCAATTTAGTGACAGTGGGGTAACGCTTGTGGATGTCAAACCCAAAAGTTAGCCAGGCTGCCTCATTGCTGCAGATGTAATGGCCCATCAGATGTGTGGTGATCTCATCATTTTGATTCTGTTGTCCAGCCGGTTTAAGATCAAAGACAGCTTGGTCACTGCCCTTATGCATGTACTTGCACACATATTTGATAGACTTAACTGAGTGGCAGTACTCCACATTGATGTGACATTGGAAGAGCCTGGATAGGAGTGGACAGTAAGGAACAATCCAACGGTTGTCAACTTCCAATGTCTGAATGTCATGTGTTGTCTGAGTTGACGGACCAGGTTGACCTGAGTCGCTAGATTTTCTAGTGCGCATTGTTATCTCAGTGCTGAAACCTCCACTCTCTTTGCCCCTTCCCCTGTAGGAAGGATAGCCATCATCCCCATGCTGAGTTTGTTCGCAGAGTGGCTTTGGGGTATCCTTTTGTACATGCATTGTTTTTCATTCAGGGAGAAGAAGGGTTGTGTCGGCCACAAGGACCATGAATCATATTTTTTACAATAACATGAAAGAGGATTGGATCCTTGTCCTTATCGGGTAGCCCTGCAGAGACGAAGGAATCAACTTGATTGGGGTGAATCTTTGCCTGAAGCCAGAGTAAAAGATGAACATGAGGAAGTCCTTTCTTCTGCCACTCAATGCTGTACATGTAGCAATGGTGTGCACCAAAAAGCTTGCCACAGTAAGGAGTTTGAGCAGTTTTTTACCTTGAGGTTGAAGACCCGTGCTATGAGGTCATGCCTTTCAGTACCAGCTTTGGGTGGGAACTCCTGCCATTGGGGATTGCAAGTCATGGTGATGAAGAGGTCAGGTCTGCCATAGTTTCTGACATAGGTCATGGCATCTTGTGTGTGCTCATGCATGTACCTGGGACCTCCAACAAAGGTGGATGGTAGGATGACCATTTGACTAATGTCCTCAGTGTTGCCATCATTGGCCACAGCGTCTCGTAAGGTGTATATAGTCTGTGACTCTCAAATGAGTTTGGTTATTCCGGAACCAATTAAGGTGCTCTCCTTCCATTTTTGCATACATGTCAGTGAGGACTGGTGGAGAAGTCGGTCCACACTGAAGCAGGTGGTTTGAAGCAGGTTGTCGTTCCATTAGCCTGTATGAATAGAATTCCATGGCAGAAACCATCTTCTCAGTTTGGGCTGTAGGTGGCACACCAGTTTTTGGGTCAACATGTGGGATCTTTGTTATACGCATTGTATCCATCTTCCCCATGGCAAATCAAAAGTGGGTATTGCATACGATCATATGACCTGTGAAGCTCAGAAATTCCTTTTGAGTGGACCACCTCTCAGATGCAAGACAATGTCCCGTTGCTCAAATTCTTAGCCCACAATGACAATGGCTACTTCATTGGTGGTAGGAGCATTGAAGCGTCGCTCATGTTCAACCTGCAGAGTTTTGTCAGCTTTGATGACAACTTTGAGGTCTTCATGTTGTTGTTTGTTCGATGGCTGTTTTGAAACTCTTGACATATGGGGTTTTGCTGATGAAGCATGCGCTGTAACCCAATCAAAGTTTCAATGTTGACGTGGTGTTGTTGTGCGGGGAGTGGCAGCAGCTTCCCTGCGGCGATTGGCTTGCTCTTCGTCATCACCCAAAAAGTAAATTTGGAGAAACTGAGCTCTCTCGTTTGGTAGTGGAAGTAGGGAGCCAGCTTAAATGGTACACATGTCCCGTGAACTTTAAAAGTTGGGCAAAATCCTGATTCACACACACTCTGTTTGCACCAAAAGAGGTCATTGCAAAGCAGATGTTGTACTTTCTGATGTGAGTGAGGAAACTGTGTTGAAGCTGGAGTTCGGCCGAACAGAAGTGAGTGTAGGGTTCAGGCAGAACTGTTAGTGTTGGAAGTTTAACCTTTCCTCCATTGCAGCATATCCCAACAATTTCCCCTTCCCACTTCAGAGCACCACAGTGAGGCAGATGATGGTCATCTGCCAATGAGGACTATGGGGTCAGCTTCATAATTGATGGTGGGTGTGTAGAGAGAAGGCTGCTCCGAGCCAATGATTCCAAACATCAGCTGTAGCAATGGCACTGCATCTATTGTCGGCTTGGCGACGTGGCTGGGTCTGGTGAGGAGTCTCTGAGGCTCTGGTTTGGTATGGCTCACCCGATCAGCAGCCTGACATGCCTGAGTCTGGTGAGGAGTCTCTGAGGCTCTGGTTTGGGTATGGCTCACCCGATCAGCAGCCTGACGTGCCTGAGTCTGGTGAGGAGTCTCTGAGGCTCTGGTTTGGGTATGGCTCACCCGATCAGCAGCCTGACATGCCTGAGTCTGGTGAGGAGTCTCTGAGGCTCTGGTTTGGGTATGGCTCACCCGATCAGCAGCCTGATGTGCCTGAGTCTGGTGAGGATTATCTGAGGCTCTGGCTTGGGTATGGCTCGCCTGATCAGTTGCTTGACGGGCCTGAGTCTGGTCAGGAGTCTCTGAGGCTCTCTGGTTTGGGTATGGCTCTACCCGATCAGCAACCAGACGTGCCTGAGTCTGGTGAGGAGTCTGTGAGGCTCTGGCTTGGGTATGGCTCACCTGATCAGTGGCTTGACCTGCCTGAGTCTGGTCAGGAGTCTCTGAGCCTTTGGCTTGGGCATGTCTTGCTCTGTCAGCAGCTTGACGTCCCTGAGATTGTTCAGAACTCTCAGCTGATCTAGCAGCAGCATGTCTGTCCTGGTCAGCCTGAAGGCGAGCCTGTCTCTGCTCCTCAGTTTCAGCAGCTCTCTCAGCCTTTTTCCGGAACGCAGCAAAAGTGTTGTGTCCAAGTCTGCTACGTTTTCTTGGGGGCATTCTGTTATGAAAAAAGAAAAATTAATTTTTCTATATACAAATGAGTGTGTCTGTCTGTTTGTGTGGAAGGAGAGAGAGAGAAAGGGGGAGGAGAGATAGAGGGAGGAGGAGAGAGAGGGGGAAGGAGAGAGGAGGAGGAGCGAGAGAGAGAGGGGGGATGAGAGAGATAGTGAGAGAGGTGGAAGAGAGAGAGGGTGAAGGAAGGAGAGAGAGGGGAAAGGAGAGAGAGAGAGACTGGGGGGGAGAGAGAGAGAGAGACTGGGGGAGAGAGAGAGAGAAACTGGAGAGAGAGAGAGAGAGACTGGGGGAGAGAGAGAGACTGGGGAGCGAGAGAGAGAGAGAGACTGGGGTAGAGAGAGAGAGAGAGACTGGGGGAGAGAGAGAGAGACTGGGGAGAGAGAGAGAGACTGCGAGTATGAGAGAGAGAGAGAGACTGGGAGTGTGAGAGAGAGAGTGAGAGATAGACTGGGAGCGTGTGAGAGAGAGAGAGAGAGACTGGGAGTGTGTGAGAGAGAGAGAGACTGGGAGTGTGAGAGAGAGAGAGAGACTGAGTGGAGTGTGAGAGAGAGAGAGAGACTGGGGGGAGAGAGAGAGAGAGAGACACTGGGAGAGAGAGAGAGAGAGAGAGACTGGGAGTGTGAGAGAGAGAGGGAGACTGGGAGTGTGAGAGAGAGTGAGAGAGAGACTGGGAGTGTGTGAGAGAGAGAGAGACTGGGAGTGTGAGAGAGAGAGAGATACTGGGAGTGTGAGAGAGAGAGAGACTGGGAGTGTGAGAGAGAGACTGGGAGTGTGAGAGAGAGAGTGAGAGAGAGACTGGCAGCATTAGAGAGAGAGAGAGAGAGAGAGAGAGACTGGAGTGTGTGAGAAAGAGAGAGACTGGGAGTGTGAGAGAGAGAGAGAAACTGGGAGTGTGAGAGAGAGAGAGAGAGAGACTGGGAGTGTGAGAGAGAGACAGAGAGTGAGAGAGAGTGAGAGAGAGGTGGGCCGCTACGGACCGCCGCGGGCCGCTCACCTGGTGGCTTTGGCTCGGGCTCTGGGGCGGGGCGGATGACACCGCGGGGAGCCCCGGGACCGGGCCGAGGGGGGGAAAGCCCAAGTCCCGGTGCAGCGGCCGCAAATGGAGCTGAGCCCCGGGACCTAACGGGGGTGAAGAGCAGCGAGCGGGTCGGGGAAGGCCCGCTTCTCGCTGGAGCTACCGGCCAGCACGGAGATCGAGCGATGCTGTCCGTGCCTGCCGGCTCCTTTGCCCATCTTCTCCTACAACGGCCCTGGGTGGAGGTGTGCGCGTGCGCCGTGCTCGTGCCTCCGGGGCTTCTTGTTCAGAGCCCAGCGGGTGAAGAAGGGCGGACGCCATTTTGTGAGGTTGGCGGGAAGCGCTCCTAACTGCAACACCCAAAATTTCATTTTTTTTTAAAGAAGCGCTCCTAACTGCAACACCCGAATTTAAAAAAAAAAAAGAAGTGCTCCTAACTACAACACCCGAAATTTTTTGTATTTTTAAAAAAAAGACGCATTCCTAACTACAACACCCGAAATTTAAACTCACTTCTCAATCATCCTTCAACTCGCTCACCTGTACTCGCTCCCGTGTCTGTTGAGCAAAGATGGCTTAAAGTAATTTTATTATTCTCGCTGAAGGATTAGGCCCCGCCCACACACGCCATAGGATTGGTCAACCATCAGTGGTCACGGGGGAGAGGGGAGAGGGGAAGGGGGAGGAGGTGGAGAGGGGAGAGGGGAGGGGTAGAGGGGAGAGGGAGAGGGAGAGGGGGAGGAGGGGAGAGGGAGAGGGGAGGAGGGGAGAGGGAGAGGGGGAGGAGAGGGAGGAGAGGGGGGGAGGAGGGGAGAGGGAGGGGGAGAGGGCGAGGGAGAGGGGGGAGAGGGGAGAGGGAGAGGGGAGGAGGGGAGAGGGAGTGGCGGGAGGGAGTGAGAGGGGAGAGGGGGAGGGGGAGATGGAGAGGGGGAGAGGAGAGGAGAGGGAGAGGGTGGGAGGGGGAGGAGAGCGGGGGAGGGAGCGGGAGAGGAGAGGGGGAGGGAGGGGGAGGAGAGAGGGGGGAGGAGAGGGAGGGGAGGCAGAGGAGAGGGGGAGGAGAGGGAGGGGAGGAGAGAGGAGGGGGGAGGAGAGGGGGGAGGAGAGGGAGGAAGGAAGGAGAGGGAGGCGGGTGGAGAGGGGGGGAGGAGGAGAGGGAGGGGGAGAGGAAGAGAGAGAGGGGGAGAGGAGGAGAGGGGGGGGGAGAGAGAGAGGGGGGAGGAGAGAGAGAGGGAGAAGGAAGGAGAGAAAGAGAAGAGAGGCCTTGAACCCTACAACCTTCTGGGGCTCTTCTCTTACAAATCTATGGCATGTAAACTCTAAGCTTGCCACTTACTAGGAAAGATGGTGAGAAATCCCCTCTCCCTCCCTCCCTCCCCTCTCCACTCCCTCCGCCCCCTCTCCTCTCCTCTCCCTCCTCCCCCTCTCCTCTCCACTCCCCGTCCTCTCCCTGGATTTCCTCTCTCTCCCTCCTCCCCTCTCTCTCTCCCTCCCTCTCCCCTCTCTCTCTCACACTCCCTCCACCTCTCTCTCTCACTCCCTCCCCCTCTCTCTCTCCCTTTCCTCAGAGCACGGACGTGGGAGCCGATCCCCCGTGTGCGGATCAGCGCCTCAGGGACGGCCGGTGCGCGGCCTAGCGCATGAGGCCCGGCCCGACTCTCAAGTCCCCGCTCCGGAGCGCCGCCAACATTCATGCGCTCGCTGTCTCCCGCCCCACCAGCCTTTACCAAGATGGTGGCGATGGCTACGCTCGACTCAGTACCGCCCAGCCAGCCTTTACCAAGATGGCGGTGATCGCGGGCCGCTGGTTTGGAATGGGTCCCAGCGGACGGGCGGTGCCTAGCTCGGCCGTGGCTGGCGAGGAGAGGCCGAGGCTTCAAGGCCTGAGGCCTGCAGGCAGCTCATCCACCACCGAGGGGGGGAACGCCCAAGTCCCCTTTGCAAAAGGTTTTTTTTTTCTTTTAAAACCAACTTTTTTTTTGCTGGAAATCTATATTTCAAAATAAACACACAGAAAGTGGGAAAAATAAATCAATAGTTAGGAATCAAGATGGCGGCCACTCACCTCAGCTCGAAAAGGATTAGGCCCACCACACACGCAATGAAACACCCCCCGTGACGCACCGATTGGTCAACCATCAGGTCACTCAACTGTAGATTGGTCAACCATCACGTCACTCAACGCTATCCCTGTAGGATGGCCCGCCCACACACACAATGAACCCCCCCCCGTGATGCACCGATTGGTCAACCATCACGTCACTCAACGCTATCCCCTGTACGATTGGTCAACCATCATGTCACTCAATGCTAATGAGTGGAATTTTGCCGTTTTTTGAACATTTTTTGTATTGTGTCGGAACAATTTTTGTCTGACCAAAAAGTAAATACGCCATGGCACTTCCATAATCATAAGCTTTCTGTTGATATAACATATGTGTAGGTACGCTCTATAACTTTTGAGTGTATAGAGGACAGACAGACAGACAGATGAACCGCTTTATATATATAGATATAGACTAGCTAAAGTGCCCGGCGGTGCCGAGGGTTTTTTGACGGGTGGGGGGAGAAGGGGATGGGGCAAAGGGGTGGGGGAAAAGGGGTGGAGGGAAAGGGGTGGGGTGGAAGGGGTTAGGGGGAAGGGGTTGGGGTGGAGGGGTTGGGGGAAAGGGGTGGGGGAAAGAGGGGTGGGGGAAAAGGGGGGGGAAGGGGTGGGGGGAAGGGGGTGGGGGGGAAAGGGTGGTAGGGGGAAAGAGAGTGGGGGGAAGGGTGGAGGAGGGAGGGAGGGGGAAGAGGTGGAGGGGAAGAGAGGAGTGGGAGGGGAAGAGGGGGGAGTGGGAGGGGGGAAGAGGGGGAGGGGAGGGGAAGAGGGGGAGGGAGAGAGGGGGAGGGGAAGAGGGGGGTGGGAGGGGGAAGGAGAGGGGGAGGGGGAGGGAGGGGGGAAGGAGGAGGGAAGGGGGTGTGTGGGAGGGGGGTGAAAGGGGGGGGTGGGAGTGGGGGGAGAGGGGGGTGGGAAGGGGGTGTGGGGAGGGAAGGGTGGGGGAAGGAGGGGGAGGGGGAAGGAGGGGGGAGGGGGGAAGTGGGGAAGGAGGGGGGAGAAAGGGAGGGGGAGCCAGCAGGCACTCTCCCCTCTGCCAGTGTTGAGATTTGCGCTGCCGGCGGCAGTTGGAGAAGGCTACGCCCCCGGGGCCTCGGGCACCCCGCACTGACATGGCCCAGCCGAGCGCAGCACCCCGGTAAGCCCGAGCTCCCGCAGCTGCCGTTCGGCCGCAGGCCACAAACAAACCCGAGCCCAGCACCGGCGATGACCTCCGCGGAGCTCCGTGCTGCCCCACCAGCCTTTAGAATGATGGCGGCAGTGGCTACGCTCGGCTCAGACCCGCCTGGCCCACAAAGCACCCGAGCCCAGCGCCGGCGATGGCTCCGCGGAGCTCCGCGCCGCTCCACCAGCCTTTAGAAAAATGGCGGCGATGGCTACGCTCGGCTCAGACACCGCCCAGGCCAGCCTTTAGAAAGATGGCCAGCTTGTTGAGCGGAGACCGGGAGGTGCCGAGCTCGGGTGTGGCTGGGGAATAGAGGCCAAGGCTTCGTGGCCTGCAAAAACGGTGAAAGGTAGGAAAATGAATGAGGTTAGAGAAAATATTATACAAATTAATTAACTTTTTTTAAAAACAATTTAATTGTGTTTTAAAAGCAACTATTTTTTTTGCTGGAAATGTGGATTTGAAAATAAACACGCAGAAAGTGGGAAAAAGAAATGAAGAGTTAGGAATCAAGATGGCGGCCCACTCAGCTCAGCTCAGAAGGATTAGGCCCGCCCACACACGCACCGATTGGTCAATCATCACGTCACTCAACTCTAGGATGGCTCCGCCTGCACACGCAATTGAACCCCGCCCCCGTGATGCAGCGATTGGTCAACCGTCGCGTTGCTCGACTGT
>NC_140987.1:324811149-325022199 GCF_052327205.1 Somniosus microcephalus | reverse complement strand
GGAGTGGGAGGGGGAAGAGGGGGAGTGGGAGGGGGAAGAGGGGGAGGGGAGGGGGAAGAGGGGGAGGGGGAAGAGGGGGGGAGGGGGAAGAGGGGGGTGGGAGGGGGAAGAGGGGGAGGGGGGAGGGAGGGGGAAGGAGGAGGGAAGGGGGTGTGTGGGAGGGGGGTGAAAGAGGGGGTGGGAGTGGGGGGAGAGGGGGTGGGAAGGGGGTGTGGGGAGGGAAGGGTGGGGGAAGGAGGGGGAGGGGGAAGGAGGGGGAGGGGGGAAGTGGGGGAAGGAGGGGGGAGAAAGGGAGGGGGAGCCAGCAGACCCTCTCCCCTCTGCCAGTGTTGAGAGTTGTGCTGCCGGCGGCAGTTGGAGAAGGCTACGCCCCGTGGCCTCGGGCACCCGCACTGACATGGCCCAGCCGAGCGCAGCACCCCGGTAAGCCCGAGCTCCGCAGCTGCCGTTCAGCCGCAGGCCACAAACAACCCGAGCCCAGCGCCGGCGATGGCTCCGCGGAGCTCCGTGCTGCCCCACCAGCCTTTAGAATGATGGCGGCAGTGGCTACGCTCGGCTCAGACCCGCCTGGCCCACAAAGCACCCGAGCCCAGCGCCGGCGATGGCTCCGCGGAGCTCCGCGCCGCTCCACCAGCCTTTAGAAAAATGGCGGCGATGGCTACGCTCGGCTCAGACCCGCCCAGCCAGCCTTTAGAAAGATGGCCGCTTGTTGAGCGGGACGGGAGGTGCCTAGCTCGGGTGTGGCTGGGGAATAGAGGCCAAGGCTTCGAGGCCTGCAAAAACGGTGAAAGGTAGGAAAATGAATGAGGTTAGAGAAAATATTTACAAATTAATTAACTTTTTTTAAAACAATTTAATTGTGTTTTAAAAGCAACTTTTTTTTTGCTGGGAATGTGGATTTGAAAATAAACACGCAGAAAGTGGGAAAAAGAAATGAAGAGTTAGGAATCAAGATGGCGGCCACTCAGCTCAGCTCAGAAGGATTAGGCCCGCCCACACACGCACCGATTGGTCAACCATCAGTTCACTCAACTGTAGGATTGGTCAATCATCACGTCACTCAACTCTAGGATGGCCCGCCCGCACACGCAATGAACCCGCCCCCGTGATGCAGCGATTGGTCAACCGTCGCGTTGCTCGACTGTACGATTGGTCAACCTTCACGTTACTCAATGCTAATGAGCGGATAATGAGAGGAATTTTGAATGTTTTTTGGATGCCGTCTGAACAATTTTTGCCTGACCAAAAAGTAAATACGCTTATGACCATTCCGGAATCATAAGCTTTCATTCGATATAACACATGTGTAGGTATGCTCTATAACTTTTGAGTGTATAGAGGACATACAGACAGACAGAAGGACAGACAGACAGACAGACAGAAGAGCTCTTTTATAGATATATAGATATAGATTAATTATATACTAGCTGGAGGGCCCGGCATTGCCAGGGCAGTTTAGAGGGCCGCGCGGTTGACGGCCGCCCGCTGCCGCTCCCCTGCTCTGTGTCTCAGGCCGAGCGGTTGTGAGGCCCGGCCCGAGTGACCCCAACTCACATCCTGCTCCGGCGGGCCAACGCAGCTGCCCCGCTCGCTGTTGAGGAAAAGCAGGGGAAAAAATGGCGGCGATGTTTCGGGAGGCTGCATAATTAGGTCCCGCCCGTGATGCACCGATTGGTCAACCATCAGGTCACTGAACTGTAGGATCAGTCAACCATCACGTCACTCAACGCTAATGAGCGGTAGGATTGGTCAACCGCTAATGAGTGGATTTTTGAACGTTTTTTGTACACTGTCCGAACAATGTTTGTTTGACCTAAAAGTAAATACACCTATGACACTCCCCTGATCATCAGCTTTCTTTTGATATAACAAATGTGTAGGTGCGCTCTATAACTTTTGAGTGTATAGCAGACAGACAGACATACAGACAGACATACAGACATAGAGACAGACATACAGACAGGCGGACAGACATACTGCTTTATATATATAGATAATAACACTTCAAAGTCTTTATTAAAAATAACAAAAAACACAAAAAATACAATCTTTATTCAAAATACAAAATAAAAGATTCAAACTGTTGCATCTCCCACCACCTTAACATAATGCTCTTTCCATGTCCTTTGGTTTCGGAATTCTAGTATTTGGCCTTTTCCCTTGCACTGAGTGCACACTAGGTACAATACTATTCCCAGCTGGCAAACCACGAGGATGTGGGAAGCTATTCTAACCCATGAAGGGACCTCTACATTTTCAAAAATATCCCACCAGGGTGGAACTACAATGTCCAATATCTTGGCCCCTATTTCTACTGTATTCTGCTCTAACGTGTAGAAATGTTTTTGTGAGATGATTGCTGCTTTTGGTATCTTGGTAAGATGTTCTGGTAGAGGGGGGATTTCGTAGCCAAAAATGCTACATATTTTTGCAGGTTGGTGACATTCTCCTTTACAGTGAGGTGAACAGTGGAGGGTTCAGGAATGGGAACAATTCATTCCTGGGCCACTTGAACTTCTGCCTCGGGTTTAAAGCAGAAACTGCTGTCACTTACCGGACACCAGCTATGCTGTCCATGCTGGTAGTGGGGCGCACTTGTGTTGACACAAGATGTCCCACCTCCTATATATGCTACCTGTGGGGGAACATGGTCTTGTGCCATTACCTCCATGGTACAGGTTATAGGTTATGCGCCAGCAGCTTTAATCCCGCACTGTGGTTTTGAAAAGGCGTTCAAGTGCTGGGGGCACAGTATTATGTGTGCTCCCCGGCTCTGGCACCCCGAGAGGTCAGCACCTGTCATAGCATGCTCCCACTTTATGACATAAAGGTGGGTCCGCTGTGAAACGATGGGTGCACCCCCTTGAATGACTCCAATGTTCTCTACCCTCTATACCGGCGTGGATCTGGCTGTCCCACCCATGACCGGCATCCTCACTACTATCCCCATGATAGTGTGGTTAGAGCGCCCACAATCTCCTGGACAGGGTAGGCCTCAGAAGCTAGACGGATTTGACACGGACTCAATGCATTCTCAAATGGATGGAGGGCTGTGAGTTGCTTGTTGCTGATCCAGAAGGGACTAAACCCTGTTTTAAATCCTTCAGGTTACTGCAGCCCTCGCCTAGCAACCATGCCCCATACAGTATGCACACCTCGTTCTGTGCAGCCTGATCTGAAGCATTTCTGTCCTTTCTTATAAGGGCATTTGCAGTCTTGGCGTGTCTCTCCAGCTCAGCAATGATCTCTTTTAAATGGACCATCATAGCCTGGTCCTCGTGTATCTCTGAGCCTACTACGGTATTTTCATCCATTAGGATTTTTCGCAATTGTGTTTTCAAACCGTTTATCTGTGTCTGTAATTCTATGTCATCCAGGCTGTTTAAAACAGAGGATCTTGTGTTAAATGCTGTGAAAACATCATTCCAGGCTCCCCTTCTTTGTCTCCCCGTATTACCAAAATACTCCGTCTGTGTAGTGTAGAGTTCTGTCTTGTCTACATTGGCAAAATCGAACTCGTAGAATTTCCTAAACATTTCTTTTAACAGGGCCTGGTATAGCTGTTCTGTCTCTTTGTGGCACCACTCAGGTAAGTGTACCTCAGTGAGGTTTAGGATCACGGAGGCTACCGCGTAGTGTACCCCCTGGTATAGCACCTGTTCCGTCGGCACTAGTACCAGCCCATTCCCTTGTCCCTTCTTGGTGGCAGGGCACCCCTCTCTGTGTGTCCTTGCTGCCTGAGTCGTGGGCAGGGGCTTTCTGGGGTGGATCACAAGTTCAGTGGCATTTACTGGGATCGGGGAGTTTGGGACCGCGCACGTATGCAGGCTGGAATCCCACTCAACCCCCTCCCCGGCATCTTGCCATTGCCGGCGGAAAATGATGGATATGCCTGCGGGGCAGACCGTCTCTGACCCCCACATACAGACAAAAATCCCCTGATCCAGTTCCCACCACTTGTCCCAGCACGCACTCAATCCCCCTCGGGTCCCTGTAATCGTCCGATGGGTATTGTTCCCCAATCGTTCCCAATCGACTGCGGGGTTCCCTATATCCTTGCTCAGCTTTCTGAGCCACCACCACCTATCCAAAGGAATCTGTCCCTTGCATGTCAAACATTCACGTTTTCCCATGGAGACACTGACCCTTGTAGCAACGATCTGTACCCTGGGGCACAGGAGGGAGGCCTCCCCATACGTGAACCCGGTCTGGCTGGAGTATTGGTGTAAGGGGTTTTCTCTCTGAGATCGCAGAGGTTTCTCTCGCCAGAGGCCTCTCTCTCTCTTTTGCACAGTAAAACCTTGAGTGGTTCAACCCACTCGCCCCTTAGGTTCTAGACACTGGAATTAGGTGCAGGAACTACAATGCAGAGAATACTCTTATAGACCAAGTTTAATGAAACAAAATGAAATTTTATTGCATAAGGAAAAACGAATCAAATGCATGCAAATAAGAGGGTACATGGGAGGGAAAAACAAATCATAACAATACAGTACTAGCTAAAATAGATACAGGCATATTATGCTTTACAAAAGTCATCATGAAATGGGGAAACACATGGAACATCGAGGGACAACAACTCATGTTAATTATACCCAAAATGATCACCCCCTTTAACCTATCTAGATCCGATTATGAAGAGCCAGAAACATGCTCACCAATCCAACTAGGAATTGCAAGGTTTTGAAACAGGTCTGCGTTTTGATCCTTTCAGGCGTCCTGTCTCCTCGTGGCCAGCGCTGCGGGCTGCGAGCTGCGACATGCCTTCTCTTCCTCGAGGTGAAGGTCACGGACAGGCTGGATCTCAGCGGGCCTGGATGTCGGCGGGACAGAGACCATCTGCTTGACCATGATTGGAAGCCTCTAGCCGGCTTTCATGTAGGTTTCTTCGGTAGTTTTGTCTCATCAAACGGCCCAGGGTTTGTTGACAATCTCCCGATGGTTACCCCAGGGTGAGATGTCGACTCGAACCTTCTTCTTCTTCCTCAATCGCCACGATGGCTAACGATGGTTTTGATGGCTTTCTGATCGCTACGATGGCTCTCTCGCTACGATGGCAACCACACATATCGCTACCCCTGGGTGTCTCCAATTATACTTCTCAGAAGAAGCCTCTATCTCCCGCCAAATCAAGGTTAGTCTTTGTTTAACTTTTGGCGGGCTTATAGCACAGCAGGGTAGTTATTATATTTAAACTGCTTTCGGGATGGCTGGTGATGGCCATCTCTGGTCTGGAATGACCTGGTGATGTTTTAATGTTTTCTTGATGTTTTTAACGGGTCCTTGATGCATTCTTTATGAATATGGAACTATTCCCCTTTGTCTGGGTAAACATTTAGATGGCCTTCATCTGCAGGCCGACCTTGACTGGATCTGCATCCAATCTATATGTATGTGTATGTGTCTGGTTTCGTTCTCTCAGAAATGGCTTCCAGAACTTACCGTGGGTTGAATCCACAAAGGCTGTCTGGGGACTGCAGGAACCATTTTAAAGTGTCCCAATAAGTCGGTCACAGGGTCTGGTGGCCATTTTATGTGTCCCTTTTCTGGGCTTCTTTAAAACAGTCTTTTAAAAATCATGGCCTCTTCTGCCAGAGGACCCTTATAATACAATATTAATGTTGTGAATTCTACACTGGGTTGAATTGGACCCCAGCCAACCTGGCCACCTTCCCTCGTGGAAGTAGATAGCTAGCTCCTCCACACCCCGTTCGCCGCCCCCAGCAGTCACGATCGGTGCTCTCTCTCCTGAGCACCCAAAGATGTGGGAGTTCTCCATGTCTCCTCGGTCACTGATGCTCACCCCTACCAGGGCGAGCAGGAGCAGAACCTTCCTCATCTCAAAATCCTTTCTGTAAAGAGACATAAGAGCATATAGCCAGGTCCCAAGAAGATTCACTGGCTTGGGTGAAGCATAGTCGAGTCTTGCGACCTCGACTCAATGCAAACATTCTTTAACAATAATACTTAAACTACCAATCACCTCGTATAAACTTAAACTAACACCCAAACTTAACAATAACTGAAATTACATTACAGAAACTATGTACATCTGCCGCCCATCTGGGGCGGCCAGCTTAAGCCCTGTTTGGGCTGCAGCAAACTACTCCCTTTGGTGTGGCTGCTCGGTCCTGTTCCTTTGGTCCCTCGCAGCCTGCGGCTGCTGGCTGGAGACCTCTGCCCTCAGATTGATTCCTGACTCGAGAGGCCGCCCTTTTAAACTGGGGGAGCCTTTGACCATGGTTTCTGTGGCCGTGGCATTCATGGGGACCTTCTGGGGACTTTGGCTGGTGGGGGTTTTATGGCTGGTGGTTCTTTAACACGAGCCACTGCCCCCTCCGGTGCGGCCTGTGAACTTTCCTCTACCGCTGGCTGGGGATTTTCATCCTCAGCCTTTACCTCTCCTAAACCTGTGCTTGGGGCAGGTAACTCTTCACAGCCTGGTGCTGCAGGCTGAGGGTCCTCGCCCTCAGATCCCAAATCTGGGGCAGGGTCTTTGCCCTCAGGTCCCACCTCCTCTAAATCCCAGAGGAGTGGGGGAGTGTCCCAAACAGTGGGTGGGATGGCTCCTCCCCTAAAACAAGCCACTGCACCTGCCTGTGCAGTCTGTGAATTTTCTCCTGCTGCAGGCTGAGGATTTCTATCCTCAGACCTTGCCCGAACTGGCTGTTCTCTTTTCTCGGGCTTAAACAATTTGCATTGATTAATATGGAACCATTTGATGCGCCGAGGCATCTTTATGGCATATGCCAAAGGGCTGGCCTTGTCTACAATGCTGTAGCGCCCCATGTATAATGCTTCTAGACTTCCTACCCGAGCAAAATTCCTCACCATAACCTGATCCCCTATCTCCCACTCGTGGTGCTTTCGGGGTTCTAACCGCAATCGGTTACTCCAATGCTGCCTTCCCATGTTCCCAGCCGTCTGCTCATGGACCTCTTTAAGGTGCTCAAAAAGGTGTTTTGCGAACCTGTCCCGGTTCACCTCCCTGAGCTGACCTTCTGTGAGCACCGGGGCTAGTACATGGGTGGGGGTCCGCATAACTCTGCCAGTCATCAGCTCGTGCGGGGAGTACCCCATGCTTTTTGACTAGCTGGCTCGGATCCCCATCAGGACCAACGGTAGGACCTCTGCCCATTTTCTAGGTGAGTGCACCGCCTCTTTCCTCAGCCTTTCCTTCAAGGTCCTGTTCATCCTCTCCACAATCCCTGAGGACTGTGGGTTGTGTGCAATGTGCCATTTCCCCTCAATGCCGAGCACCATAAGGGTATTCTGCATGATCTGTCCGGTAAAGTGACTCCCTTGGTCGGACTACACATACTGTGGCAGTCCCCATCACGAGAACACCTCCCTGACCAGGATCCTGGCTGTGCCCAGAGCTGTGGCTGTTCTGCAGGGGAAGGCTTCTACCCATTTTGTGAACACATCTAGCAGGACTAGGCAGTATTTATAGCCAGCCTGGGCAGTGGGTAGGGGCCTGATGTGGTCGACCTGGATCGACTGCCATTGTCCCTCTACCCTCCTAATGTGTTCCATAGGTACCTTCCTTTTGTGGGGGTCAGGGTTGTTAACAGCGCACACCAGACAGCTGGCGCAGAACTTGTGGGCATCTTCCCTGAGTCCTGGCTGTAATGATCAATAACATGTAATCCTAGAATGGTACACTAGGTGGAGCTGTATGTATATAAGAGTGGGCTACCCACGAGGCACTAGGCTACCCACAAGGCAGTAGTCAAGATGGACGCTGTACACTAGTCCACATGGCTGAATAAAGTGACTAGCTCAAGCTAGCTGTTCATAATGAAAACGTCTATTTATTTATGAACATAACATGGTACCAGGATTGGTAAAATCTGCTGAATATTGTGAAACGTGACATGGAGAATTTGAAGCCACTAGAGGGTTTGAAACTCACGGGGAATGTCGACTGCAATTGGCAGACTTTCAAACAACAATTCGAACTCTATATTGCTGCCATCGGGTTCGGTACGATGCCAGATGCAAGGAAAATAGTGTTGCTGCTCATGGATGCAGGCCCACAGGCGATAGAGGTATTTAATATGTTTATATTTGATCAAGAGGAGTACAGAGAAAAGATGGACGATGTGCTAAAGAAGTTTGATACATATTGTTCTCCCAAAAAGAACGAGACTTATGAGAGGTACGTGTTCCGTTCACGGACACAGCAGCAAAATGAGACTTTTGATAGCTTTGTGACTGATCTGAAACTGAAAGCACAGACATGTAATTTCTCTGAACTGAAATCATCCATGATTCGTGACCAGATTATGTTTGGTATTCATGATAAAAAGGTCAGGGAACGTCTGTTGAGAGAAACCAAACTAACATTGGAGAATGCTGTGAAAATATGCCATGCCAGTGAGCTAGCTCAAAAGCACGCGAAGACTTTCAGTGAAATTAATAATAATGCGATTGTAGTAAGTGATAGTGCTGCTGTCGGTGCTGTGTCCTACAAGGGGAAGAAACGTGGGCAGAATAGAAATGAAAAGCAATCGGAAGAAGGAATTTTTAATTGTAAACGCTGTGGTTACAAACACCAGTCACGACAATGCCCAGCATTTGGGAAAATGTGCACAAAATGTAATGGAAAGAATCACTTTGCCAAACAATGCTTTTCAAAAGTAAAAACAAAGAAAGGGCAACTAGTCAATGTGATTGAGGACACTGATTTAAGTGAGACATTTTTTGTAGGAATGGTGACATGTGACAATATCGAAAAGGATACAGAAAATGTACAGCCCTCAGGAATTGACAATGCTGAACATAAAGTTAATGCAGTAAAAGAGGACAAATGGATAATGTCACTGCAGGTAAATGGAGCATTAGTTACATTGAAACTAGACACTGGGGCAAAAGCAAACTTAATCAGTGTGAGTGACATTAAAAATATGAAAGAAAAGCCCAAAATACAGAAAAAGTCAGTACTACTGAAGGACTATAATGGACAGAAAATAGATAGCTTAGATGTATGCAGACTTAAAGTGACAGTCAAAGACAAAGTGCATCATCTCATGTTTTCTGTTGTGGCTGAAGGACTTGATTCACTACTAGGTGACAAAGCTTGTGAGGACTTAGAACTGGTCAAGAGAGTCTACCGTATAAACTGTGTCATAAGCAGACCAGATGACTCAATGGATTCTGTAGTGAGTAATTTCCAGGGTGTGTTCAAAGGATTTGGAGTTCTACCATTCACTTACAAGATCCAGCTAAAGAAGGATGCTCAGCCAGTGGTACATGCTCCACAGAGAGTTCCAGCACCCCTGCGTGACCGGCTCAAGAAAGAACTGGACAGAATGACCACACTAGGAGTCATCAGGAAAGTCGAAGAGCCAACAGACTGGGTTAACTCCATGGTATGTGTAAAGAAAAAGAACAATGATCTAAGAGTATGCATGGATCCAAAGGACTTAAATGCAAACATAAAACGTGAACACTGCCAGATTCCCAAGCGAGAAGAAATCACCAGTGAAATGTTAGGGGCCAGATACTTCACAAAGCTCGATGCCTCACAAGGATTTTGGCAACTAAAACTGGATGAAGAGAGCACCAAATACTATACCTTCAACACACCATTTGGCAGGTATTGTTTCCTCAGAATGCCTTTCGGGATCATATCTGCATCTGAAATCTTTCATAGAGCGATGGAACACATAATTGAAGGTCTGGAAGGAGTTCGGATCTATGTTGATGACATCATCATCTGGGGCTCCACACTGAAAGAACACAATGAGAGACTGACTAAAGTGCTACAGAGCATACGCCGGAATGGACTGAAGCTCAACAAAGCCAAGTGTCAGTTTGGCGTCCAGGTAGTCACTTTCCTATGAGATAATCTATCTGGTAAAGGAATAGAGCCAGATATGGAAAAAGTAAACGCCATACTCAAAATGCCCCGACCAACTGACAAAAAAGGAGTGTTACGCATCATGGGGATGATAAACTTCATTGGAAAGTTAATTCCTAACTTGTCAGCCAAGATAGCCTGTCTGCGAGACCTACTACATAAAACAAATGAGTTTGCATGGACAGAAAGACATGAACAAGAGTGGATGAACCTTAAAACAAGGCTGACAACCACACCTGTACTCATCTTCTTTGACCCAACAAAGAGAATCAAAGTGTCAACGGATGCATCAAAAGATGGCCTAGGCGCGGTCTTGCTACAAGCAGAGGGTGAAGATTGGAAGCCTGTTGCCTATGCCTCCAGGTCTATGACTGATTCTGAGTGTCGATACGCCCAGATTGAAAAGGAATGTTTAGGCTTGGTAGTTGGACTAGAAAAGTTTCATGGCTACATATATGGACTTCCCACCTTCACAGTTGAGACAGACCACTGCCCACTGGTTGCCATCATAAAAACAAATCTGAATGAGATGTCTCCAAGGATTCAACGACTCATGATGAAGCTGCAAAGATATGACTTTGAACTGATCTACACACCAGGCAAATACATAGTGTTAGCAAATGCACTATCCCGAGCACCCACAATGAGTCATGTGAGCTCTACTGAAGAAGACATGGATGTTCATGTGAGTATGGTCACTGCTGCGCTGCCCGTGTCAGACACAAAATCAAAGCAAATAGCAGAAGAAGCAGTAAAAGATACAGTGTTACAAACAGTAATAGAGAACATTCATCATGGTTGGCCAAAAGGTTCCTGTCCAAAGTACTATCACATAAGGTCAGAGTTGAGTGTCGCAAGTGGACTATTACTAAAGCAGAACAGAATAGTCATTCCACAGGCTCTACGTCAAGACATGCTCAAAAGGATTCATGAGGGACACCTCGGAATTGAAAAATGCAAAAGGAGAGCAAGAGACACTGGTTATTGGCCTGGCATAAATAAGGGCATTAAGAACATGATAGGCAAATGTGAGACGTGTCAGAAACACCAAAACAAACAAGCAAAGGAACCAATGATAGTAGCTGACATACCAACAGCACCATGGCAAAAGGTTGGTATGGACCTTATTCATTTGAATGGTAAAGACTATCTAATACTGATTGATTACTATTCTAACTATCCTGAGATGGCGCTGCTCTCAAGCACATCAGCAAGCAGTGTCATAATGTATGCTAAATGCATCTTCGCCAGACATGGAATTCCCAGGATTGCCGTTAGCGACAATGGTCCGTGCTTCAACTGTAAGGAGTGGCAACAGTTTGCAGCACATTATGACTTTCAACACATCACATCCAGCCCTCTGCCTGCTCAGTCGAATGGTAAGGCAGAGAAAGGTGTTCAAGTTCTCAAACAGCTACTGAAGAAAGCAACAGAAAGCAAGTCTGATCCTTATCTCACCCTGCTGAGCTACCGAGCCTCACCTTTAGACTGTGGTTCTTCAACTGCTTAACTCCTAATGGGTCGCAAGTTGCGCACCACGCTACCCTGCTGTGCAAAAGAAAAGCAGAGTAAGGAACTGAGACAGAGACTTCAACTGTTAAAGCTGAAACAGAAATCACACTGTGACAAGTCATCCAAAACTCTGAAACCATTGACAAGGGATGATGTTGTCAGGATTGAGGATCCAGATGCATGGAACAGGAAAGCTACAGTTCTTGAGGAAGTAGGACCAAGGTCATACACTGTTAGAACTGAAGAAGGACAGATCCTCAGGAGGAACCGCCGTTCCCTCCTGAAAACACAAGAAA
This sequence comes from Somniosus microcephalus, assembly GCF_052327205.1. Classification (NCBI taxonomy): domain Eukaryota; kingdom Metazoa; phylum Chordata; class Chondrichthyes; order Squaliformes; family Somniosidae; genus Somniosus; species Somniosus microcephalus. The sequence continues at coordinate 325,010,526 of NC_140987.1, read as the reverse complement.
CTATCCAAGAGCAAATCGATGACAATGCCGCAACTGAATCTTGTCACTCACCACCAGAACAACCTAACACAAACACACATACAGGCTCTCATGAAAACACATCAGACTTACCTGTGCTGAGAAGATCCACACGTGAAGTAAAAAAGCCTGATAGACTTAATCTTTGAGTACAAAGAAAACTATATTGAAAATGTATTGACTGTTGTGAAGATGTTTATGTCATTATGATGCGCCGCTCCTGGACCCTCATGGGCCAGTTGAAGGAAATCCCTCCGGTGCTGCTGGGGTACCACACATTGTTCTCCCCTAAACAGCATGCCTTCTTTCACAGAGAGGGCTGCTGTGCCGTAAGGGCCCTCTACCCTTTTTCCCTCAGTCACTGCACTGAGGACTGCCTTGAGGACGGGGTCTTGGGTTTGGACCGTCTTAAGGTCCGGGGCTAAAGCTACCCCTACACTCCCTTGTGTCCCATTCCTACCCCTGACTGCTGCTATAGGACTGGACCCATATGGGTCCTAGAGAGTGCCTGTGCGGGCACCCTGCTTAGCTAGCACTTCGACCTGCTGGTTGCCCTGACTATGGGGTTCTGTGGAGGAATGGGCTTTCACCTTATGGATGAAAACCTCCCCTTCCTCCCCCACTGCTGCTAAGATTTTCTCCAGCAGGAGTTTCACCGTGAGGGGTCTCCTGTCAGCAGAGGTGTATCCGCGGCGGGACCAGATGGCCAGGTACTCCGTACACGAATTGTACATGAACATGCTGTCAGAGCAAATCGTGTATGGGGTGCGGAAGATTTTGGGGTATGTAACAACGTACACTACCGCGGACAGTTCAGCCTGCTGGGTGCTCGTGGTGCTGGGGAGCTTAATTGCCAGGGCAATGTTTGCTGCTGGGTCATAAACTCCACACCCCGTGAGTCGCTCACCAGCAGATACCGTGCTGGAGCCATCCACATAGATTTCGCGGCCTGTGGGGTGTATCCTGGCCCGCAAACCTATGTCCACTTCCCAAACCCCTTCTATGGAACTGTGGGCTGTTCCAGGATATAATAAGTTAGCTGCGAGCTTTGGTTCGCAGAGCCCTTTGACCTTTAGGTCCATCTGTGAGAGAAGCAGGGTGCAGCGAGCAATGCGGGCACTGCTCACTGCCCCATTCTTGATTCTCCCGTCCAGGAGCATCTGGGTGGGCGTGTGATGGGTGAGGAGGGTGATGGGAGAGGTGCCTGTGAAGATCAGTGATCTTTTCACAGCCCAATGTGTGGCCAAGAGGTGCCTCTCACAATTGGAGTAGCTCTTCTCCACATCTGTGAGTATCCTGGAGGAGTAGACCACCGGCCCCAGCCTGTCATGCCGCTCTTGGAGCAGAGCAGCACTCAGGCTGTCCCCGCTGGCTGCTACCTCCAGGAAGAACTCTTTTCCCCCATCTATAGCCTCTAGAGCTGGTGCGGTCTGCAGATCTTCCTTGAGCCTGACAAATGCTTCCTGGCAACCCTCATCCCAAACCCACTCCACTCCTTTATGTAGGAGTCGGAGCAGAGGGGCTGCTGTGGCTGCATAGTCCTCAATGAAGTCTCTGCAGTACCCGGTTCGCCCTAGAAAAGATCGCACTCCCGTGACTGTGTTGGGGACTGGTAACTCCTGTATCGCTTCTCTTCTAGCCTTGTCTATGGCCCTTTCCCCAGCGCGTACGGTCAAGCCCAGGAATATCACCTCTTGCTGGCCGATCTGCACTTTCTTTGGGTTTACTTTAAAACCCTCCTGCCTGTTCAACTCCAGCAGTTAGGCCAGTAGTGGGCCATGCTCCTCTCTCGAATCGGTGAAGAGGAGCAGGTCATCCACATACTGCACCAGCTGCCTGGGCTGGCTGAAGCCCTTTAAACTATTTGTCATGCATTGATGGAAAATGCTAGGGCTATTGTGGAAGCCCTGAGGCATACAGTTCCAGGTGTACTGTTGCCGTTTAAAAGTAAAGGTAAACTTATACTGATCCTCCCTCCTTAAAGGGATGGACCAAAACCAGTTGGAAATATCCAGCACCGTGAAAGTGGTCGCGGATGCTGGGATACTTCCTATCAGTTCGGCAACTGCTGCTACCGTGGGTGCACAGGCTGGGTTGTTACTGTTGAGCACCCGATAGTCCACCGTGGCCCTCCAGGAGTTGTCCGGCTTTCTAACCGGCCACAGTAGAGAGTTTACGTGGGTGGCTATCGGCCTCAGGACCCCCTGCTGTATTAATGGAGGACATGGCTGCTTCCATGTCTGGCTCCGCTTCCTTGGGGAAGTTGTACTGTTAATGTGGTCGGGCCATAGGGTCCCCATCTATGCTGACCTCGAACCCATTGACCCTGCCTTGTGTGGGCAAATGCGGCTAGGTGGGCTCGCACAAATGCCTGGAACTCCCTTGGGGTATTATTGACCATGAGCTCGAGGTTATAATCCTCTTTAGGCTTCATGGTGCACAGGGTCCCCTTCCCCTCTTTCCCTGGGATGACTACTACTCTACCTTCCTTTCCTGTACTTGCCCCCCATAGGCAATGATTCCTTAAATCCACTAGGATCCCGTGGCCCACAACAAAGTTGGCTCCCAGGATCCCCTTTCCACCCTCCACTTCCCACTTCATCAAGATACAGGTCCACTTAGAGCGGAGTGTTCCCAAACGAACGGACAGCGGGACGGAAAATGAGCCAGCCTGTTCTTTACCAGTGAATCCCGACAGACTGTATGGGACCCCGCTAGATAGAGGTGAGGTGGTGGGGTTACCTGAATGGATCACGGTGCATGATGCCCCCGTATCCAACAAATAGGTCCCCTTTACTTTTTCTACCTCCATCTCAACGAGGGGTCTCTTCCATAAGTCATACTGCAGGGAACACAGGTAAACAGGCTGCGCTGGCTCTAGTCAGTGCTGTGGGTTGGATGGGGCTGATGGGGTCAGAGCACCGGTGGTGGCTGCTACCCTCCCTTGGCCCGTCAATAGGGTCCTCATCGCATCCAGAAATGACTCGACCATGGCGGGAGGGATCCCTAAATCTGTCTTTTGGGCTGGGGCTGAGGAATTCTTTCCCTTGTTATCCTTCCAAGGGTTTGTGCACTCCTTCCTCCAGTGTCCATCCTTCCCACACCCGTAGCAATTAAGCTTCATGCTGGAAGGGTTATTCCCTTCCTGATGCCACTACTTCCTACCCTGTCCGGGTTTTACTTCATGCACCTTCCCCTTAGGTGGGTGTGCATCGGTTCCCCTACCATTCCTATAAGCTATGGTCAACTGTCTGATCACCGTGAGTTCGGTGGTCAGGGGTTTCTTGGGGTCGAACCAGACTTCCGCCTTGGCCCTGACCTGTGGCAAGCTGTTTGCCACCAGGGAACGGAGCCAGTGGGCCAGCTGGTCCCGGTCCAGGAACGCCCGGTTAGGTGCCCCTGTACAGGTACTCCTATATACTGGCCACAACCTGTCCGCGAAAACTTGCGGGGTTTCCCCTGCGAGCTGCACTGTCTTCTCCACTTGGGAGAAAGGACTTCCCTCATTTTTCCCCATGGCCTCAAGAACTTCCTCCTTGATTTCCCCATACTCGCACTGTCCCTTCTTGCACTAGTCAGAAAGGGACTGGAGGAGCTTACCCTCCAGGGAGAACAGCAGCATTTTGGCCTGTTCGGCATCCTCGCCCTCGTTGATGCTGGCCGCCTGCTCCACCTCCCTGAAGTGGACCAAGGGGTCCCCCTTCTCTCTGAGCTTTGGTATGTGGCTTACCATAGCTCTAAGCTGTTGGGTGCCGTAGGGAACTAGGAAGTGGTTTTGGAGAGGTCCCTCTTCCCTGTCACGAGCGGGTGGGCCAAACCTCCGCTGCCGGGCCGGGCACGTCGGCCCCGGTTCCAGCCTCTCTTGCGGGGGTTGTTCCACCTCCGCTTCTACCCCTGACTCCACCCCACCTTGCTGCCAGACCTCGCTAAAACCTGGCACTATGGGTGGTGGTCGCGGGACCTCCTGTTCCTCAACCGGGTCGTCCCTTGGCACTACCACTGGTGTCTGAACCGTTCTCCCCTCGTTCCCTGGGAAATCTGCCTGGGCTGCCTTCGGGCTTATGAGGCACACCATGTCCTTTGCCTTCCTCAGGGCCAGGCTCAGATTCTCTATCTGTTCCTTGCAGGGGCCATGATCTGCATCCTCAAACCCCTGCTCGCTCGCTAACTTATAGGCTGCCTTTATGTCTTTTACTTTCTCCTCCTGCTCTCTTACTCGTCTCGCTAGGCGGGCATTCTTCTCCCGCAACCTCAGCTCATTGCTCTTGGCCTCGGTGACCTGGCACTGTAGGTATTCCAACCTGGCCTTATGCTCCCCCATTAACTGTACCCTTTCCTGATTCAGGGCCTGCAATGCTACCAGCAACTTTCCCCTGCTAGAGTCCTGTCTTGGACTTCCAGTGCTGACTCCCATATCTCGGCTGCCTGTGCTTCAACGAGCCTGTCCAAAAGCTGGATCTGTTTCTTGAAGCACATCAGCCAGACTGCCTTTTCTATGGATTTCCTATGATCCTTCCCATCTGTCCATTTAGCTGCCGCATCTACCGGACGCCCAGCCTTTAACAGATTACTGATCCACTTCTTAGTGATATTCACTTTACTGAATACATAGTCAGAAATCCTCTCTTCCATTAAGGTTTGCTCTCCCGAATCAGTGTCTACTGTATCGCACCCCTGTTGCCGGAGTCCTGCTGCAGTCGCCATTTCTGTAGAGGGTGGCGTGTGCACCGTCAGCTTCGCCCCTGACTGGCTTTTGAGTGGTTCGAATTGCTCCCACACCCCTGGGTTCTAGACACCGGACTTAGGTACAGGCGGCGATACAGAATTGGAGTTGACAACTGGTTTGATGCAAGAAAACCGTATTTTTATTAAAAGACACAATAAAAGTTACAACACTGAAAATTACTGGAATAGTAACAGGATTACAAGAGTACACTTAATTAGGAATGGGGAACACACGGCACATCGAAGGAAAAATCACAGTAATAATCCCCCTACCCTTGTCCCACCCCCAATAACTAACTAAATTGTGCTGTGAGGGGCCAGGGATTATGCTCACCAATAAGGGTTTCTGGACAGGTCAAATCCTGTTGATCAAGCCGGTTGTGGTTTTGGGGGTCGCCCTTTGTGTCCTTTGGGGCTTGCTGTCGTCACGTGGTCTCAGGGCGCGGCGGTGGAGTCGTCTGAGTAAAGTACCCTCTTTTCCTCCATTAGAGATAGGGAGTAAAGTCTTTGTTGGGTACTTTACCTTGCAGAATGGGAGACTTTGGGTTTTGTTCTTCTGGTGGTGGTCTGGTGCGTCATCAGTTTTAGTTGCGGTTGGGGCTCGGTTGGCGGTCTTCAGTGTTGGCTTGGTCGCAGTGGCCTGGATCACTACCTGTGCAGTCGTAATGATCCGAAGGTATGGTTTACCTGGGCCTTTGTTACCGCAGTGCTCATGGTCTTCTGCTTCTTTAAGTTTCGAGTATCTCTGTACCCGAGCATGTGCCTGCTCGTCCCCCAACGCTTCTCCACACTGCCCTTCTCTGCCTTTCGTCGGCCCGCCTTCGTCTGCTTCTTCTTTTATCCCTGCTTTGTACATCAGCTTTGGTCTGCTGCACCTTAGTCTTTGTCTGCCACCACCTCCCGTAGCGCCAGGTTTTAGCGAGGTCTGGCAGCAAGGGGGGGTGGAGTCAGGGGTAGAAGCGGAGGTGGAACAACCCCCGCAAGAGAGGCTGGAACCGGGGCCAACGTGCCCTGCCCGGCAGCGGAGGTTTGGCCCACCCGCTCATGACAGGGAAGAGGGACCTCTCCAAAGCCAGTTCGTAGTTCCCTACGGCACCCAACAGCTTAGAGCAAAAAATTATACTATTTCGGAGGTTCGTTATCTGCGCGCCAAATCAGGGTTAGTTCTTTGTCCGATTTTTGGCGGGCTCATTAAAGTGATTATAGCTGTTCACCTTAACTGCTTTTTGGGTGGTTGCCACGTTGCTAAATGCTCTTTAATGTCCTGGTGTTTGTTATTCATAAAATGAATTGGTATCTTCCTGGCTCGGTAGCCAGTTTAAACTATAAGCGATTATGTATGCAAAAGTTTGATGGGTTCAAGATTAAGTCTTTCCTGAGTTGATAAAGAATGCATATTCTGCATTGTCTACTTGTCTGGCTCTCAGAAATAACAAGTCTTTCACAGGCCCCGGCATGTCAGGGTTTCCAAAAGCCCTTTTGAATTGGCCTGCCATTTTTGCAAGGCCCTGCTCTTGCAGGCTTCTGCCACGAGGTCCAGAAGCCATTTTGTTTAGGGTTCCCTTATAACTTCGTCCCACAGGGTCCCTTTATTAATAACTTTGGGGAATGTGGGAATTTTGAGAACCCTACAAGAGTAGGCTTAACATCAACCAGACTCAAGCAAGAGTAAAGGTTAGAATATACTCCCCCCCACCACCACATAAGCACACACACAAACACACACACAGATACACACACAGATACACACACAGACACACAGATGCACACACAGACACTCACACACGCACACACAGACGCACACACACACAGATTGTGAGGGTGCTGGTCAGTTCCTTCAGTAACCCCTAGATGGCACCTTCACTGGTTGGTTCCTCTTTTTTTCGTGACAAATAAATTAAACAAATAAACTGTAAACAAAACTCTAATAACCCTTTAAATAAACCTTAACAAATCAAATTAAAATTTGTTTGTTTGAACTAATTATGCACTCCAGTCCCCGCGGCGCCCACCGGTCACGAAATTGCTCGAGCGCGCCGGTGGACACTGCCTGCTCCATCTCTAGGGCCACCCGGGCGCGAACATGGCCATGGAAGAGAGGGAGGCAATCCGGTCGGACGACCCCCTCGACCGCCCGCTGCCTGGACCAATTAATGGCCTTCTTGGCCAGGCCCAGGAGCAGACCCACGAGGAGGTCCTCCAACCTGCCCGCTCCCCTCCGCACCGGGTGACCGTAGATCAAGAGCGTGGGACTGAAGTGCAACCAAAACTTGAGGAGCAGCCCCTTCAGATAATGAAAGAGGGGCTGCAACCTCTCACACTCACTATATGCGTGATACACGGACTCCTCCAGACCGCAAAACAAACATGCGGCCTGTGAGTCCGTAAACAAACTTAAGAGTCTATTGCACGGGACTGCTCTGTGCAACAACCTCCAGGCCAAGTCCCCAATAGAACAAGGGAGGACTCCCGCATAGAGAGCCCCCCATTGGGGACCTCCGCCTCCGTCGAAAGGTAAAATGGCACGCCACGGCGTGTCCGGACGGCAGGCGAAGATGGCAAAGTGGAAGGTGTGCAGGAGCAGCCCGTACAGGAAACCCCTCCGTGCGGAATGAAAAGGCACGGAGGGCATTTCCTCGAGACGGCTCAGGTTGTGAGGCGCCGATCCCCGAGGGGAGTTTCGGGGCAGGGCGCCGATAAGGAACTCCGTCCGAACGGGGGTAAGCTCGGACGGAATCGCCCCACGTGCCTGAGCCGCCTCGATACACCTCGTGGCGCCGGGGGGCAGCATCGCTTTCACCGCCCCGATGGCATTGGCCGCGAGCCGGACGCTGTTCCAGGACATGCGCCGCGCCAACTCCTCTGGTGCCATCCAGCCCGCTCCTCCGCCATCGAGTAGGTCCCCAACTCTAGTCAACCTGGCAGGCACAGCCCTGCGCTCCGCCAGCCACCCGAACCCGCGGACGTGGAGGTGCGGATTCCTGAACAGCGGCTCCCGGAGGACAGCCGCCATTCCTGACGGAGGAGAGCTCCGCCTGGAGGCGACGCAGCTCCAAACCCATAGTAGTTCCTGGTAGAAGACAGGCAGCTCCCGCAGGCTGGCATGCCTGCTGCTCAGTTCCAAAAACAGGAGCTGCATGTTGTAATTGAGGCCGTGCAGCTGGCGGAAAAAATACGTCGCCAGCGCACACCATCTCGGAGGATTCTCGACGTACAGGTATCTCTGCAGCGTCTGAAGATGGAAAGTCGCAGCCTGGGTGCGGAGGCACACCAACGCCTGACTGCCCTCCCTAAGCGGGAGACTCAGAACCGCGGCAGACACTCAGTGCTTCCTTTTGTCCCAGAAGAAGTCGACGAGCTTCTTCTGTATCGTGGCGACAAACGCAGAGGGAGGGATCAAAGTGACAAACCGGTACCACACCATGGCGGCCACCAGTTGGTTTATGACCATCGCTCGACCCCTGTAGGACAACACTTGGAGCAATCCTGTCCAGCGTCCTAAGCGAGCGGTGACTTTGGCCTCCAACTCGTGCCAGTTCGCCGGCCAGGCGTCCTCGGCAGGGCTGAGGTAGACTCCCAAGTAGAGGAGGTGTGTAGTGCTCCAGGCAAAGGGAGTCCACCCGCCACTGACCCACCAGGAGTCCGGAACATTTCTCCCAGTTGATCCTGGCGGAGGATGCGTCCGAGTAAACCTGCTGGCATTCCCGCATCCTCCGCAAGTCAACGGGATCGGTGACCATGAGGAGCACGTCATCGGCGTAAGCCGAGAGGACCACCTCCACGCCCGGCCCTTGCAGAGCCAGTCCCGCCAACCTCTTCCGCAAGAGGCGCAGGAAAGGCTCCATGCAAATGGCATATAACTGGCCAGACATGGGGCATCCCTGACGCACCCCCCTCCCGAAGCGAAGGGGCGCCGTCAAGGACCCGTTAACTTTAATCAGACACTCCGCGGCAGCGTACAGAAGTCGGATCCGGGCGACAAAATGCGTCCCGAACCCGAATGCGCGCAGAGTCCCGAAAAGATACTCGTGATCCACCCTGTCGAACGCCTTCTCCTGATCCAGGGAAAGGAAGGCGACCGACAGACCAGCCCTCTGGGAGTGGTGGACCAGGTCCCGGACCAGATGCATGTTCTCATAGATGGTCCGGCCCGGGACCGTGTAGGACTGGTCGGGATGGATCATGTGGGCCAGCACGGCGCCAAGGCGAACAGACATGGCCCTGGCAAAGATTTTGTAATCCGTGCTGAGGAGGGAGACCGGGCGCCAGTTCTTAAGGAGGCGGAGATCACCCCTCTTAGGCAGCAGGACAATCACCGCCCTGTGCCAAGAGAGGGGCATCTCCCCGGTCGCCAAACATTCCCCCAGGACCCGCGCGTAGTCGCCCCCTAGTACGCCCCAGAATGCCCTGTGGAACTCCACGGTCAGCCCGTCCAGCCCCGGGGACTTCCCCCTAGAGAGCTGGTGGAGGGCGCCGGACAGCTCCTCCAAACTCAGAGGAGCATCCAATTTTTCGGCGCCATCCAGGCCGACCTTCGGCAGGTCCTCCCACAAAACTCTGCGCGCGTCCTCGCTGGACGGATCCGGAGAGAACAGAGCCCCGTAATAGGCGCGGGTTTCCGCGCGGATTCCCTCCAGATCCGAGACCAGAGATCCGTCGTCGGCCAGCAGCTCCAAGAGCTGCTTACGGACCCCCCGTCTTTTTTCCAGCGAGTAGAAGAAGGGGGAGCCGCGGTCCAGGTCACGCAGGAACTGGATCCGCGACCTCACGTACGCGCCTCGGGACCCGACGAGCTGCAGGTCCTTCAGCGCGCCCTTCTTCTCTTCGTACACCAGCCGCAGGGCCGGATCCTCGACGACTTGACCGAGACGGGACTCCAGGTCGAGCACCTCCTTCTCCAACCGCCCGACCCGGGCCTCCCGCCTCTTGGTCGACCCCTTTCGTACTCCTGACAGAAGAGACGGATGTGAGCCTTGCCCACATCCCACCATAGCCTCAAGGAGGGGAAGCCCCCCTGCTTCCTTCTCCAGCCGGCCCAGAACCGACTAAATGAATCCTGGAACCGTGCGTCCTCCAGCAGCAGATTGTTAAAGTGCCAATACGCGGACCACCCCCGTGCGCGCGGCAGAACGAGCTCCGCCCACACCAGGTGGTGGTCCGTGCACGGCACCGGCCGCATGGAAGCCGCCGGAATGCAGGAGACGTATGCCCGAGAAATGTAGAGGCAGTCGATCCTGGACGCTCCTCTCCCAGACCTCACGCAAGTGAAGGCGCTGGAGTCGGGATGGAGATTTCGCCAGACGTCCACCAAGTCGAGGGACCCGACCAGGTCCCTCAACTTCTCCATTGCTGCTGGGCAAGGCAGGGCACCCGTGCGGTCCCTCGCCTCGAGGGTACAATTAAAAACCCCCCCGAGGATAACGCACTCGCCCACGTCGATTGAGCCCAAAAGAGTGGACACTTCTTCAAAGAATCGCACCTGCTGCGCACCGGCCTGAGGGGCGTACACGTTCATTAGATGGAGCGGCACGCCCCCCAGGCGAACAGTGACCTGGAGCAAGCGGCCCGGCACGAGCTCCTTGACCCCCAAGATCTCCGGCTGAAAATGCGGGGCCAACAAGATAGCCACGCCACTGGAAACACTGGAGAGGTGACTCATGTTGACCCCTCCTTGCCACTCCAGGAGCCACGTGGCCTCGTCTCCCGGAACGGTGTGGGTTTCTTGCAGGAAGCACACCGCATACTTCCCGTCCCGAAGGACCGAAAAGTTATTAAATCTGCGGCTAGCTTCCCTGCTGCCGTTGATGTTGAGGCTGGCTATGGTTATCTTCATTTCAGAAGCATAAACCAACCCCTACTTATCACTAACGGGGGAAGGAAGGGCGGCCGCTAGTCGACCGCCACTTCCTTAGCAGCCCAGTGAGAAACAACCGGAACTGACGCAGCTCGAGCGGGTTCACGCCCGCGTCCTCGCCCATGGTCTTGTAGGCGACGCGGGCCGACCCGATGAGCAGCGCCAGCTCCGACCATCTGTCGAGGGCCCGCCGGGTGCTGTGGCGACCCTGGCACGCGGCCACAAAGTCCCGGAGCTCCCTGATGGGAATAAGAATGAGGGGGGTCCCGGCGAGGGGCGCGAGGTCATCCATCGCCTCATCGGCGAAGGAATCTAAGTCCTCCTCCGCCCCTACCACCGAGTCCCCGTCCTCCTCCGGGGGGTCGCCACTGGCGGCCGAACCGTCTGCCACGCAGTGCGCATCGGGCGTCTCGGCCGCAAAGGTCGGCCCCGCCTCCGCCTGGATCCCACCCCCAGGATCGGTAGCGAAGGATTCCTCCCTGGGCTCCTCTAGGGGGGCCGGGCCAGAAGACGGCGGCGGTTCGGCGACCCCCTCCGCCCCAGGCGCCAGGACGACCGGAGAGACCGGAAAGACGAGAGAATACGTGGACCCGACCCCCTCCAAGTCGCCCGGCGCCGGAGACACAGAAAGAGGGCCCTCCTCTGCTACGCCACCGGCCTCCGACCCAGCAGATGTGGTAAATTGTTGACAGACCTCGACGAAGTCGAGCAGCACCTGGGAAAAGTCCGGGCCGCTCTGGGCGAGCTCATCTTCCGCGAGCTCGCCCAACCCAGACCCCAAGCCGCCCGACTCGTCGAGGGGCAATTCCACCGTGAAGGGGTAAATCCCCGCCGCGGGTTGTTCCGCGACCCCCCCCACGGGCAGTGTCTCGTCCCCATCCCCGGGAGGCACAAACTGGGCAGACGCCTCTGCCTCAGCCTCCCCAGGGACAGGCGACCCCTGCCGTTCGCCCGCGATGGTGTCAGCGGTGGGGTGGGGCGCAGTATCCGCGGCGGGCGACGACTCCCCCCGACTGGAGGGACCTTCGTCCTCCCGGTCCTCCTCCTCGTCCAGGGGGTCGCGCCTTCTCTTGAGCGCGGAGGGGTAGAGGGAGGCCTCCATTTCTTCAGGGGCCTCCCCTGCTCCCTGCGGTGGAGCGAGTTCTTCGGGTCCCCCGGGCCCGAGCCCGGCCGCAGGTTCTAGTGTACCCGTCTCGGCGGTCGCGGCCACGGGCTCAGGCACGAGGTCCCCCTCACATCCGCACTCCGCGATCAGCGCGATGACGCGCTCGGGCGTCAGGGGCTCCAAATCAAGGGGGACACCCTCCACGGGGGGACCCACCCTGCGGTTATTGGTCTTGTACCGCGCCTTCTTTCCAACCGGACCTCCCTCCTCCCCCTCGCCGGAGGCCTGGATGGCGACGGCCTCCGACGACGACCGCGTCCCGGTGGCATTTGTTTGGGAGGGGGCACGGCTGGACGCGGAGGGAGGAGCGGCGGCGGCGCCAGCCTTGGCCACGCCAGTCACCCTGGCGGCTTTGGAGGCGGGGCAGTTTTTCCGAACGTGCCCCACCTCCTTACAGGCGTGGCACCGCACGCCGTCCATCGTCCAGAAGACGCGGTACGGGGTCCCCTCGTGGAGGACCGTGAAGGCCCCGTCCGTCTCCCCCTCCCGCGCCAGCTGGATAAAGGCCTGGCGCCGGAAGGAGAAGACATGGCGAAGGCTGCTCTCCCGGAATCCGAGCGGGATCGGAGAAATCCCCGACCTCACCTCCCCGAGTTGGTATAAGTGGGGGAGGAGGAGCTCACCAGCGATAAAGGGCGGGACGTTTGATAGAACGACCCTCTGCGCGGTGGCCTCAAGAGGGTCCACCGGCAGGAAGTTCCCGCCCACGGTGAGCCCCTTGGCGATGGCCAGGGCCACCGCCCGCTCGGACTCCAGGAAGAATACAGCCTTCCCATACATTTTCGAGGCGGCCACTATGGCCGGAGGGCCGACAACCCCAGCCATAGCCTTGACGCATGCCTCGATGGTCATGTTGGGGTGGGTGTAGCTCTTCACCCCAAGCTTCTTAGTCATTAGCCGGAACGGCGACGGGGCAGCAGCAGCAGCGGGAGCAGCCGAGGCTTTGGCCGTCGCCGCCGCATAGGTCATCGCTGGCCCCGTCACCGCCGAAGAAGTACTGGCCATCATGGGGTGGTTCTTAAAAAAAGAGCTACACACACCCCAACTCCGTCACAGGCCTGGAGGTTTTCAATGGCCTCGGTAAGAGAGTCCTGAGCAGAGGGAGCGTAAATGTACTGGGCCACCTCTCCCCTTGATGGTATATATTGGGAGGGGGCCCTTTCTTCCCTCTGCTCGATTAGTAATAATAAACAGGAAAAGAGGTGCCTTTTGGAGCGGCAGAGAGAGGACAAAGAGAGAGAGAGAGGGGGGGGGTGGGAAGGAGGGGGGGGCCGCAAAGGCAGGGTCCCCACTCAACGATGGTAGACGGTGGGTGGGTGTCAGCAGGGTGTACTCCCCCGATGGTAACTCACAAAGTCTTTAAGCTATAAGCTGGTCTTCGGGCAGGGGGAGAGGATGTCTTCGCCTGGGCAGGCCGGAGAACGCCCAAGGTCAGCCCACACCAGGTCTTCACGATGCGCAGGAACAAGCTTCACCTGGGCAGGCTCCAGCCAACCCAGGCCAGGCTTTCGGCCCGTCTTCTTTCCCTCCCACCGCCTAGAATGCAAAAGTCTTTAGGGGGAATACACAGAGACACCTACCTGCAGATGTTGGAGTTGCAGCTCCTCCCCTCCTTCCAAGTGGAGCTGTTTGTATCCTCTCTCCCTCTCCTGGGCTGGAGGCCGAATTGGGAGGCAGTGCTGGAAAAGGCCTCACCCGTTCTAATGCTGGCCTCCTCCTCTGTCCTCCACTCCATCCTCTCCAGGCACCTCTGTCGATGATGCAGATGGGTTGGTGTGGGAAGGTTGTAGTGGTGGTGGCCTGGGGTCACTCCTTCCTTCCACTCCACTCTGCTCCCAGGCCAAGGCAACCACACACTCTCTCACCACAGTAGTAGCAGGAGCAGCTCAGCAACACAACCTGCTCCTCTGACTGCAAGGAACAGACTGAGCTTGTGTGAGGGTGCCGGTAAGTTCCTTCAGTAACCCCTAGATGGCACCTTCACTGGTTCCTCTTTGCGTGCAACGAAAACAAGTTAACAAATAAACTGTAACTAAAATCCAATAACCCTTCAAATAAACCTTAACCAATCAAATTAAAATTTGGTTGTTTAAACTAATTATGCACTCCAGTCCCCGCGGCGCCCACCGGTCACGAAAAAGCTCGAGCGCGCCGGCGGACACCGCGTGCTCCACCTCTAGGGCCACCCGGGCGCAAACATGGCCACGGAAGAGGGGGAGGCAATCCGGTCGGACGACACCCTCGACCGCCCGCTGCCTGGACCAATTAATGGCTTTCTTGGCCAGGCCCAGGAGCAGGCCCACGAGGAGGTCCTCCAACCTGCCCGCTCCCCTCCGCACGGGGTGACCGTAGATCAGGAGCGTGGGACTGAAGAGCAACCAAAATTTGAGGAGCAGCCCCTTCAAAAAATGGAAGAGGGGCTGCAACCTCTCACACCCCATATATACGTGAAATACGGACTCCTCCAGACCGCAAAATAAACAGGCGGTCTGGAAGTCCGTAAACCTATTTAAAAATCTATTGCACGGAACTGCTCTGTGCAACACCCTCCAGGCCAAGTCCCCAATAGAACAAGGGAGGACTCCCGCATAGAGAGCCCCCCATTGGGGACCTCCGTCTCCGTCCGGAGGTAAAACGGCACGCCACGGCGTGTCCGGACGACAGGCGAAGATGGCAAAGTGGAAGGTGTGCAAGAGCAGCCCGTACAGGAAACCCCTCCGCGCAGAATGAAAAAGCACGGAGGGTATTTCCTCGAGACGGCTCAGGCTGTGAGGCACCGATCCCCGAGGGGAGTTTCGGGGCAAGGCGCCGATAAGGAATTCCGTCCGAACGGGAGTAAGCTCGGACGGGATCTCCCCATGTGCCCGAGCCGCCTCGACACACCTCGTGGCGCCGGGGGGCAACATCGCTTTCACCGCCCCGATGGCATTGACCGCGAGCCGGACGTTGTCCCATGACATGCGTCGCGCCAGCTCCTGTGGCACCATCCAGCCCGCTCCTCCGCCATCGAGTAGGTCCCCGACTCTAGTCACCCTGCCAGGCACAGCCCTGCGCTCCGCCAGCCACCCGAACTCGCGGACGTGGAGGTGCGGATTCCTGAACAGCGGCTCCCGGAGGACAGCCGCCGCTCCTGACGGGGGAGAGCTCCGCCTGGAGGCGACGTAATTCCAAACCCATAGTAATTCCTGGTAAAAGACAGGCAGCTCCCGCAGGCTTTCACGCCTGCCGCTCACCTCCAAAAACAGGAGCTGCGTGTCGTAATTGAGGCCGTGCAGCTGGCGGAAAAAATACGTCGCCAGCGCACACCATCTTGGAGGATTCTCGACGTACAGGTATCTCTGCAGCGTCTGAAGACGGAAAGTCGCAGCCTGGGTGCGAAGGCACACCAACGCCTGACCGCCCTCCCTAAGCGGGAGACTCAGAACCGCGCCAGCGACCCAGTGTATCCTGTTGTTCCAGAAGAAGTCGATGAGCTTCTTCTGTATCTTGGCGACAAACGCAGGGGGGGGGATCAGAGTAACCAACCGGTACCACAACATGGCGGCCACCAGTTGGTTTATGACCAACGCCCGACCCCTGTAGGACAACACTCGGAGCAATCCTGTCCAGCGTCCTAAGCGAGCGGTGACTTTGGCCTCCAGCTCGTGCCAGTTCGCCGGCCAGGCATCCTCGGCCGGGCTGAGGTAGACTCCCAAGTAGAGGAGGTGCGTTGTACTCCAGGCGAAGGGCCTGAACTCCTCCGGCAGAGAGTCCACCTGCCACCGACCCACCAGGAGTCCAGAACATTTCCCCCAGTTGATTCGAGTAAATCTGCTGGCATTCCCGCATCCTCCGCAAGTCAACGGGATCTGTGACCATGAGGAGCACGTCATCGGCGTAAGCCGAGAGGACCACCTCCACGCCCGGCCCTTGCAGAGCCAATCCCGCCAACCTCTTCCGCAAGAGGCGCAGGAAAGGCTCCACGCAAATGGCATATAACTGGCCGGATATGGGGCATCCCTGACGCACCCCCCTCCCGAAGCGAAGGGGCACCGCCAAGGACCCGTTAACTTTAATCAGGCACTCCGCGGCAGCGTACAGAAGTCGGATCCGGGCGACAAAATGCGTCCCGAACCCGAAAGCGCGCAGAGTCCCAAAAAGATACTCGTGATCCACCCTGTCGAACGCCTTCTCCTGATCCAGGGAAAGGAAGGCGACCGACAGACCAGCCCTCTGGGAATGGTGGACCAGGTCCCGGACCAGATGGATGTTATCATGAACGGTCCGGCCCGGGACTGTGTAGGACTGGTCGGGATGGATCATGTGGGCCAGCACGGTGCCAAGGCGAACAGACATGGCCCTGGCAAAGATTTTGTAATCCGTGCTGAGTAGGGAGACCGGGCGCCAGTTCTTAAGGAGGCGGAGATCACCCCTCTTAGGCAGCAGGACAATCACCGCCCTGCGCCACGAGAGGGGCATCTCCCCGGTCGCCAAACATTCCCCCAGGACCCGCACGTAGTCGCCCCCCAGGACGCCCCAGAACGCCCTGTGGAACTCCACGGTCAGCCCGTCCAGCTCCGGGGACTTCCCCCTAGAGAGATGGCGGAGGGCGCCGGACAGCTCCTCCAAACTCAGAGGAGCGTCCAATTTTTCGGCGCCCTCCAGGCCGACCTTCGGCAGGTCCTCCCACAAAACTCTGCGCGCGTCCTCGCTGGACGGATCCGGAGAGAACAGAGCCCCGTAATAGGCGCGGGTCTCCGCGCGGATTCCCTCTGGATCCGAGACCAGAGATCCGTCGTCGGCCAGCAGCTCCAAAAGCTGCTTACGGACCCCCCGTCTTTTTTCCAGCGAGTAGAAGAAGGGGGAGCCGCGGTCCAGGTCCCGCAGGAAGTGGATCCGCGACCTCACGTACGCGCCTCGGGACCCGACGAGCTGCAGGTCCTTCAGCGCGCCCTTCTTCTCTTCGTACACCAGCCGCAGGGCCGGGTCCTCGGCGACTTGACCGAGACGGGACTCCAGGTCGAGCACCTCCTTCTCCAACTGCCCGACCCGGGCCTCCCGCCTCTTGGTCAACCCCTTCGCGTACTCCTGACAGAAGAGACGGATGTGAGCCTTGCCCACATCCCACCATAGCCTCAAGGAGGGGAAGCCCCCCTGCTTCCTTCTCCAGCCGGCCCAGAACCGACCGAACGAATCCCGGAACCGTGCGTCCTCCAGCAGCAGGTTGTTAAAGTGCCAGTACGCGGACCCCCCCCCGGCGCGCAGCGGCACGAGCTCCGCCTACACCAGGTGGTGGTCCGTGCACGGCACCGGCCGCATGGAAGCCGTCGGAACGCAGGAGACGTATGCCCGGGAAATGTAGAGGCGGTCGATCCTGGACGCTCCTCCCCCAGACCTCACAAAAGTGAAGGCGCTGGAGTCGGGATGGAGATTACGCCAGACGTCCACCAAGTCGAGGGACCCGACCAGATCCCTCAACTTCCCCACCGACGCCGGGCTCGGCTGGGTACCCGTGCGGTCCCTCGCCTCGAGGGTACAATTAAAATCCCCCCCGAGGATGACGCACTCGCCCGCGTCGATGGAGCCCAAAAGAGTGGACACTTCTTCAAAGAAGCGCGCTTGCTGCGCACCAGCCCGAGGGGCGTACACGTTCACTAAATGGAGCGGCACGCCCCCCAGGCGAACGGTGACCTGGAGCAAGCGGCCCGGCACCAGCTCCTTGACTCCCAAGATCTCCGGCTGAAAATGCGGGGCCAACAAGATAGCCACCCCACTGGAAACACTGGAGAGGTGACTCATGTTGACCCCTCCTTGCCACTCCAGGAGCCACGTGGCCTCGTCTCCCGGAATGGTGTGGGTATCTTGCAGGAAGCACACCGCATACTTCCCGTCCCGAAGGACCGAAAAGTTATTAAATCTGCAGCTAGCTTCCCTGCTGCCGTTGACGTTGAGGCTGGCTATGGTTATCTTCATTTCAGAAGCACAACCAACCCCTACTTAAACCTAACGGGGGAAGGGAGGGTGGCCGCTAGCCAACCGCCACTCCCTTAGCAGCCCGGTGAAGAATGTCCGGAACCGACGCAGCTCGGACGGGCTCATGCCGCGTCCGCACCCATGGTCTTATAGGCGACGCGGGCCGACCCGATGAGCAGCGCCAGCCCCGACCATCTGTCGAGGGCCTGCTGGGTCCTGCGTCGACCCTGGCTCGTGGCCACAAATTCCCGGAGCTCCTTGATGGGAATAAGAACGAGGGGGGTCCCGGCGAGGGGCGCGAGGTCATCCATCGCCTCATCGGCGATGGATTCTAAATCTTCCTCCGCCCCCACCACCGAGTCCCCGTCCTCCTCCGGGGGGTCGCCACTGGCGGCCGAACCGTCCGCCACGCAGTGCGCATCGGGCGGCTAGGCCGCGACAGCCGGCCCCGCCTCTGCCCGGATCCCACCCCCAGGATCGGTAGCGGAGGATTCCCCCCCGGGCTCCTCTAGGGGGGCTGGGCCAGAAGGCGGCGGTGGTCCGGAGACCCCCTCCGCCCCAGGCGCCGGAACGACCGGAGAGACCGGAGAGACGGGAGAACACGTGTAACTGAACTTCTCCAAGTCGCCCGGCGCCGGAGCCACAGACAGAGGGCCCTCCCCCGCCACGCCACCGGCCTCCGACCCAGCAGATGGGGTGATTTTCCCACAAACCTCGACGAAGTCGAGCAGCACCTGGGAAAGGTCCGGGACGCTCTGGGCGAGCTCATCATCGGATGACTCGCCCGGCCCGGTCCCCTGGCCGCCCGACCCGTCGAGGGGTAATGCCACCAATAGAGAATCAATCCCCGCCACGGGTTGTCCCGCGACCCCCCCCACGGGCAGGGCCTCGTCCCCGTCCCCGGGAGGCACGAGCTGGGCAGACGCTTCTGCCTCAGCCTCCCCGGGGACGGGCGACACCTGCCATTCGCTCGCGACGGTGATAGCGGTGGGATGGGGCGCAGCGCCCGCGGCGGGCGACGACTCCCCCCGACCGGAGGGACCTTCCACCTCCCGGTCCCCCCCCTCATCCCGGGAGTCGCGCCTTCGCTTGAGTGTGGAGGGGTAGAGGGAGGCCTCCATGTCTTCAGGGGCCTCCCCTGCTCCCTCCAGAGGAGCGAGTTCTTTGGGTCCCCCGGACCCAAGCCCGGCCGCAGGTTCTGGTGGTCCCGCCTCGGCGGTCGCGGCCACGGGCTCAGGCACGGGGTCCCCCCCAGCTCCGCACTCCACGAACAATGCCGCGATGCTCTCGGGCGTCAGGGGTTCCATATCAAAGGGTTCGCCCTCCACGGGGGGACCCACCCTACGGTGTTTGTTCTTGCCCAGCGCCTTCCTTCCGACCGGACCTCCCTCCTCCCCCCCGCCGGAGGCCTGGATGACGCTGGCCTCCGACGACGACCGCGCCCCGTTAGCTTTTGTTCGGGAGGGGGCGCGGCTAGACCCGGAGGGAGGAGCGGCGGCGGCGCCAGCCTTGGTCGCGCCAGTCACCCTGGCGGCTTTGGAGGTGGGGCAGTTTTTCCGAACGTGCCCCACCTCCCTACAGGCGTGGCACCGCACGCCGTCCGTGGTCCAAAAGACGCGGTACGGGGTCCCCCCGTGGAGGACCGTGAAAGCCCCGTCCGTCTCCCCCTCCCGCGCCAGCTGGACAAAGGCCTGGCGCCGGAAGGAGAAGACATGGCGAAGGGTGCTTTCCCGGAGCCCGAGCGGGATCGGGGAAATCCCCGACCTCACCTCACCAAGTTGACGAAGGTGGGGGAGGAGGAGCTCACCGGCGATATAGGCGGGACATTCGACAGGACAACACTCTGCGCGGTGGCCTCCAGCGGGTCCACCGGCAGGAAAGTGCCGCCCACGGTGAGCCCCTGGGCGATGGCCAGGGCCACCGCCCGCTCGGACTCCAGGAAGAAGACAGCCTTCCCGTACATTTTTGAGGTGGCGACTATGGCCGGAGGGCCGACAACCCCGGCCATAGCCTTCACGCACGCCTCAATAGTCATGTTGGGGTGGGTGTAGCTCTTCACCCCGAGCTTCATGGTCATTAGCCGGAACAGCGACGGGGCCGCAGCAGCAGCGGGAGCAGCCGAGGCTTTGGCCGTCGCCGCCGCATAGGTCATCGCTGGCCCCGTCGAAGAAGTACTGGCCATCATGGGGTGGTTCTTAAAAAAGAGCTACACACACCCCAACTTTGTCGCAGGCCTGGAGGTCTTCAATGATTCGGAAAAAGAGTCCTGAGCAGAGGGAGTGTAAATGTACTGGGCCACCTCTCCCCTTGATGGAATAAATTGGGAGGGGGCCCTTCCTTCCCTCTGCTCAATTGGTAAAAATAAATAAGAAGAAGGGAGGTGCCTTTTGGAGAGGCAGAGAGAGGACAAAGAGAGAGAGAGAGGGGGGGGTGGGAAGGAGGGGGGGGCCGCAAAGGCAGAGTCCCCACTCAAGGATGGTAGACGGTGGGTGGGTGTCGGCAGGGGGTGCACTCCCCGATGGAAAAATAAATAAAGTCTCTGCGGATGGTCTTCAGGCAGGGGGAGATGATGTCTTCGCCTGGGAAGCTGGAGAAAAGCCCAGGCTCAGCCCCACACCAGGTCTTCGTGATGAAGGCTTCACCTGGGCAGCTCCAGCTAACCCAGGCCAGGCAATGGAATGGGCTTTTGACACCCCTTGGTCTTCCGTCCCGGTCTTCTTTCCTCCCCCTACCCGCAATACAAAGTCTTTGGGGAATTCACCGAATGACACCCCCCCTGCAGAAGTTTCAAATGGAAAAGAAGTTGCTCCTACCCTCCTTGCAAGTAGTGGGTGTTGAAGGCCGCTCCTCTCCCCTCTCTCCCTCTCCTGGAATGGAGGCCAATTTGGGGAGGCAGTGATGGAAAAGCCTCTCTTGTTGTAAATGCTGGCCTCCTTTTTCCCTCTCCTCCTCTCTCTCCAGGCACCTCGGTAGATGATGTTAGTAGATGGTTGATGGTGGTGGTGGCCTGGGGTCACTCATTCCTTCCACTCCACTCTACTCCCAAGCCAAGGCAACCACACACTCTCTCCCCACAGTAGCAGCAGGAGCAGCTCAGCAACACATCCTGCTCCTCTGACTGCAAGGTCCAAAATGAGCTTGTGTCAGGGTCACTGGTTCCTCTTTTTCCAACCAAAACAAGTTCACAAATAAACTAACAAAAAAAACAATAACCCTTTTAAATAACCCTTCACCAATCAAATTAAAATTTGGTTGTCTAAATTAATTATGCACTCCAGTCCCCGCGGCGCCCACCGGTCACGAGAAAGCTCGAGCGTGCCGGCGGACACCGCGTGCTCCATCTCTAGGGCCACCCGGGCGCGAACATGGCCACGGAAGAGGGGGAGGCAATCCGGTCGGACGACCCCCTCGACCGCCCGCTGCCTGGACCAATTAATGGCTTTCTTGGCCAGGCCCAGGAGCAGGCCCACGAGGAGGTCCTCCAACCCACCCGCTCCCCTCCGCAGGGGGTGACCGTAGATCAGGAGCGTGGGACTGAAGTGCAACCAAAATTTGAGGAGAAGCCCCCCCAAAAAATGGAAGAGGGGCTGCAACCTGTCACACCCCATATAAACGTGAAATACGGACTCCTCCAGACCGCAAAACAAACAGGCGGTCTGGGAGTCCGTAAACCTATTTAAAAATCTATTGCACGGAACTGCTCTGTGCAACACCCTCCAGGCCAAATCCCCAATAGAACAAGGGAGGACTCCCGCATAGAGAGCCCCCCATTGGGGACCTCCGTCTCCGTCCGGAGGTAAAACGGCACGCCACGGCGTGTCCGGACGGCAGGCGAAGATGGCAAAGTGGAAGGTGTGCAAGAGCAGCCCGTACAGGAAACCCCTCCGCGCAGAATGAAAAAGCACGGAGGGTATTTCCTCGAGACGGCTCAAGTTGTGAGGCACCGATCCCCGAGGGGAGTTTCGGGGCAAGGCGCCGATAAGGAATTCCGTCCGAACGGGAGTAAGCTCGGATGGGATCTCCCCACGCGCCCGAGCCGCCTCGACGCACCTCGTGGCGCCAGGGGGCAACATCGCTTTCACCGCCCCGATGGCATTGACCGCGAGCCGGACGTTGTCCCACGACATGCGTCGCGCCAGCTCCTCTGGCGCCATCCAGCCCGCTCCTCCGCCATCGAGTAGGTCCCCGACTCTCGTCACCCTGCCAGGCACAGCCCTGCGCTCCGCCAGCCACCCGAACTCGCGGACGTGGAAATGCGGATTCCTGAACAGCGGCTCCCGGAGGACAGCCGCCGCTCCTGACGGGAGAGAGCTCCGCCTGGAGCCGACGTAATTCCAAACCCATAGTAGTTCCTGGTAAAAGACAGGCAGCTCCCGCAGGCTCTCACGCCTGCCGCTCACCTCCAAAAACAGGAGCTGCGTGTCGTAATTGAGGCCGTGCAGCTGGCGGAAAAAATACGTCGCCAGCGCACACCATCTTGGAGGATTCTCGACGTACAGGTATCTCTGCAGCGTCTGAAGACGGAAAGTCGCAACCTGGGTGCGGAGGCACACCAACGCCTGACCGCCCTCCCTAAGCGGGAGACTCAGAACCGCGGCAGCGACCCAGTGTATCCTGTTGTTCCAGAAGAAGTCGACGAGCTTCTTCTGTATCTTGGCGACAAACGCAGGGGGGGAGATCAGAGTAACCAACCGGTACCACAACATGGCGGTCACCAGTTGGTTTATGACCAACGCCCGACCCCTGTAGGACAACACTCGGAGCAATCCTGTCCAGCGAACTAAGCGAGCGGTGACTTTGGCCTCCAGCTCGTGCCAGTTCGCCGGCCAGGCGTCCTCGGCCGGGCTCAGGTAGACTCCCAAGTAGAGGAGGTGCGTTGTACTCCAGGCGAAGGGCCTGAACTCCTCCGGCAGAGAGTCCACCTGCCACTGACCCACCAGGAGTCCAGAACATTTCCCCCAGTTGATCCTGGCGGAGGATGCGTCCGAGTAAATCTGCTGGCATTCCCGCATCCTCCGCAAGTCAACGTGATCTGTGACCATGAGGAGCACGTCATCGGCGTAAGCCGAGAGGACCACCTCCACGACCGGCCCTTGCAGAGCCAATCCCGCCAACCTCTTCCGCAAGAGGCGCAGGAAAGGCTCCACGCAAATGGCATATAACTGGCCGGACATGGGGCATCCCTGACGCACCCCCCTCCCGAAGCGAAGGGGCGCCGCCAAGGACCCGTTAACTTTAATCAGACACTCCGCGGCAGCGTACAGAAGTCGGATCCGGGCGACAAAATGCGTCCCGAACCCGAAAGCGCGCAGAGTCCCAAAAAGATACTCGTGATCCACCCTGTCGAACGCCTTCTCCTGATCCAGGGAAAGGAAGGCGACCGACAGACCAGCCCTCTGGGAATGGTGGATCAGGTCCCGGGCCAGATGGATGTTATCATGAATGGTCCGGCCCGGGACCGTGTAGGACTGGTCGGGATGGATCATGTGGGCCAGCACGGTGCCAAGGCGAACAGACATGGCCCTGGCAAAGATTTTGTAATCCGTGCTGAGGAGGGAGACCGGGCGCCAGTTCTTAAGGAGGCGGAGATCACCCCTCTTAGGCAGCAGGACAATCACCGCCCTGCGCCACGAGAGGGGCATCTCCCCGGTCGCCAAACATTCCCCCAGGACCCGCACGTAGTCGCCCCCCAGGACGCCCCAGAACGCCCTGTGGAACTCCACGGTCAGCCCGTCCAGCCCCGGGGACATCCCCCTAGAGAGCTGGCGGAGGGCGCCGGACAGCTCCTCCAAACTCAGAGGAGCGTCCAATTTTTCGGCGCCCTCCAGGCCGACCTTCGGCAGGTCCTCCCACAAAACTCTGCGCGCGTCCTCGCTGGACGGATCCGGAGAGAACAGAGCTGCGTAATAGGCGCGGGTCTCCGCGCGGATTCCCTCCGGATCCGAGACCAGAGATCCGTCGTCGGCCAGCAGCTCCAAAAGCTGCTTACGGACCCCCCGTCTTTTTTCCAGCGAGTAGAAGAAGGGGGAGCCGCGGTCCAGGTCCCGCAGGAACTGGATCCGCGACCTCACGTACGCGCCTCGGGACCCGACGAGTTGCAGGTCCTTCAGCGCGCCCTTCTTCTCTTCGTACACCAGCCGCAGGGCCGGGTCCTCGGCGACTTGACCGAGATGGGACTCCAGGTCGAGCACCTCCTTCTCCAACTGCCCGACCCGGGCCTCCCGCCTCTTGGTCGACCCCTTCGCGTACTCCTGACAGAAGAGACGGATGTGAGCCTTGCCCACATCCCACCATAGCCTCAAGGAGGGGAAGCCCCCCTGCTTCCTTCTCCAGCCGGCCCAGAACCGACCGAACGAATCCCGGAACCGCGCGTCCTCCAGCAGCAGGTTGTTAAAGTTCAGTACGCGGACCCCCCCCGGCGCGCAGCGGCACGAGCTCCGCCCACACCAGGTGGTGGTCCGTGCATGGCACCGGCCGCATGGAAGCCGTCGGAACGCAGGAGACGTATGCCCGGGAAATGTAAAGGCGGTCAATCCTGGACGCTCCTCCCGCAGACCTCACAAAAGTGAAGGCGCTGGAGTCGGGATGGAGATTACGCCAGACGTCCACCAAGTCGAGGGACCCGACCAGGTCCCTCAACTTACCCACCGACGCCGGGCTCGGCTGGGTACCCGTGCGGTCCCTCGCCTCGAGGGTACAATTAAAAACCCCCCCGAGGACGACGCACTCGCCCGCGTCGATGGAGCCCAAAAGAGTGGACACTTCTTCAAAGAAGCGCGCTTGCTGCGCACCGGCCCGAGGGGCGTACACGTTCACTAAATGGAGCGGCACGCCCCCCAGGCGAACGGTGACCTGAAGCAAGCGGCCCGGCACCAGCTCCTTGACCCCCAAGATCTCCGGCTGAAAATGCGGGGCCAACAAGATAGCCACCCCACTGGAAACACTGGAGAGGTGACTCATGTTGACCCCTCCTTGCCACTCCAGGAGCCACGTGGCCTCGTCTCCCGGAACGGTGTGGGTTTCTTGCAGGAAGCACACCGCATACTTCCCGTCCCGAAGGACCGAAAAGTAATTAAATCTGCGGCTAGCTTCCCTGCTGCCGTTGACGTTGAGGCTGGCTATGGTTATCTTCATTTCAGAAGCACAACCAACCCCCACATAAACCTAACGGGGGAAGGGAGGGCGGCCGCTGGTCAACCGCCACTCCCTTAGCAGCCCGGTGAAGAATGTCCGGAACCGACGCAGCTCGGATGGGCTCACGCCCGCGTCCGCACCCATGGTCTTATAGGCGATGCGGGCCGACCCGATGAGCAGCGCCAGCCCCGACCATCTGTCGAGGGCCTGCTGGGTCCTGCGGCGACCCTGGCTCGTGGCCACAAATTCCCGGAGCTCCCTGATGGGAATAAGAACGAGGGGGTTCCCGGCGAGGGGCGCGAGGTCATCCATCGCCTCATCGGCGATGGATTCTAAATCTACCTCCGCCCCCACCACCGAGTCCCCGTCCTCCTCCGGGGGGTCGCCACTGGCGGCCGAACCGTCCGCCACGCAGTGCGCATCGGGCGGCCCGGCCGCGACAGCCGGCCCCGCCTCCGCCCGGATCCCACCCCCAGGATCGGTAGCGGAGGATTCCCCCCCCGGGCTCCTCTAGGGGGGCCGGGCCAGAAGGCGGCGGCGGTCCGGAGACCCCCTCCGCCCCAGGCGCCGGAACGACCGGAGAGACCGGAGAGACGGGAGAACACGTGTAACCGATCTTCTCCAAGTCACCCGGCGCCGGAGACACAGACGGAGGGCCCTCCTCCGCTACGCCACCGGCCTCCGACCCAGCAGATGGGGTAATTTTCCCACAGACCTCGACGAAGTCGAGCAGCACCTGGGAAAGGTCCGGGCCGCTCTGGGCGAGCTCATCATCGGATGACTCGCCCGGCCCGGTCCCCTGGCCGCCCGACCCGTTGAGGGGTAATGCCACCAATAGAGGGAAAATCCCCGCCGCGGGTTTTTCCGCGACCCCCCCCACGGGCAGCGTCTCGTCCCCGTCCCCGGGAGGCACGAGCTGGGCAGATGCTTCCGCCTCAGCCTCCCCGGGGACAGGCGACCCCTGCCATTCGCTCGCGATGGTGATAGCGGTGGGGTGGGGCGCAGCGCCCGCGGCGGGCGACGACTCCCCCTGACCGGAGGGACCTTCCACCTCCCGTTCCCCCCCCCTCGTCCCGGGAATCGCGCCTTCGCTTGAGTGCGGAGGGGTAGAGGGAAGCCTCCATGTCTTCAACGGCCTCCCCTGCTCCCTCTACAGGAGCGAGTTCTTTGGGTCCCCCGGACCCAAGCCCGGCCGCAGGTTCTGGTGGTCCCGCCTCGGCGGTCGCGGCCACGGGCTCAGGCACGGGGTCCCCCCCAGCTCCGCACTCCACGAACAATGCCGCGATGCTCTCAGGCGTCAGGGGGTCCATATCAAAGGGTTCGCCCTCCACGGGGGGACCCACCCTACGGTGTTAATTTTTTCCCAGCGCCTTCTTTGCGACCGGACCTCCCTCCTCCCCCCCGCCGGAGGCCTGGATGACGTTGGTCTCCGACGACGACCGCGCCCCGTTAGCTTTTGTTCGGGAGGGGGCGCGGCTAGACCCGGAGGGAGGAGCGGCGGCGGCGCCAGCCTTGGTCGCGCCAGTCACCCTGGCGGCTTTGGAGGTGGGGCAGTTTTTCCGAACGTGCCCCACCTCCCTACAGGCGTGGCACTGCACGCCGTCCATGGTCCAAAAGACGCGGTATGGGGTCCCCCCGTGGAGGACCATCAAAGCCCCGTCCGTCTCCCCCTCCCGCGCCAGCTGGACAAAGGCCTGGCGCCGGAAGGAGAAGACATGGCGAAGGCTGCTTTCCCGGAGCCCGAGCGGGATCGGGGAAATCCCCGACCTCACCTCCCCAAGTTGACGAAGGTGGGGGAGGAGGAGCTCACCGGCGATATAGGGCGGGACATTCGACAGGACGACCCTCTGCGCGGTGGCCTCCAGCGGGTCCACCGGCAGGAAAGTCCCGCCCACGGTGAGCCCCTGGGCGATGGCCAGGGCCACCGCCCGCTCGGACTCCAGGAAGAAGACAGCCTTCCCGTACATTTTTGAGGTGGCGACTATGGCCGGAGGGCCGACAACCCCGGCCATAGCCTTCACGCACGCCTCAATAGTCATGTTGGGGTGGGTGTAGCTCTTCACCCCGAGCTTCATGGTCATCAGCCGGAACAGCGACGGGGCAGCGGCAGCAGCGGGAGCAGCCGAGGCTTTGGCCGTCGCCGCCGCATAGGTCATCGCTGGCCCCGTCACCGCCGAAGAAGTACTGGCCATCATGGGGTGGTTCTTAAAAAAGAGCTACACAGACCCCAACTTTGTCGCAGGCCTGGAGGTTTTCAATGGCCTCGGAAAAAGAGTCCTGAGCAGAGGGAGTGTAAATGTACCGGGCCACCTCTCCCCTTGATGGAATAAATTGGGAGGGGGCCCTTCCTTCCCTCTGCTCAATTGGTAATAATAAAATGAGAAAAGAGGTGCCTTTTGGAGAGGCAGAGAGAGGACAAAGAGAGAGAGAGAGGGGGGGTGGGAAGGAGGGGGGCGCCGCAAAGGCAGGGTCCCCACTCAAGGATGGTAGACGGTGGGTGGGTGTCGGCAGGGGGTGCACTCCCCGATGGAAATATCAGTAAAGTCTCTGTGGATGGTCTTCAGGCAGGGGGAGATGATGTCTTCGCCTGGGAAGCTGGAGAAAAGCCCAGGCTCAGCCCCACACCAGGTCTTCGCGATGAAGGCTTCACCTGGGCAGCTCCAGCTAACCCAGGCCAGGCAATGGAAGGGGCTTTTGACACCCCTTGGTCTTCCGGCCCGGTCTTCTTTCCTCCCCCTACCCACAATACAAAGTCTTTGGGCAATGCACCAATGACACCCCCCTGCAGAAGTTCAAATAGAAAAGTTGCTCCTACCCTCCTTGCAAGTAGTGGGTGTTGAAGGCCGCTCCTTCTCCCCTCTCTCCCTCTCCTGGAATGGAGGCCAATTTGGGGAGGCAGTGATGGAAAAGCCTCTATTGTTGTAAATGCTGGCCTCCTTTTTCCCTCTCCTCCTCTCTCTCCAGGCACCTCGGTAGATGATGTTAGTAGATGGTTGATGGTGGTGGTGGCCTGGGGTCACTCCTTCCTTCCACTCTACTCCCAGGCCAAGGCAACCACACACTCTCTCCCCACAGCAGCAGGAGCAGCTCAGCAACACAACCTGCTCCTCTGACTGCAAGGTCCAAAATGAGCTTGTCTGAGGGTCACTGGTTTCTCTTGTGTTAAATCAAAAACAAACAAGTGCAACTAAAAATCTCGTAACTTTTTCAATAAACCAATTCAGAAATCAAATTAAAATTTGGTCATTTGGACCGATTATGCACTCCAGTCCCCGCGGCGCCCACCGGTCACGAAATTGCTCGAGCGTGCCGGCGGAGACCGCGTGCTCCATCTCCAGGGCCACCCGGGCGCGAACATGGCCGCGGAAGCGCGGGAGTCAATCTGGCCGGACGACCCCCTCAACCGCCCGCTGCCTGGACCAATTGATGGTTATCTTTGTCGGGCCCAGGAGCAGACCCACGAGGAGGTCCTCCGACCTGCCCGCTCCCCTCCGCACCGGGTGACCGTAGATCAGGAGCGTGGGACTGAAGTGCAACCAAAACTTGAGGAGCAGCCCCCTTAAATAATGGAAGAGAGGCTGCAACCTCTCGCATTCAACATAAACATGAATTACGGACTCCTCCAGACCGCAAAACAAACAGGCGGTCTGGGAGTCCGTAAACCTATTTAAAAATCTATTGCACGGAACTGCTCTGTGCAACATCCTCCAGGCCAAGTCCCCGATAGAACAAGGGAGGACTCCCGCATAGAGGGCCCCCCATTGGGGACCTCCGTCTCCATCCTGAGGTAAAACGGCACGCCACGGCGTGTCCGGACGGCAGGCGAAGATGGCAAAGTGGAATGTGTGCAAGAGCAGCCCGTACAAGAAACCCCTCCGCGCAGAATGAAAAAGCACGGAGGGTATTTCCTCGAGACGGCTCAAGTTGTGAAGCACCGATCCCCGAGGGGAGTTTCGGGGCAAGGCACCGATAAGGAATTCCACCCGAACGGGAGTAAGCTCGGACGGGATCTCCCCACGTGCCCGAGCCGCCTCGACACACCTTGTGGCGTCGGGGGGCAACATCGCTTTCACCGCCCCGATGGCACTGACCGTGAGCCGGACGTCGTCCCATGACATGCGTCGCGCCAGCTCCTCTGGTGCCATCCAGCCCGCTCCTCCGCCATTGAGTAGGTCCCCGTCTCTAGTCACCCTGCCAGGCACAGCCCTGCGCTCCGCCAGCCAACCGAACTCGCGGACGTGGAGGTGCGGATTCCTGAACAGCGGCTCCCGGAGGACAGCCGCCGCTCCTGACGGGGGGGAGCTCCGCCTGGATGCGACGTAATTCCAAACCCATAGTAGTTCCTGGTAAAAGACAGGCAGGACCCGCAGGCTCTCACGCCTGCCGCTCGCCTCCAAAAACAGGAGCTGCGTGTCGTAATTGAGGCCGTGCAGCTGGCGGAAAAAATACGTCGCCAGCGCACACCACCTTGGAGGATTCTCGACGTACAGGTATCTCTGCAGTGTCTGAAGACGGAAAGTCGCAGCCTGGGTGCGGAGGCACACCAACGCCTGACCGCCCTCCCTAAGCGGAAGACTCAGAACCGCGGCAGCGACCCAGTGTATCCTGTTGTTCCAGAAGAAGTCGATGAGCTTCTTCTGTATCTTGGCGACAAACGCAGGGGGGGGATCAGAGTAACCAACCGGTACCACACCATGGCGGCCACCAGTTGGTTTATGACCAACGCCCGACCCCTGTAGGACAACACTCGGAGCAATCCTGTCCAGCGTCCTAAGCGAGCGGTGACTTTGGCCTCCAGCTCGTGCCAGTTCGCCGGCCAGGCGTCCTCGGCCGGGCTGAGGTAGACTCCCAAGTAGTGGAGGTGCGTTGTACTCCAGGCGAAGGGCCTGAACTCCTCCGGCAGAGAGTCCACCTGCCACTGACCCACCAGGAGTCCAGAACATTTCCCCCAGTTGATCCTGGCGGAGGATGCGTCCGAGTAAATCTGCTGGCATTCCCGCATCCTCCGCAAGTCAACGGGATCCGTGACCATGAGGAGCACGTCATCGGCGTAAGCCGAGAGGACCACCTCCACGCCCGGCCCTTGCAGAGCCAATCCCGCCAACCTCTTCCGCAAGAGGCGCAGGAAAGGCTCCACGCAAATGGCATATAACTGGCTGGACATGGGGCATCCCTGATGCACCCCCCTCCCGAAGCGAAGGGGCGCCGCCAAGGACCCGTTAACTTTAATCAGACACTCCGCGGCAGCGTACAGAAGTCGGATCCGGGCGACGAAATGCGTCCCGAACCCGAAAGCGCGCAGAGTCCCGAAAAGATACTCGTGACCCACCCTGTCGAACGCCTGCTCCTGATCCAGGGAAAGGAAGGCGACCGACAGACCAGCCCTCTGGGAATGGTGGACCAGGTCCCGGACCAGATGGATGTTATCGTGAATGGTCCGGCCCGGGACCGTGTAGGACTGGTCGGGATGGATCATGTGGGCCAGCACGGTGCCAAGGCGAACGGACATGGCCCTGGCAAAGATTTTGTAATCCGTGCTGAGGAGGGAGACCGGGCGCCAGTTCTTAAGGAGGCAGAGATCACCCCTCTTCGGCAGCAGGACGATCACCGCCCTGCGCCATGAGAGGGGCATCTCCCCGGTCGCCAAACATTCCCCCAGGACCCGCACGTAGTCGCCCCCCAGAATGCCCCAGAACGCCCTGTGGAACTCCACGGTCAGCCCGTCCAGCCCCGGGGACTTCCCCCTAGAGAGCTGGCGGAGGGCACCGGACAGCTCCTCCAAACTCAGAGGAGCGTCCAATTTTTCGGCGCCCTCCAGGCCGACCTTCGGCAGGTCCTCCCACAAAACTCTGCGCGCGTCCTCGCTGGACGGATCCGGAGAGAACAGAGCCCCGTAATCGGCGCGGGTCTCCGCGCGGATTCCCTCCGGATCCGAGACCAGAGATCCGTCGTCGGCCAGCAGCTCCAAAAGCTGCTTACGGACCCCCCGTCTTTTTTCCAGCGAGTAGAAGAAGGGGGAGCCGCGGTCCAGGTCCCGCAGGAACTGGATCCACGACCTCACGTACGCGCCTCGGGACCCGACGAGCTGCAGGTCCTCCAGCGTGCCCTTCTTCTCTTCGTACGCCAGCCGCAGGGCCGGGTCCTCGGTGACTTGACCGAGACGGGACTCCAGGTCGAGCACCTCCTTCTCCAACTGCCCGACCCGGGCTTCCCGCCTCTTGGTCGACCCCTTCGCGTACTCCTGACAGAAGAGACGGACGTGAGCCTTGTCCACGTCCGACCATAGCCTCAAGGAGGGGAAGCCCCCCAGCTTCCTTCTCCAGTCAGCCCAGAACCGACGAAACGAATAACCGGAACCGCGCGTCCTCCAGCAGCAGGTTGTTAAAATGCCAGTACGCGGAGCCCCCCTGCGCGCGCAGCGGAGCGAGCTCCGCCCACACCAGGTGGTGGTCCGTGCACGGCACCGGCCGCATGGAAGCTGCCGGAACGCAGGAGACGTACGCCCGGGAAATGTAGAGGCGGTCGATTCTGGACCTTCCTCCCCGAGACCTCACGCTAGTGAAGGCGCTGGAGTCGGGGTGGAGATTTCGCTAGACATCCACCAAGTTGAAGGACTCGACCAGGTCCCTCAACTTCTCCATCGCCGCCGGTCTTCGCCGGGGACCCGAATGGTCCCTCGCCTCGAGGGTGCAGTTAAAGTCCCCCCCCCGAGGATGACGCACTCGCCCATGTCGACGGAGCCCAAAAGAGCGGACACTTCTTCGACGAAGCGCAGTTGCTGCACACCGGTCTGAGGGGCGTACACGTTCACTAGATGGAGCGGCACGTCCCCCAGGCGAACAGTGACCTGGAGCAAGCGGCCCGGCATGTGTTCCTTGACCCCCAAGATCTCCGGCTGAAAATGCGGGGCCAGCAAGATAGCCACCCCGCTGGAATTGTTGGAGAGGTGGCTCATGCTGACCCCTCCTTGCCACTCCAGGAGCCACGTGGCTTCGTCTCCCGGAACGGTGTGGGTTTCTTGCAGGAAGCACACCGCATACTTCCCGTCCCGAAGGACCGAGAAATTATTGAATCTGCGGCGCGCCTCCCTGCTGCCGTTGATGTTGAGGCTGGCTATGGTTATCTTCATGTCAGAAGCATAGTGCAACTTCTACCGACACCTAACTGGGGGAGGGAGCGCAGCTGAGGGTCAGCCGCCACTTCCTCAGCAGCCCAGTGCGGATCGTTCTGAGCCGACGCAGCTCGAGCGGGTTCACGCCCTCGTCCACGCCCATGATTTTACTGGCGGCGCGGACGGACACGATGAGCAGCGCCAGCTTTGACCACCTGTAGAGGGCCAGCCGGATCTTATTGTGCCAACCCAGGCATATGGCCAGAAAGTCCCGGAGCTGCCTTACGGGAATGAGGGGAGACTCGGTGAGGGGCACGGGGTCATCCAGCGCCTCGTCGGTGCTGGAGCCCAAATCGTCCTCCGTGCACATCACCGAGTCCTCATCCTCCTCCAAGGGGTCGTCACCAGCGGCCGACCCGTCCGTCGCGCAGTGCACAGCGAACGGTTCAGCCATACCAGCCGGCCCCACCTCCGCCCGGATCCCACCCCCAGGATCGGCGGCAGAGTATTCCTCCCTGGGCTCCTCTAGGGGCGCTGGGCCAGAAGACGGCGGCGGTTCGGAGTCCCCCTCCACCTCAGATGCCAGAACGACCGGAGAAACTGGGGAGAGAACAATTCCCAGCTCCTCCAGTTCGTCCGGCACCAGAGATGCAGCCAGGGTGCCATCCTCCTCCCCGCCACTAACCTCCGACGCAGCGGATGGGGTGTTTTGAATTAAAACCTCTATCAGGACGAGCAGCCTCTGGGAGATGTCCGGGTTGCATTGGGCGAGCTGATTTTCCTCGAACTCGCCCGACCCAGACCCCAGGCCGCCCGACCCGGCGAGGGGTAACGTCATCGATAAAATGTCAATCTCCGCCGCGGGTTGTCTCGCGCCCACCCCCACGGGCAGGGTCTCGTCCCCATCCCCGGGAGGCACGTGCCGGACAGACACACCTGACTCAGCATCCTGAGGGACAGGCGACCCCTGCCGATCGCCGGTGGTGATGACAGCGGGGGGGGGTGCGCAGTACCCACGGCGGGCGACGACTCCCCCTGCTCGGAGGGACCTTCCTCCTCCCGGTCCTCCTCCTCTTCCAGGGGGCTGCACCTTCTTTTTAGCACTGAGGGAGCGAGGGAGACCTCCATGTCTGCAGAGGCCTCCTCCTCTGCTCCCTCCGGCGGAACAGGTTTGTCGGGTTCCTCGGGCCCGAGCCCGGCCGTAGGTATTGGCGTTTCCGCTACGGCGGTTGCGGCCACAGGTTTGGGCACGAGGCCCCTCCCACTCGCGTCTGCCCTGATTAACTCCGCGATGAGAGCGGGTGTAAGGGGCTTAAGGGGCAAGGGCTGGCCCTCCACGGGGGGACCCGCCCTAAGGTGTTTTGATTTTTGCCGCGCCTTCCTTCCGGCCGGACATGCTCCCTCCCCCCTGCCAGAGGCCTTCGTGGCAACGGCCTCCGACGTTGACCGCACATCAGCGGTTCCCGACACGCGGGCAGATCCGGGGGGAGAAGCGGCGCCGGCGCCAGCCTCGGCCGCACTAGATGATCTGGCGGCCTTGGAGGCAGGGCAGTTTTTCTGAATGTGCCCCACCTCCTTGCAGGCGTGGCACCGCACACCATCCGACGTCCAGAAGAGACGATAGGCGGATCCCTCGTGGTGGACGACGAACGCCCCGTCGGTGTCCTCTTCCTGCGCCAGCTGGATAAACAGCTGGCGCCGGAAGAAGACATGGCAAAGGCTTGCTTCCCGGAAGCCGAGCGGGATGGGCGTGATCCCCGACCTCACCTCCCCAAGTTGGCATAAATGGGGGAGGAGGAGCTCACCAGGAACATAGGGTGGGGCGTTCAAGATGAAGATCCTCTGCGCGGTGGCCTCGAGAGGATCCACCGGCAGGAAGTTCCCACCCATGGTGAGCCCCTTGGCAACGGCCAGGGACACCGCCCGCTCCGACCCCAGGAAGAACACAATCTTCCCGTACATTTTTGAGGCCGCGACGATGGCTGAGGGGCCGACAACCCCAGCCCTGGCTTTAACGCAGGCCTCAATGGTCATAGTGGGGTGAGTGTAGCTCATCACCCCAAGCATTTTTGTCATGAGTTTAAAAGGTGACAAGGCAGCAGAAGCAGCGGGAGCAGCTGTGGCTGTGACTGCCACTCCCGCATAAGTCCTGGCTGGCCCCGCCACCGGCGAAGATGCAGTCGCCATTATGGGGTGTTTTTATAAGGGCTACACTCACCCCAAGTCACAGGCCTGAAGGTGTTAATGTCCTCAGGTATTTTTTGGTCCTCTATTGAGCAGAGGGAGCTGTTTAAAATGAAGGCACATCTCTTCCCTTATTGATTGAAATTGGGAGAGGGGCCTTCTCCCCTCTGCTCAATAGGCAATTAATAAATAGAGGTGAAATTGAGGTGCCTCAGAGAAAGAGGCAGAGAGAGGCAAAGAGAGAGGGGGGGTGGGAAGGAGGGAGGCCGCAAGGGCAGGGTTGCCACTCAGGATGGTGGGTGGGTGGGTTTTGGCAGGGGTGCACTCTCCAATGGAAATTTAAAGTCTTTGATGGTGGTGGTCTTCTGGCAGGGGGAGAAGATGTCTTCACCTGGGAAAGCTGGAGATGCCCCAGGCTCAGTCCCACACCAGGTCTTAACGATGTAATAAATGAAATTGGACTTCACCTAGGCAGCTCCAGCTGTCCCAGGTCAGGCAATAGAAGGGGTGCTTATTAGTGGTGTGTGTGGCCTAGTTTTTAACAAGAGCCACACGCACACACACAGACACCCCTTGATGATCCGGCCTTGTTTCTTCTTTTCTCCCCCCACCTAAAATACAAAGTCTTTGGGAGAGTGCCCCAAATAACACCCACCTGTAGATGTTCTGAAAGATGATATTCCTCCCTCCTTCCGAACAGTTGGTGTTGGTTGATGGTGGTTTCTCTCCCCTCGGCCGCAAACGAGACTCCAGGATGGTGTGTTGCCTCCCTGGTGCAAGGGTCAAGGATGTCTCCGAGCGACTCCAGAACATCTTGGAAGGGGAGGGTGAACAGCCAGTTGTCGTGGTGCATATAGGCACCAACGATATAGGTAAAAAGCGGGATGAGGTCCTAAAAGCGGAGTATAGGGAGTTAGGAGATAAATTAAAAAACAGGAACTCAAGGTTAGTATTCTCAGGATTGCTACCAGTGCCACGTGCTAGTCAGAGTAGAAATAGAAGGATACTTCAGATGAATACGTGGCTAGAGGAATGGTGCCAGGGGGAGGGATTCAAGTTCCTGGGACATTGGAACCGGTTCTGGGGGAGGTGGGACCAGTTCAAACCGGACGGTTTGCACCTGGGCGGGGCTGGAACCAATGTCCTAGGGGGAGTGTTTGCTAGTGCTGTGGGGGAGGGTTTAAACTAAAATGGCAGGGGGTTGGGAACCTGAGCAGGGAGACAGAGGAAAGGGAAACAAGGATAAAAGCAAAAGATAGGAAGGAGAAAAACAAAAGTGGCAATCAGAGAAATCAACGGTTTAAATCAAACTTGGCCACAGTAAATAATAATTCTAATAGGTCTAAGAGCGTTAAAAAAACAAGCCTGAAGGCTTTGTGTCTTAATGCGAGGAGCATTTGTAATAAGGTGGATGAATTGGCTGCGCAAATAGAAGTAAACAAATACTATTTGGTTGGGATTACGGAAACATGGCTCAAGGAAGGCCAGGACTGGGAACTCAACATCCAGGGGTATTTGATATTCAGGAAAGATAGGCAAAAAGGAAAGGGAGGTGGGGTAGCATTACTGGTTAAAGAAGGGATTAACACAATTGTAATGAAGGATATTAGCTCTGATGAGGTGGAATCTGTATGGGTAGAATTGAGAAATACTAAGGGGAAAAAAACGTTAGTGGGAGTGGTTTATAGACCTTCAAACAGTAAGGCGGAGGTTGGGGATGGCATTAAAAGAGAAATTAAAGAAGCGTGCAATAAGGGCACAGCAGTCATCATGGGTGACTTTAATCTACATATAGATTGGGCCAACCAAATGAGTAACAATACTCTGGAGGAGGAATTCCTGGAGTGTTTAAGGGATGGTTTCCTGGACCAATATGTCGAGGAACCAACCAGAGATCAGGCCATCTTAGACTGGGTATTATGTAATGAGAAAGGATTAATTAGCAATCTTGTTGTAAGAGGCCCCTTGGGTTGGAGCGATCATAATATGAACAAATTCTTCATTAAGATGGAGAATGAAGTAGTTGACTCGGAGACTATGGTCCTCAATTTAAATAAAGGAAACTATGATGGTCTGAGGAGCGAGTTGGGTAGGATTGATTGGGGAATGGCACTCAAAGGGTTGACGGTGGATAGGCAATGGCAAACTTTCAAAGACAGAATGGAAGAACTACAGAATTTGTTCATCCCAGTTTGGCATAAAAATAAAACAAAAAAGGTGACCCAACCGTGGCTAACAAGGGAAATTAGGGATAGCATAAGGTCCAAGGAGAGTGCATATAAATTGGCCAGAAAAAGCAATAATCCTGAGGATTGGGAGCAGTTTAGGATTCAACAAAGGAGGACAAAGGGATTAATTAAGAACGGAAAATAGAACATGAGAGTAAGCTTGCATAGAACATAAAAACTGACTGTAAAAGCTTTTATAGATATGTGAAGAGAAAAAGATTGGTGAAGTCAAGCGTAGGTCCCTTGCAGTCAGAATCGGGGGAATTTATAGTGGGGAACAAAGAAATGGCTGACCAACTAAATACATATTTTGGTTCTGTCTTCACAAAGGAGGACACAAATAACCTCCCAGAGATGCCAGGGAACATAGGGTCTGATGAAAGGGTGGAACTGAAAGCAATCAGTATTTGTAGGGAAATGGTGTTAGGAAAATTGGTGGGACTGAAGGCCGATAAATCCCCAGGGCCTGATAATCTACATCCCAGGGTACTTAAGGAAGTGGCCCTAGAAATAGTAGATGCATTGCTGGTCATCTTCCAGAACTCGATAGACTCTGGAACGGTACCCATGGATTGGCGGGTAGCTAATGTTACCCCACTATTCAAAAAAGGTGGTAGAGAAAAGGCGGGGCATTATAGACCGGTAAGCTTGACATCGGTAGTGGGGAAAATGCTAGAGTCCATTATAAAAGATGTAATAGCAGAGCACTTGGAAAGCACTGACTGGATCGGACAATGTCAACATGGATTTACAAAAGGTAAATCATGCTTGACTAATCTACTGGAATTTTTTGAGGATGTAACTGGTAAAATAGATAAGGGAGAACCAGTGGATGTGGTGTATTTGGACTTTCAGAAGGCTTTTGATAAGGTCCCGCATAAGAGATTAGCGTGCAAAATTAGGCACATGGGATTGGGGGCAAGGTATTGACTTGGATAGAGAACTGGTTGGTGGACAGAAAGCAAAGAGTTGGAATAAACGGGTCATTTTCCGAGTGGCAGGCAGTGACTAGTGGGGTACCGCAAGGATCGGTCCTAGGACCCCAGCTGTTCACAATATATATTAATGAGCTGAACGAGGGAATTGGATGTAATATCTCCAAATTTGCAGACGACACAAAGCTGGGGGGGAGGGTATGCTGTGAGGAGGATGTCGTGAAACTCCAGCACGATTTGGACAGGTTGGGTGATTGGGCAGAAACATGGCAAATGCACTATAATGTGGATAAATGTGAGGTTATCCACTTTGGTGGCAAAAACAGGAAGGCAGATTATTATTTGAATGGTAATAGATTGGGAGAAGGGGAAGTGCAAAGAGACCTGGGTGTTCTTGTACACCAGTCGCTGAAGGTAAGCATGCAGGCGGTTAAGAAGGCAAATGGTATGTTGGCCTTCGTAGCAAGAGGGTTCGAGTACAAGAACAAGGATGTCTTGCTGCAGTTGTACAGGGCCTTGGTGAGACCGCACCTTGAGTATTGTGTGCAGTTTTGGTCACCTTACCTGAGGAAGGGCGTTCTTGCCATGGAAGGAGTGCAGCGAAGATTCACCAGGCTGATACCTGGGATGGCAGGAATGACATATGAGGAGAGATTGTGTCGATTGGGCTTATACTCACTGGAGTTTAGAAGATTGAGGGGATCTCATCGAAACCTATAAAATTCTGTCAGGCCTGGACAGACTAGGTGCAGGAAGGATGTTTCTGATGGCCGGGGAGTCCAGAACCAGGGATCATAGTCTAAGGATAAGGGGTAAGCCATTTTGGACTGAAATGAGGAGGAATTTCTTCACCCAGAGAGTGGTGAACCTGTGGAATTCTCTGCCACAGAGGGCGGTGGAGGCCAGTTCATTAAGTATATTCAAGAATGAGTTGGATATATTTCTTAAGGCTAAAGGGATCAAGGGATATGGGGAGAAGGCAGGGACCGGGTACTGAATTTGGATGATCAGCCATGATCTCATTGAATGGCGGAGCAGGCTCGAAGGGCCGAATGGCCTACTCCTGCTCCTATCTTCTATGTATCTATGTATCTCTCTCCCTCTCCTGAAGTGGAGGCCAATTTGGGGAGGCAGTAATGGGAAAGGCCTCTCCCTGGGTGATGTTGTTGCTGGCCTCCTTTCTCCTTCTCCTCCTCTGTCCTCTCTCTCCAGGCACCTCTGTTGTTGTGATGATGATGGTGGAGGTGGTGGTGGTGACCTATCGTTGTCTTCCTCTTCCTGGTCAGGAGACCACCACTTTCCACTCTCCACTCTCCTGGTTTGGCTGCTCCTTCTCCTCCTGCTGACTGAGGCAGCTGCACAGCCAGCAATGCTGAGAATGAGGTCTGAACAGGAGGGTAACAGACTGAAGTACAGAAGCCTGCTAGGGCCTTTTATACAGGGGTGGTCACTGCCGGTACTGCAGTATAAAATCAGTTCTTCTCTTAAAAGTACATACACAACAGGGGACACAGGATTATGTGTGCTCCCTGGCTCCGGCACCCTGAGAGGTCAGTACCTGTCATAGTGTGCTCCCACTTTATGACGTAAGGTGGGACCGCTGTGAAACGAATGTGTGCACCCCCTTGAATGACTCCAATGTTCTCAACCCTGTATACCGGCGCTGGTCGGGCTGTCCTACCCATGACCGGCATCCTAACTACTACTCCCATGATCGTGTGTTTGGACTGTCCACAATCCACTGGGACTGGGTAAGCTTCGGAAGCTAGCCGGGGTTGGCATGGGCTTAATGCATTCTCAAATGGATGGAGGGCTGCGAGGTGTTTGTTGCTGATCCAGGAGGGGACTAAACCCTGTTTTAAATGCTCCAGATTACAGAGGCCCTCACCCAGCAACCATGCCCCATACAGCACACACACCTTATTCTGCGCAGCCTGGTCAGAAGTGTTTCTGTCCTCCCTTATGAGGGCATTTACCATCTTTGCATGCTTCTCCAACTCCGCTATGATCTCCTTTAAATGGACCATCATAGCCTGGTCCTCATGCAACTCCGAGCCCACTACTTTGTTCTCATCCATTAATATCTTCCTTAACTGTGTTTTTAAACCGTTTATCTGGGTCTGCATCTCTATGTCATCCAAACTGTTGATGACAGAGGACCCAGTGTTAAACGCCGTAAAAACATCATTCCATACTCCCCTTCTTTGTCTCCCTGCATTACCCAAAAACTCGCAGTGTGCGGTGTACAGTTCGGTTTTGTCCACATTGACGAAATCAAACTCATCAACCTTCCTGAAAATGTCCTTTAGTAGGGCCTGGTATAGCTGCTTTGTTTCTTTGGGGCACCACTCCGGTAAATGTACCTCGGTGAGATTTAAAATCATGGAGGCTACCGCGTAGTGTACCTTCTGGTACAGCACCTGATCGGTAGGGACTAGCACCAACCCATTTCCTGGTCCCTTGGTGGTGGTGGGGCACCATTCCCTGTGTATCCTCGCTGCCGGTACTGTGGGTGGGGGCTTATGGGGGCGGGTCACAAGCTCAGTGGCATTGACTGGGATCGGGGAGAATGGGACTGCGCATGCCTTCAGGCTGGTATCCCACTTCATCCCCTCCCCGGCATCTTGCCACTGCCGGTGGAAAATGATGGATATGCCTGCAAGCCTTTAACCCGGGCCACTGTCCCCTCCGGTGCGGCCTGTGGGCTAACCATTGCCACTGGCCGGGGATCTTCTTCCTTAGGCTTGACCTCTCCCAAACCTGGGCTAGGGGCAGGTAACTCTTCGCAGCCTGTTGCTGCAGGCTGAGAGTCTCCACCCTCAGGTCCCAAAACTGGGTCCGGGGCGGGGTCTTCACCCTCAGGCCCCTCCTCGTCTGGAACCCAGAAGAGTGGGGGAGTGTCCCAATTGATGGGCGAGATGGCCCCTCCCTTTAAGCATGCCACAGCGCCTACCTGCGCTCTGCACTGTCTGTGAACTCGCTCCTGCTGCAGGCTGAGGATTTTTATCCTCAGACCTTACCCCAACTGGTTGTTTTTCACTTTCAGGTTGAAACAGTTTGCACTGGTTGATATAACCAGCAGCCTGTTTTAAGACCTCATCCGCTGCCCCGAGCGGGCCTTCTAGGGATTCCCCGTTCTCTTTCCTTACCGGGATGGTCTTACAGACGGGATCTTGGGTTTGGACCTGCTTTAGGTCCGGGGCCAAAGCTACCCACTGTGTGCCTCCCTTGTCCTGGATTGCGACTACCAGGCCTGCTCTACAGGGATCCCAGAACTCTCCTTCCCTGGCCCCCTGCTTGGTCACTGTAAGTTTGGTGGTCTGGGGGTTTTTGGGGTCGAACCAGACTTCTGCCTTGGCCTGGACCTGTGGCAAGCTGTTCGCCACCAGGCAGCGGAGCCAATGGGCCAGGGGATCCCCGTTCAGGAACCCCCGGTTCGGCGCCCCCGGGCAGGCCCTCCGGTACACTGGCCATAACCGGTCCGCGAAAGCCTGCGGGGTTTCCCCTGCGAGCTCGACCGTCTTCTCCACACGGGAGAAAGGACTTCCCTCATTCATCCCCATGGCCTCCAGAACTGCATCTCTGAGCTCCTCATACCCGGTCTTCCCCCTCTTACACTCGTCAGAGAGGGATTGGAGGAGACTACTCTCCAGGGAGAATATCAGCACCTTGGCCTGCTCAGCGCCATCGCAGTCGTTGACGCTGGCTGCCTGCTTTATGTCCCTGCAGTGGATCGAGGGGTCTCCCTTTTCGGACAGCTTCGGGATATGTTTGACCATAGCCCTAAGCTGTTGGGTGCTATAGGGTAATACGAACTGGTTTTGGAGGGGTACCTCATCGTCGCCATTGACGGGTGGGCTGAACCTCCGATGCCGTGCTGGGCACTTCGGTCCTGGCTCCGATCTCACTGGCGGGGGTTGCTGCACCTCCGCTTCCACCTCTGGCTCCACCCCCCCTTGCTGCCAAACCTCGCTGAAACTTGGCGCTACGGGTGGTGGTCGTGAGATCTCCTGTCCCTCAACCGGGTCGACCCTGGGCACTACCGGTGATGTTGGAACTGTCCTCCCCTCGTTCCCCATAAAATCCGCCTGACCTGCCTTTGGGCTTATGAGGCACACCATGCCTTTTGCCTTCCGGAGGGCCCGGCTCAGATTTTCTATCCGCTCTTTACAGGGGCCGTGGTCTGCCTCCTCAAACCCCTGTTCACTCGTTAACTTGTAAGCTGCCTTTGCCTCCTGTACTTTCTCTCCCTGTTCCCTAATCTGCCTTGCCAAGCGGCTGTTCTTCTCCCGCAACCTTAACTCATTTCCCTTGGCCTCGGTGACTTGGCACCGTAGGTATTCCAACTGGGCCTTGTGTTCTCCCATTAAATGCACTCTCTCCTGATTCAAAGCCTGCAATGCTACCAATAACTTCTCCCCTGCTAGAGCCTTATCCTGGATCTCCAGGGCTAACTCCCTTAACTCGACTGCCTGTGCTGCAACGAGCCTGTCCAAAAGCTGGACCTGCTTTTTGAAACACATCAGCCAAACTGCCTTCTCCAAGGACTTCTTGTGTTCCTTTCCCTCTGTCCACTTAGCTGCTGCATCTACCAGATGCCCAGCCCTTAACAGAGTGGTGATCCACTTCTTAGTGATAATCACCTTGCAAAACACATAATCAGAAATCCTTTCCTCCATTATGGTTTGCTCATCCGAACCATTGCCTACTGTATCACAACCCTGTTGCTGGTGTCCTGCTGCGGTCGCCATTTTCTGTAGGGGCTGGCGGGTGGCGCATGTTGAGGGAGTGGAAGCCCTTGCGGTTGTAGGGGGTGGTGGGTGGCTCGTGCACCCAGTCAGTTATGCCCCTGACTGCCTGTGAGCGGTTCGAATCGCTCCCACGCACCTGGGTTCTAGACACCGGACTTAGGTACGGGCGACGATACAGAAAACTCGAGTAGATAAGTGGTTTGGTGTAAGAAAACCATGATTTTTTTAAAACAGAAATGAAAACACAGTCTTTTGAGAAAGTTACTGGTAGAAGGAAAAATTACAGGCATATAACAATAATTATACTTATACAGGGAATGGGGAACACATGGCACATCGAGGGAAAACAACTGCTTTAACAATCCCCTTTATCCTTATCCCACCCCTATACCTAACTAGATTAAGCTATGAGGGGCCAGGAATTCATGCTCACCAATCCCAAGTAAAGCCTGTTGTTTTGGCAATTGCGTTTTGAGGTCTGGTCTCCTCTCCTTTGGGGTACTCCGTCGCCACGTGGTCTCAGGGCGCGCTGCTGGAGCTGTTGCTGCGGCACACCTTTCTTCTCCTCAGCTACCATCGTCGTCTCGTCGCGATGGGTTTTCTTCTTCTCCCTCGGGCAGTCGTCGGCGGTATCGTTGCGTCAGCGAGGCGGTTGGCTGTCTTCACTGATTAGATTTTACTACCCAAGCGTCAACCACCAGTATATTCATTATGGCGTGGACACCTGCGTTTAACGCCAGCTCATTTGCTGTGTTCAACTAGCCAACTTAGTCTCACTGTCCATATATTTTCTTCCTCCAAGTGCCAGCTTATAACTAGGTGCTCGGTCTTAATTAATGCGTCTTCTGCTGCCCTTCTCTGCTCTTGTTGGGTCTACTTTATTCTTCGTCTCGGTTCGTTTCGCCTCATTTCCTCTGCCCTCTCTCGTGGCCCGGGTGTCCTGGGTGACTTTGGACTCTGGTCTCGTCCCCCACCCGCGATTGGTATGGATGTCCTTGGTTGTGAAAACCCAATGCGGGGAGTGAGAAGAGAACCTGCCATGAGGCCAGGGCACGAGTACGGGCGACGGCAGCCCAAGGCACGACAAGAGGTCAGAGTCGAGAGAGCAGCGAGCAGAGAGCAAGAGAGCGATTGCTACTGAGGGCGTACAATTATATGCCTTTTGATGGCCCTTATCTGCGCGCCAAATCAGGTCAGTCCATTGCTTCACTTTTGGCGGGCTGTTTTAAATTATACCAATCTAAACTAACTAGTTTTAGATGGCCGTTTATCGCACCTGATGGCCTGATGTCCGAGCTGTATTGTCATTAATGCTTTTTAATCAGCCTGTCCAGCCTTGATGGCTTCCTTAAGCTGTTTCCGATTATTTATGCGGACAAACTAATGGCCTTGTGCTTAGGCCTAACTGAGTTGATCTGTTCCAATCTGACGAAATGCAAATTCAATGTTTGCTTAGCTGTCTGGCCCTTCAAACACAAAAGTCCTTTTCACAGAAATGCATTTTAAGTTTCGATTTCCCAAAGCAGCCTGTTCTGTGCTGCAGAGTCCAAGCTTTTAAAATCTTATGGGCTCTTGGTCAGAGGTGTGTACGCCATCTTTTGGGTACCCTTTTTAAATTGTCCATAGGTTCCCTTTTATTAATAACCTTGGGGAAATGTGGAAATTTTGCGAATCCTACATGGTTGACAAAAACAGCTGGGTTGTGATGGGGTGCCCTAAGGGCCACATGTGTGCAGTCTACAACGCCCTGCACCCTTGGCAAGCCTGCCATATTTGCAAAGCCAACCGCACGTGCGGTTACACTTGCTTGATTCATGGAGAAGTGTATGCAATTGTGCGCCTTGGCAAAGAGGGCATTGGTTACCTGCGTGATGCAAGTGTATGCAGCTGACTGGGAGATGCCGCTGATGTCTACTGATGAGCCTTGAAAGCAAAAAAATTGAGGGCAGTGGTGACTTTGACAGCCACTGGTAAGGGGTGTCCAGGTGTTGGTGCAGCATTGCGCAGATATCACCGACTGCCTCCCGCGAAAGTCTCAGCCTCCTTTGGCACTGCTGCTCAGTCATGTTGAGGAAGGTCATCCTCGGCCTGTAAACCCTGTGTTGGGGATATCTCAGGTGGCTGAGCAGGAGGTTGGCGCTCCTGTTGCTGCTGCTGCTATTGTTCCTGGTTCTGCTGCTGCCGCGGCTGCTCGTCCTCTGAATCTGAGGACCAAGATGAAAGGAAATAAATCATTCCCATGCTGCTGGTAGATATCTCCGTTGAAGAAGCACTCAGTCAATGTGGGGAGAGGATTTTCCCAGGAGGTCACAGTGGAGATGGATTTAAGCCTCACCACTTCCAAGATCAGTAGACCTGCAAAATGTTCTCCCAGACCTGAAAAAACAGTTCTGCCACCTGCAACTGAGCCTTGTTGAAAGCTCCGTTTTCATGCTGGAGCTGCAGCTGTCAAGAAGGCAGCCACTTGTGAACCCGACATAATCAGCTGGCGTGGTTTGCGATCGATGTGGAACACGTTGAAAATGTGGTAAAATTGAAAAGGGCAGGCAAAATAGGATTACACAGGCAGTCAACAACCATTTAA
The DNA here is from genome assembly GCF_052327205.1 of Somniosus microcephalus. NCBI lineage: Eukaryota > Metazoa > Chordata > Chondrichthyes > Squaliformes > Somniosidae > Somniosus > Somniosus microcephalus. Next base: position 324,965,885 of record NC_140987.1, on the reverse strand, counting down.
CTGCTTTAAGAGCTCAACGGGAGTCTGCAAGCCCGCCTTTGGAAAAGTTGCACGGAGGCGGGTTGACGGCGGGATCGGAACCCGCCGCCATTTTTAGCCATTTTACCAGCTGACCCGCCTCCAAACCTGCCTCCTCAGGGCTGGTAAAATCAAGCCGCTCCACTCTGGTTAGGAGAACTCCCCACTCTTCTTCCAATATCGCTATTGAAACATTTACATCCACCTGAGCAGGAAGCCAGGGCCTTGGTTTAATGTTTCATCCAAAAGATAACATCTCCGACAGTGCAGCGCTCCCTCAGGGCCTGATTAGATCATGTGCTCAAGACTCTGGAGTCTTGAACCCGTGCCTATCTGACTCAGAGCAAGAGTGCCACCACTGAGCCAAGGCCGATACCGCCACTCTGCTGGTCTGTTTCCTTGTCAGATCCCTTCTGAGCCTTGTAACTGGAACATCTGCTGTACCAGGATGTGCAGGTTGGAAGGGATTTTAGTCATCATCAGTTAAAACCAATACAAACAGGAACAGTGCTGATAACGTGTATTAATCAATCATTAACACACAATGACACTATATTAATGGTGTTATAATGTGTTTGTTTTAAGTAATGCAGTTTCATGTAACATTTATTGATATTCCATAACTCATAGCAATCAATACACAGGATAAGAACATAAGAACGTAAAAAATAGGAGCAGGAGTAGGCCAATCGGCCCCTCGAGCCTGCTCCGCCATTCAATAAGATCATGGCTGATCTGATCCTAACCGCCAATCTACTATCACAGAACTATCTCCTGAATCTAACAGAATTAGACACATGAAATAGGAGCAGGATCAGGCTACACGGCCCCTGGGCCCGCTCCGCTACCCACAGGGCCATGACCGATCCGAACCTAGACTCATGTCCAAATTCCTGCCCGCTCCCCATAACCCTTAATTCCCTTTACTTCTAGGAAACTGTCTATTTCTGTTTTAAATTTATGTAATGATGTAGCTTCTACGGCTTTTTGGGGCAGCATATTCCATGGACCTACCACCCTCTGAGTGAAGTAGTTCCTCCTCATCTCAGTTTTGAAAGAGCAGCCCCTTATTCTAAGACTATGCCCCCTAGTTCTAGTTTCACCCATCATCGGGAACATCCTCCCCGCATCCACCCGATCCAACCCCTTCACAGTCTTATATGTTTCAATAAGATCGCCTCTCATTCTTCTGAACTCCAATGAGTAGAGTCCCAATCTACTCAACCTCTCCTCATATGTCCATCCCCTCATCCCCGGGATTAACCGAGTGAACCTTCTTTGTACTGACTCGAGAGCAAGTATGTCTTTTCTTAAGTATGGACACCAAAACTGTATGCAGTATTCCAGGTGTGGTCTCACCAATACCTTGTACAACTGAAGCAATACCTCCCTATTTTTATATTCTATCCCCCTAGCAATGAAAGCCAACATTCCATTGGCCTTCTTAATCACTTGCTGCACCTGCATACTAACCTTTTGAGTTTCGTGCACCAGGACCCCCAGATCCCTTTGTACTTCAGTACTTTCCAGTTTCTTGCCATTAAGATAACAATTTGCTCTACGATTTTTCCTGCCAAAGTGCATAACCTCACACTTTCCAGTATTGTATTCCATCTGCCAAATCTCTGCCCATTTATTTAGCCTGTCTATGTCCCCTTGCAGGTTTTTTATGTCCTCCTCACTCACTACTTTCCCTCCCATCTTAGTATCATCTGCAAACTTTGATATGTTACACTCGGTCCCCTCCTCCAAATCGTTAATATAGATTGTAGATTGTGAAACACAATAACAGGGATGGAGATGCATCATCAAGAACTCTTTTTTATATTATACCTGTGTTTTTGGATTAAATGAAGATTTATAAGCTCAATATTTCACATTTGAATGGAATTTAGAGTACAGATGGATATGTATTTATTATGTGAGTGAATTGGATCTCATAACTCATGATTGATGAAGTCACAGTTGATAGACTAATCTCCCCATTCCATGCTTCATCTTGTAAATGCCTGAACTGCAAGTTGTGAAAGTCACACACATAAACTCCAGCTTCATTTCTGTTATAAAGAGATTACAAGGCTTCATTGACTTGATATGATCCAATTAAAATTTCTTGCTGCGTTATAAAGTCATGTACTCCATTTCTTTCCATTTGAGATTTATTTTACATTAATTATATATACATTTAAAATGAATACAAGCCCTTCAGCCCATAATCCAAATATTAACGTGTCTTTTGGTGGAACTGTCACTAACACCCAGTACTTTCAAAATCAGATTCTGTCTATCAAGAATGATTGAGTTGAATGATTCAGATTGTCAAGGAAGCTGGAAGTGTTAATAAATGCAGCCACTAAACCAGGCCAGACTCCAGGTGACTCCTTAGCAGGGCAGAGGATCCTTCTCCTTGGCTAGTCTTTCACCTTTTTAAAGTCATTGAGAAACTAAGGTGTAGGTTGCAGGACATGCCGAATTACCCTTCGCCCTGTCCAACAGATTATAGCATTCAGGCTTGATGCTTCTGAGAAATTACACCAGACACACGGGTTCTGTCTTTAACCTTTCATTGTTCCTAAGACAGATTCAAAACCCCAACCACTATTCGAGCAGTTCACCAATAACATTACAGGAAATCATACATACAACCACCCGCCGATGATCGGTCCAGCGTTGATTGTAGGTCCTCGTAGGCGAGATGACTGGCCAGCCAACCTCCTTCCAACTGCAGCTCTTCGAGATGAAATGATCAGCCAGGCCCCTCCTTTCGACTGCAGTAGCTCTTCACCTTTCAACTGCAGTGCCGATACTTTTAGTCACTCTCTTTTATACAGTTTTTCTTGCCTTTCTCAGTAATCAATCATTCAGAGATTGAGAGGTGTTCCTTTAATGTTTCACCTGAGTTGTTTGAGCTGTCAAACTTTCACACTCACACAGCCTGTGTGGATACCCGTTAGCTGCCTTTATCAAAGTCCAAATTGTTCATCCACTCATAAAAGTTTACAGAAGTGACAGTAAACCACTCGGTCACATTTCACGTGTTACGTTGCATCCTGTATTTCAGGACTCCCAAGGTTTGACTCCTCCCTTTAGCCACCAAAAGTCGCCCCATGACCCTGTGGCCTGTTCATTGTAGACACGAAGGAGGGAATTTTCCCAGCCCTGGGGAGGCGGGTATGGAGGTGGAACTGCCGGGAAAATGGCACAAACTGGGAGTGGGTACAGACCCCTTCTCCCAACCGCCTTGGTGATATCTTCCCGGGAGGCGGGTCCACGTGTTGTGCAGGGTAGGGGATTAGAGCCGATTAACTGCCTGTTAACAGGTAGTTAACAGATAGTTTTGAGGCTTTTCCCCCATTTTATGCCTGCAATTGTGGGCTTTCTGATGGCTGCGAACCTCGCCGGGGTCAGCGAGGTGAGCAGTGGGCCTGCGGGGGTGAGAGGGGTCAAAATGTCAGCTGTAGAGGTGAGTGATGGGTGCAAGTGTGGACAGATAAGTATGAGAAGTGAGTGTGAAGTGTTGGAAAAAGTTTCCTTAACTTTGCTTCTTTCTGCAGGCACACCATTCAACCTTTGAGGATCCAAAGGCACCTCATCTCAATGGCAGAGATGACAGAATGGCTGCTGCATTCTCAGATGCAGCAGCCATCTGCTTTCTGCTGAGGGGAGAGGTCTTGGTGAGCCTGTGTGCAAGGGCTCACCTTAGAACAGAGATTGTCAGTGTTTGACAGCTTCTCAAAGCTGTCAAACGCTGACAGTTCATCTGTCAAAAAGTTTGACAGATGAAGCGTCATAGGCTGACGCCATCTGTCACCGGCTTTCCCTTAATTGGCCAGTAAACCTGCAGGCGGGCTTAGCAAGGCCAATCAATGGAAAATAGTGTGGGTTGGTCAGACGTCACTGGGGGCGGGACTGAAACTCGGAAACCAGAAGTCCTGCCTCCAGCACGTCTCCATTGAGAAAATCCAGCCCGAAGTCTGCAAATCTAAGGGGATTTGTTTATCTCTGTTGTCTATGATTACTCCCTGCAGTCATAACCATTTGTTCTGTCAGTATCTGCTATCTGACACCCAACTCTTGAAATATCTCCATCACAAAACAGCGCCGATTCAACAGTTTCTTTTGAAAGCACATTTGCTCACCAAATGTTTGCTGCCTTTTAGTAAAGAACATCAAAGCACATTCCATGTCCACTTATCAGTGGAAGACAGTCTGTTACATTCACCAACTTTATTTCATTTCGAAAAACCTTTTGGCCTGGCAAAGCATTTTAATATATACAAAAATTAAAAATTAAGGATCTGTATATACTTGCAAGGTCAAGTGGTGCAGAGCACCACCAAGGTAGAAAGGATGAGGTAAGCCAGAGGAGTTGTGATTAGATGACACCAAGCGTGAGTTTTTAAAGCCTGTAAATTGTGGAACGAAGGGAAGGCTGGAGCAGATAAGAAATCTACAGTTACAGTACAACCAAAGATAGATCACTCCTATTTCTTCCACCTATCCTCATGATGGTGGATGCCTCTAATTGACTAAAATGGTGGCTTATCATTATAACAACTTGACAAATAAGGGTTATCCTTGTTAATTGTGCTATGGTTTTCACCGATACCATTCACAATATATTATTCATGCCACAGAAAACTTTACATCAGGTTGTCCATCCTAAATGATCCCAAATTACTGGAAACTCTGCATTCCAGTGTGCAATCAACCAGCACTCCCTCAGTGGCATCTGATGCAAAAGCTAAAGTGGCATCATAAACATTATAGCCATCAATATTCTCCTCCAACGTTCTCAGATCCCTGCCCATTCTCTCTTAATTTTGGCCACGGTACGGTGCCATTTGTCTGATGGGCAATTCTGGCAAACTCTCCAAGCAGATGGTGAGAACTTTCGGCAAACAGCAGCTTCCTCCAGTAAGCTGATCATTGTCTGGATGCTGACTCACCAGAGAACAAATAATTTGGCACTGCAAACTTTGGATGCCATTGCTGTCCAAAGGTTCACTTTGACAACACCTGCACTTTATCTGCTGATGCTGAATTGTCCTGGGGAAGAAACAATCATTGTGATCTGATGATATTGCCCTTTCCTAAGTCTTTATAACCAGTGCCCAGGGAAGATTCACTATACTACTCAGCCCCATTTCATGTCTTGGAGTAGATAGAGATTATTAGAATCTCATTAACTACCAAAGAAATGCACATTTTAATTCCTAGATCTTTCTCCTTTCAGAAGACATTTATTCAGCACTAGACTTAAAAATCCAACTGGTTAGCCTTGCTCATTATTGGGGCCTGGAGGGATGTAGCTGTCACTGTGGACTGAGACTCTTCCCACTCAGCTCCAGATAACCCTGCAAACCGATAACCTCCTTGACAGGATGGTCCTAGGTGGAAAAGCAGAGGGAAGTTTATCAATGCTCTCTTAAAAATCAGCATCTGACAATCATAGATTCTTAAAGACTTACAGCACAGAAGGAGGCCATTCGGCCCATTGTGCCTGTGCTGGCTCTTTGAAAGAGCAGTCATGCTCAGTCCCACATCACCGCTTTTTCTCCTTAACTCTGTAAATTCCTCATCCTCAAATACCTGTCCAACTCCCTTTTAAAATTATTTATGGAATCAGCATCCACCACCTTTTCAGGTCGATCGTTCCAGATCTCGACAATTCTCTGAGTGAAAAAAAATCTCCTCATCTCCCCTCTAGATCTTTTGCCAATGATTTTAAATTTATCACCTCTGGTCATTGACCCACTCGCCAGAGGGAATAGATTTTCTCTATCAACTCTATCAAAACCTCTCGTCATCTTGAAAACTTCGACTAGGTCAGCTCTTAACCCTTTCTGTTCCAAAGAGAACAGCCCTAACTTTTCCAGCCTCTCCACATAACTGAAGCGATGTGTCTAGCTGTGCGATCGGCTTGTACAAGTCTGCTCCAGATAGGGAAACTTCAGATGGAGTTTCCAAGTCGAACCTGTTGAAAGCTGCTGTATTGTGTTAATTTGAAGCTGGGATAAAGTTTATGGCCCAGAATTTGCTGGAACAGAATATCTCGGGGTGTTTCCAGTTAGTTAGACTTTTCCTCTCACCCTTCAGCTCAAAAATGTTTTGCCCTATAATTTGGTGAAAGTGCGAGCTGATAATGGCGCGGCGAGGGAAACGGGGCATCTGGGACCTTGGTGAATGATGGGATGAACAGTGTATCTCCTTAACCAATGAGATTTAAGGGTTGAGAAAGAAACAGAGGATGGACTGAGAAAGGAGGGTGACTTAGAGTCAAATCAGGTACGGAAAGAGAAATAAAGAGAGGGAAAGAAAGATTGGATTAAGAGAGAGAAAAGAGACAGAAAAGTTAAAAAAAGGCTATATTTTAAAATTTTAAAATCTCCAGCATTAATTTACTACCTGTAGGAATGAAACTCCACTGTTTAAATTGTTCCCTTTCTGGGCCAGAGAGGTTGATTGGCTCTTCAGGAACATAAATCTCCTCATTATGAAGGTGCTTACGCTGTTGATTATTAGACTTAGCTCTCTGTGGCGAGTTTAATGGGCAATTTATGGGCAAATGCAACAATTTCTTGAAACTCGCGGGGAGGTTGAAGGCGAGCTGCCGTTTTCGCAAGGTTAATGACAGAGTGGCGGAAATCATCCAGCATCTTGTGGCGATTCACAATTCGCGCAGTATCTCTTCCTCGTCACTAGTTGCTGTGGGTTATTTACACATTAATAACGGTGAGTGCCATTAAACACCCCATTATTTTGGCAGCAAATTCTGGGCCATTGATTTTCAGCAATTTTGGATTGCAAAGAGCTCTGAAACAAGTTAAAAAACAAAAACATTACTAGCTGGCTAAACTTCAGCGGTATTTACTGCATATACTTGGGCGTCTGTAAGTGCTGGCTGTCACCAACCTATAGCTAAGCTGCCTGGACTTTGGTTATAGTACGTACCACTACAAGGACAGGGTGTGTACTAAGCTTTGAGCAAACAGGAACTGTGCCCATGTGAATGTCTCAGTATTGGATTTGGAGGCTCTGAGTGACGGAGTCCTGCCTGTAACAAACATCAGGTTGCTCAAAAGGAAATCCAAGCCTCGGGAATTCAAAACTTTTGCCTTCACCTGGTTCATCTAGGATGGGTGGAGGAGTTTATGGGGGACAAATTCATTATAGCCCGTTTGGGGCGCTAAATTTTAAAAGTTGAGAAAATTAGCACCAGGAGCTAATATTTCTTAACTTTTAAAAAATGCGGTTTTGCACTCCAGGAAGGAAGTGGAGCGCTAAATCAAGCGCTTCACTTCCTGCTTAGAGCGCAATCAGCAGCAGGTGGGGCGGAGTCTTCAGCAGTGCTGTACACTGGGCCGTGCAGCGCTGCTGCCTTCACAGGCTCCTTCCCTCCCTTAAAGGGAAGGGCCATCACTGCAGGCTCTGCAATATAAAAACTACCTACCTGGACCACCAAAGTAGCCGTGATCCCGCGTGATCAGCCCAGCACTTCAAGCAGAGTGCCGGGCTGATTGATCATGGGCAGGAACTGGCGGAACAAATTGCAACAGGAAAAGTAAGTTTTTTTTTACTTACTTCGGCCACCTCGCCTTTAATCATCACCCCCGAAGCAGCCGTCCGCCCAGTGCATGCCTCCTGCAGCTGTCGGTGTTTTCGACCAGCGCTGCTGCAGGGGGCGGAAGTCAATCTTGTGTCCGGGCACTACCGGCAATGACATCACGCTCTCCGGGTGAAGGAGATCGGGGTGCAACACCACCACAAAGCTCCCGCCAAATATGGCAGGAGTTGATGTCTGCACCACGCCCGGTCGCAAATCCATTTGCACCCCATTAGCGACCCCCGGGGACACTAACGGGAGGCATAGAGGCACACAAATTTCACCCCTATATGTTGATCAAAAGAGTTTAGGGGGTCTGCATCAAAGCTCAGCCATTCAATCGTTTTGTAAAACCAAACATTTTCTTTGCATTCCTCAGAGAAGTTAAACATCACAGGGACCCATATAAACACAACCACAATCTGCAACAGCATGAACATCCATTCTTCATGTCAGCCGTATCAGTGGGTAGCACTCTCATCTCTGAGTCAGAATTTTGTGGGTTCAAATCTCCTTTCAGAGACTTGAGCACATAATCCTTGCTGACGCACCAGTGCAGTACTGAGGGAGTGATGCACTGTCGGAGTTGCCATCTTTCGGATGAGCTGTTAAACTGAGAGGTCTACTCTCTCAGTGGACATAAAAAATGCCATGGCACTATTTGGAAGAAGGAGTTCTCCCTGGTGTCCTGGTCAACATTTATCCCTTAACTGACATTATTAAAAAAAAGGTTATCTGGTCATTATCACATTGCTGTTTGTAGGACTTTGCTGTGCACAAATTGGCTGCCGCATTTCCTATGTTACTACTGCGGCTACACTTCAAAATTACTTCATTGTCTGTAAAGCACTTTGGGATGTCCTGAGGTGGTGAAAGACGCTGTGTAAATATAATTCATTCTTTCTGTCAGTGAATATCGCTTTAGAAAGTCTCTTCTCGCTGATAAACAACTTATCCTCAATTCCTGCTCAACCATTTCCACTTTCATTCCTCTTTTTTCCAAAATTGTTTTTGTTCTTTCCTGGTTGATGTACTACTCTGAAAGAAACAGACATCTCCTCCCCTCCCAAAGCAGGCAGATATATTATTCTCAGCTCAAAAAAATTAAATAAAAATAAGCAAACATAATTAATAAAATATAAGTTTGCAAAGGAAACATTTGGCTCAAACATAAAAACTTCACTGAAACAAGAAGATGCAATGTGCCTTGTAGACTCATCGATAGTTAGAGTTCTTTCCCAGTGGGTCTGTCCTTGGCAGGATATAATCCTGCTTTAACACATGGTGCAATAGAGCTCCAACAATCGATGAGAATTACTTTGGTTCTGGCCACAGCAGGTTATATGGCAGTGTAAACACTGCCTCTGTGTTGTCAGACATCTTGACTGACATTCAAAACTGGATAAGCTGAAATTTCCTCCAACTAAACATCGGGAAGACCGAAGCCATTGCCTTCGGTCCCCAGCACAATCTCTGTGCCTGCAGCAATCCAGAACCCTACACAACCTACACAAATCTTTCATCTTGTCTGGATATCTTACTCTTAAAATAAAGTACCCGTCCTGGAGACTGATGTTGGCTGTGGAGTTAGAAAGAAGAATTCTGCAGTCAGTACCATTACAACTGGGATTCAGTCAGTGCTTCCATCCTGTGTAGTCCAGGAGTTAGGATCCTTCATAGTTGGTGAGTGGAAGCTCCACTCCGCCTCCCCCACAATCCATGCCCCACGCCCCCCTGTAGTGGGTGGCATGTGCCCAGTCAGCTCTGCCCCTGACAGTCGCTGAGCGGTTTGAATTGCTCCCACACCCCTGGGTTCTAGACACCGGACTTAGGTACAGGCGGCGATACAGAAAATAGAGTAGACAACTGGTTTGGTGCAAGAAAACCGTAATTTTTATTAAAGGCAAAACAAAGTCACAATACTGAGAATTACTAGGATAATTACAGGCATATAAAAACAATACACTTATTTGGGAATGGGGAACACATGGCACATCGAGGGAACAAACACATTAAAATCCCCCTACCCTTGTCCCACCCCCAATACCTAACTAGATTAAGCTATGAGGGGCCACGGATTTATGCTCACCAATTCGAAACCTGTTGATTAAACCGGTTGTGGTTTTTGGGGTTCGCTCTTGTTGTCCTTTGGGGTCCGTTGTTATCATGTGGTCACAGGGCGCGGCGATGGAGTTGTTTGTGCAAAGTACCCTCCTTTTCCTCCGTTAATGTCTTTGTTGGGTACTTTGCAGCAATGGGTTTTCTTCTTCTGGTGGCGGTTTGGTCGCCGATGGTTTTGTTGCGGTTGGGGCTCGGTTGGCGGTTTATATTGTCAAATGGTCTTCCTACCCATGCTTCGAACGCCAGCTTATAACTAGGCTGGGGTGTGTACCCGCTCGTCCCCAACGCATCATTCCGCTGCCCTTCTCTGCCTTTATCGGTTTTACCGTTTTTCTCATCTCATCTCATCTCGCCTCGTCTGCCAGTTCGTGGCCCCGTGTGTCCTGTGCGTATTCGAATTGGGTCTCGTTCTCCTCCCGCGATTAGCCCATGGTGTAGTAATGGGCGTGCTTGGTGTTGAGTGGCGCAGGGAGGGAGAAGAAAGCCCGCAACGAGGCATGAAGCAAGAGCGAGAGGCAAGAGGCAAGAGACCTTGGCTACCAGTGGGCCTACAATTATACCCGGTTCTTCATCCCTTATCTGCACGCCAAATCAGGTCAGTCCTTTGTCTAACATTTGGCAGGCTCGTCCAAAGTAATTCTGGTCATCCACTTTTATGGCTTTTGGGGCGGTTGTCTCCTGGTTTAATGGCTTCGATATCCTGGCTGTTTGTTATTTATGAAATGTAATTGTCCTTTTCCTGGCTTGGTAGCTACTGTGAGCTGTTACCGATTATGTATGCAGAACGTTAATGGCCTCAAGATTAGGCCCATCCTGACTTGATCTGTTCCAAGGTGAAGAATGCATATTCTGTGTTTACCTAGCTGTCTGGCTTCACAAAGTCTTTCACAGATCCATGCATGTTAGGTTTCATTTCAGGTTTTGAAAGTGCCTGCCTTTTGCAGGGCCTTGCTTTTAAAATCCTGTATGTTTTGGTCACGAGGTTTCAGAAGCCATTTTGGGGACCCTTTTTAATAACTTGTCCATACAGGGTCCCTTTATCCATAACTTTTGGGGAATGTGGGAATTTTGAGAACCCTACACTCCCCCCTGTTGATACTAAACTCGCTTTATGTATCTTCCTGACAAGGTGAGCAAAATTCCCGACCCTCCATAGTCAATCTTCCCCTGTAATTACCTATCTATGATCCCACGATACATGCATGTCCCATTCTGTAAAAATGTAGTATACATAAGCATACATAGACAGATTACAGGCGTTTACACACATCCAAGCATGGAGGGGGTCCAACACCCCTGCACCACTTGGTACGCATACATATTTATTATAAATAACAAATCGAAATGTCTTTATTAAAAATAACAAAAAGAACACAAAAACAACAATCTTTATTCAGAAACACAAACAAAAAAATTCAAACAGGTGTATCTCCCTCCACCTTAACATAATGTTCCTTCCAGGTCCTTTGGTTTTGGAATTCTAGTATTTGGCCTTTTCCCTTGCACTGAGTGCACACTAGGTACAATACTATTCCTAGCTGGCAAACCACGAGGATGTGGGAAGCCAGTCTAATCCACGAAGGGACCTCAATGTTTTCAAAAATGTCCCACCAGGGTGGAACCACAATATCCAATATCTTGGCCCCTATCTCTACTGTCTTCTGCTCCAGAGTGTAGAAATGTTTCTGTGAGACTATTACTGCTTTGAGTATTTTGGTAAGATGTTCTGGGAGAGGGGGGATTTCATAGCTGAAATGCGCTACATACTTTTGCAGGTTGGTGAAATTCTCTTTTACAGTGTGGTGAACAGTGGAGGGTTCAGGAATGGGGACAATTCATTCCTGGGCCACTTGAACTTCTGCCTCGGGTTTAAAGCAGAAACTGTTGTCACTAACCGGACACCAGCTATGCTGTCCATGCTGGTAGTGAGGCACACCTGTGGTGACACAATATGTCCCACCTCCTATATATGCTACCTGTGGGGGAACATGGTCTTGTGCCATTACCTCCATGGTACAGTTTATAGGTTTTGCGCCAGCAGCTGTAAACCCACACTGTGGTTTTGAATAGGCGTTCAAGTGCTGGGGACACAGTATTATGTGTGCTCCCGGGCTCCGGCACCCCGAGAGGTCAGTACCTGTCATAGCGTGCTCCCACTTTATGACATAAGGCGGGAAACACTGTGAAACGGATGTGTGCACCCCCTTGAATGACTCCAATGTTCTCTACTCTGTATACCGGTGTGGGTCGGGCTGTCCTACCCATGACCGGCATCCTTACTACTATACCCATGACAGTATGTTTTTAACGTCCACAATCTACTGGGACTGGGTAGGCCTCAGAAGCTAGCCGGAGTTGACATGGGCTTAATGCATTCTCAAACGGATGGAAGGCTGTGAGGTGCTTGTTGCTAATCCAGGAGGGTACTAAACCCTGTTTTAAATCCTCCAGATTACTGCGGCCCTCGCCCAGCAACCATGCCCCATACAGTATGCACACCTCGTTCTGTGCAGCCTGGTCAGAAGCTTTTCTGTCCTCTCTTATGAGGGCAATTATGGTCTTTGTGTGCTTCTCCAGCTCAGCTATAATTTCTTTTAAATGGACCATCATGGCCTGGTCCTCATGTAACTCTGAGCCTACTACCTTATTCTCATCCATTAAGATTTTCCTCAATTGAGTTTTTAAACCGTTTATCTGTGTCTGCAATTCTATGTCATCCAAGCTGTGGATGACAGAGGACCCTGTGTTAAATGCAGTAAAAACATCATTCCATGCTCCCCTTTTTGCCTCCCCGTATTACCAAAAAACTCATGGTGTGTGGTGTACAGTTCTGTTTTGTCTACATTGGCAAAATCGAACTCGTAGAATTTCCTACACATCTCTTTTAACAGGGCCTGGTATAGCTGTTCTGTCTCTTTGGGGCACCAATCCGGTAAGGGTAGCTTGGTGAGGTTCAAAATCACGGAGGCTACCGTGTATTGTACCCCCTGGTACAGCACCTGATCCGTAGGCACTAGTACCAGCCCATTTCCTGGTCCCTTGGTGGTGGTGGGGCACCCCTCCCTGTGTGTCCTTGCTGCCTGGGTCGTGGGCAGAGGCTTTCGCGGGCGGGCTACAAGTTCAGTGGCATTCACTGGAATCAGGGAGTATGGGACGGCGCACGCCTTCCGGCTGGAATCCCACTTCACCCCTCCCTGGCATCTTGCCGCTGCCAGTGGAAAATGATGGATATGCCTGTGGGGCAGACCTTCTCTGACCCCCACATACAGACATAAATCCCCTGATCCGGTTCCCAGCACACACTCAATCCCCCGTGAGTCCCTGTAATCGTCCGATGGGTATTGTTCCCCAACCGTTCCCACCTGACTGCAGGGTTTCCCATATCCTTGCTCAGTTTTCTGAGCTACCACCACCTATCCAAAGGAATCTGTCCCTTACATGTTAAACATACACGTTTCCCTACGGTGACGCTGACCCTTGTGGCAATGACCTGTACCCTGGGGCACAGGAGGGAGGCCTCCCCATACGTGAACCCAGTCTGGCTGGAGTACTGTGTCGAATAGGACCCCAGCCACCCTGGCCACCTTCCCTCGTGGAATTAGACAGCGAGCTCCTCCACATCCCATTCGCCGCTTCCGTCGGTCACTATCAGTGCTCTTTCTCCTGAGCACCCATAGATGTGGGATTCCTCCACATCACCTTGCTTTCCAATGCTGATTCCTATCCAGGCGAGTAGGAGTATGCCCCCCTTCATCCTGAAATCTTCTCCTGCAAAGAAAAACAAGAACGTACAGCCAGGTCCCGAGGAGATTCTCTGGCTTGGGTGAAGCATAGTCGAGTCTTACGACCTCGACTCAATATAAACACTCTTAACAATACTACTACCTATTTAAAACTACCCATCACCTCGTTTAACTTACACCAAACACCCAAACTTAATAATACCAAATTAAATTACCAAAACTATGTACATCCGCCGCCCGTCTCCAGGCGGCCAGCCTAATTCCTGTTCGGGCTGCGGCACACCGCTCCCTTCGTTGTGGCCGCGCTGTCCTGTACTTTCAGTCCCTCACAGCCCGTGGCTGCTGGCTGGGGGCCTCTGCCCTCAGACTGATCCCTGACTCGAGAGGCTGCCCTTATAAAATGGGGAGCCGGTGACCACGGTTTCCTTGGCTGGGGTGTCCGTGGGGACGTTCTAGGGACCTTGGCGGGTGGGGGTTTTCTGGCTGGTGGGCCTTTAACCCGAGCCACTGCCCCCTCCAGTGCGGTCTGTGGACTTACCACTACCGCTGGCTGGGAATCTTCTTCCTCAGGCTTTACCTCTCCTGAACCTGGTGTAGTGGCGCTTCATAATTTCCAAACATGCAGCCTCTGAGCTTTGAGGCTTTAGCAACGAGTAGACGCGTGTCGAAATAAAACGTTCCAAACCATAACTTTGTCTTTAAACTGTTTACTGTAACACCTTACAAACAGAATTACAAAGCAAAACACGTTTAAACGAACATGGTCAAAAACTGTATTGCTCCAGCCCTCAAAGCTTCTGCCTTCTCCAGCCTCGTGGTGCTTGAGCTGTAAAATGGCTGGATACCATGTGACAAGCTTAAGGACTGTACCATTGTAGCAAGAATAAAGGGGGTCACTCAGCCTATACTATTGTAACAAGAAAAGAGGGGGTTTCTCAATACAGTAAGTCAGTCAGGTAAGTTAATACTATTTAACCAATATTTTAAAGTATTTTCTTTCTTAAACTTTCATGACTCTTACATTCCAGCCCCTAATTGACTAGGCACATGAAGCATATCAATTACTCAAACATTCTTAAGAGTCATAAACTAATGAGTTCAACATATTTACAATATAAATGTCCCTTTTTTTTTGTTCAGGAACCTTTCACGCTGCTTCTTGTAGCAGGCAGAGCTTTGTGATCGGTCTTTCCAGGGTACTGGTCTTGGTTTGCAAACAAACATGACGAACAACGCCTCTGGAGTCTGGCATGGTCTTAATTATTTTTCCCATCAACCAAGAATTTCTAGGGGCTGAATCATCCACGATTAAGACGATGTCTCCGGCAATGAAGTTCCTCTTTACTTTGGACCATTTTTGATGCTCCTGTAGCAGAGGTAAGTATTCTCTTGTCTATCTGGTCCAGAAAAGGTCTGACATATACTGAACTTGCCTCCACTTCCGACGTGCATACAGATCTTCTTTTTTGAAGACTCCCGGGGGCATGACTGGCTGTGTTTTCAACAACAACAGGTGGTTTGGGGTCAGGGCTTCGAGGTCATTGGGATCATCTGATGTCTTAGTTATCGGTCGGTCATTAATGATGGCTTCAACCTCACACAGAACGGTTTGAAGTCCCTCGTCGTCAAGCACTTGCAGCTTCAGTACAGAACTGAATAGTTTTCTTACGGTGTGTATCTGTCTTTCCCAGACACCTCCATGGTGGGATGCAGCCGGTGGATTGAAGATCCACTTAATTCCTGTTTGCATCATGGCTTCCTGTATTTTAAGCTGATTCCAACCTTCAATAGCTCCCCGTAGTTCTCTCTCTGCTCCGACAAAATTAGTGCCATTATCAGAACGCATAATGGACACCTGTCCTCTTCTACAGACAAAGCGCCGCAGGGCATTAATACAGGAATCAGTGTCAAGCGTGTGTGCCACCTCAATATGAACTGCTCTGATGGTCAAACAAGTGAAAAGCACACCATATCTCTTGACAAGGCTCCGTCCTCGCTTTACCTCGAAAGGCCCAAAATAGTCCACCCCTACGTTTGTAAATGGGGGCTTGTCTGGTAACAAACGGTCTTCATGCAGGTCTGCCATTTTCTGCTCCCCAGCTCTAGTGTGTAACCGTCTGCAAACAATGCATTCAGAGAGTATTTTTCTTATTACAGAATTAGCTCCTGGAATCCACTATCTTTGTCTTAGCTTCGCAAGCACGTGGTTCCTCCCACTGTGTCCAATACTCTGGTGTATATGCTGAAGAATGAGAGTAGCAACCCGGAGGCCCTTAGAAAGGATAGCAGGATGCTTGGCCTCCTCTGGCATAGCAGATTTGCTTAGTCACCCTCCCACCCTCAGTACTCCATCTTGCAGTGTAGGGTCCAGCTTGTAGATATGACTACCTTTCTTGATTGGAGTATTTCGCTGTAAAGCTTCGATTTCTTCTGGATATCTTTGTCTTTGACTGAAGCAAACTATCTCCATCTCAGCCTTGGCCAAATCCTCCACGGTCAATGAATTCTTACCCAATGTGGTCTTGTGCTGGTGCATATATTGCTGTAGAAGCATTCTCTGCTTATCAGGGTTACTTTCAGACTGATGGATAGTGGCTCGATACTCTTTTCTCTTACCGCTCAGGTGTAGCAGCAACTCTTTCAACCTTAAAAACCATGCAACTGCTTTCCTCAACTGGTGCCATCCTGAGAAATGGTAAACAAGCTTGTTCACTGTGTCAAAGTTCTCTTTCGTAGTTATGAGATTTGCTGTGACTGATCTCTTGACTTCGACGTCGTCTTCAGCAATCTGACTTGGCATATCTGGTCTTTCTGGCCATGATCTCTCTGTTTCCATCAGATAACTTGGGCCTTGTATCCAAGTTTCACTCCTCATGAAGTTTTCAGCCTTCAATCCCCGTCAGGCTTGATCTGCTGGGTTTAATGAGGTGTTTACATACCTCCATTGAGATGGTTGTGTAGCTTCTCTAATGGATGAGATTCTGTTTGCTACGAAGGTCTTGAAGTGTATCTTCTCATTCTCTATATACTTCAGCACCGTCGTGCTATCCGTCCAGAAGACAGATTCTTCTAGTGGGAGCTGTAACTCTTTCCGCATCACCTTATCAACTTTAACTGCAACAACCGCTGCCGTCAACTCCAGTCTCGGGATGGTGACCTGCTTCAGCGGAGCCACCCTGGATTTCCCCATGAGGAAGGAACAATGTTTCCGGCCCTTTTGATTTGTCAGCAAGAGGTAAGTAGCCATGCCATAGCCGTCCTCACTGGCGTCCGAGAAATGATGTAGTTGAGCCGTCTTTGTAACTCCAAAACTCACAGGCCTGATGCATCTGCTGACATTGAAGCTAGAAAGTTGTTGCAAATCTGTCAACCATCTGAGCCATCTCTGAGCTTGACCTTCTGGGATATCTTCATCCCAACCTCTCTTGTCTCTACACAGCTCTCGTAGGATCAGCTTCACCGGCAGAATCAGTGGTGCCAGGAATGCAAGAGGGTCATAGATGGAACTGACCACGGAGAGAATCCCTCGTCTTGTGGATGGTCTTTCGTTCACCATTATTCTGAAGTTGAACGTGTCTGACTCAATGCACCATTGTACACCAAGAGCTCTCTCGATAGAAAGGACATCATGGCTCAGGTCCAGATCTTTGACTTCAGTGGCCCTTTCCTTTTCTGGGATAGAAGCTAGAACTGCTCTGCTGTTGCTTATCCACTTAGTCAGATGAAATCCTCTATTCGAACACAGAGTTCTAAGGTCTCTTGACAGTGCAATGGCATCGTCTTCTGTTGACACGGACTTCAGACAGTCATCGACGTAAAAGTTTCTGAAGATTGTCTTCACAGCCTCTGATGGTGCTTTGCCTTTGCCATCTTCTGCAGTTTTTCTGAGAGCGTAGCTTGCACAGCTGGGAGATGATGTGGCTCCGAACAAGTGTACAGCCATTCTACATTCCACCATAGCTTGACTAACGTCACCATCTGGCCACCAAAGGAAGCGCAGAAGATCAGCATCTTCATCAGGGACTCTGCCTTGGTAGAACATTGATTCTATATCTGCCATCATGGCAACGAGCTCTTGTCTAAACCTCGTCAAGACGCCAATGAGGGTATTAGTAAGATCAGGACCTTGAAGCAGCTGGTCATTCAGTGAAGTTCCTCTGAATGAGGTGGTGCAGTCAAACACTACACGGATCTTTTTCTTCTTTGGGTGATACACACCGTGATGAGGAATGTACCAGACCCTTCCATCGTCTCTGTTCAACTGTTCCTCGGGCACTTTTACAGCATAGCCTTTCGCTATGATATTTCTCATGAAGCCTTTGTAGTCTTCGTGAAAGTCGGGGTCCTTGTTCAGCTTTCTCTTGAGACTGATGGCGCGCTGCTCTGCTATGCAGCGATTGTTCGGCATCTTCGCGGTCTGTCTTCTCAGTGGCAAACCAATGTGATAGTGGCCATCAATGAACTGTGTAGACCTTGTCATCAAATCCATGAACTGATGGTCTTCTTGTGACATCTCTGTCTTTTCCTCACAGCTGCTTTCTGAAAAGTCTGCGTTGAACTGCTGTATCAACAGCTCTTCAATGCTTGCGATAGAGATACGATTAACCGTTATATTTTGTCATTGCTCCTTGTTCGACTTGTTGCCATCATCTCTCCTTACCGGTCCATTGACTACCCATCCAAGGGCTGTCCTGACTGCGTAGGGTCCGTCATCCTTGCTGTTTATCACCTGCCATGGCTCCATAGTTTTGTAGGCATTGGTTCCAATTAATAGGCCAATTTCTGCTTCAATATATGGGAGACGCACCTTTTCCAGGTAAGGCCATCTCTCCACATCCTTCTGCAGGGCTAAGCTCCCTATTTTAACAGGAATCTCCCTCTGTGTGAAAACATTAGGCAGGCCTATGAAGTCCTTCTCTTCAAGTCCACACACTTCTAAGTCTGACAGGGTATAACTTTGCATTGGCTTCTCATGACCCATGGTGCGTAATAGGATTTCTGTTCTTCTGCCTCTAACGTTCAGCTGTCGCATGAGTGATTCTGTGCAGAACGTTGCTGAACTACCTAGATCCATGAAGGCGTAAGTCTCCACAAACTTCTCACTCCTCTTAGACTTGATCTTTACAGGTACGGTGGCAAGAATACAATCACTGTCAACGGCCCCAGTGAGTCCACAAGTCTCTGGTTCTAGCGACACCAGGGCACTTGAAACAACCTTCTCGTCGGTATTGTTTTCTTCACTCTTCTTAGAGACTTGTTCTTCTTTATGGATATGCAGCAGACTGGGATGTTTCCGAGTGCACTCTCTGCATGTTCTTTGCTTACAGTTTCTACTCAGGTGCCCCTGAGAGAGACATCCAAAACATAGGCCATTGTACTTCAGAAATTCGATTCTGTCTTTATGTGGCTGTGCTTTGATGTCACTGCAGAAATCCAATGTATGATTCTTCTGGCAGAATAAACATGGCTTCTGAAAGGCATTAGCAGGCGTCACTGTGCTGCTCTTTTTGGGAGATGAGTTCTGTGACTTTTCTTCCCCAGCCTGAGTGACGATAGTTGCAAAGCTGCTTCCCCTGGAACCACCTTTCCTGAGAGTCTTTGATTCAGCAGGCTTGGCTTTCACTCTTCCATCAGTAGTTGGGCTGACATCCTGGATGTTTCCAAACAATGGGTCCCTAGCAATTTTAGCCTGTTTGTCTATGAAATTCACTAAGTCTGCAAACCTGGCTCTACTTTTCCGTCTCTCCATTATCTCAAAGGCTGTTCTTCTCCATTGTTCTCTCATCCTGTAAGGAAGCTTAGAGATGATGATTCTCATAGTCGTAGGATTGTCCATCTCTTCCATGAATTCAACATCCTCCATGGTGTTGCGACATCCTATGAGAAAAAGAACATATGTGTTCAATGCCTCCCCATCCTCCGATCTGATCTGTGGCCACTTGATAGCCTTTTCAATATATGCAGTGGCTATCTTCAGCTCGTTACCATAGTGCTCCTGCAGCAACTTCCTGGCTTCTATGTATCCCCAGTCCGGTCTCATGTGTTCACAGCTTCTGACCAGGTCTTGTGGTTTACCACTGGTGTACTGTCCCAGGTAGTACAACTTATCACTGCTGCTCTCTGTTTTGGAGTCAATGGCTTGTTCGAAGGATCTGATGAAGGGCTTATACTTGAGTGGGTCACCTTGGAACACTGGTATGTCTCTTTGAGGGAGTCGAAACAGATTCTGTTGTTTTACAAGCATCTCTGTAATTTCGTTCTGACGTTGCATCACTCGGTATAGGCTTCTCCCTGTTTCTTCAGGCCTCTGGTGGTCATCAGCAGGGTCTAGTCTAGACCGTCTGGCGTCTGGGGTAGCATCACGTGCTCCTGTTAGTGGAGAGGCCTGGCTTCCATGCTGTAATGTCAGATGACCTTCAGACTCTCTTTTAACTCTTGAAGGTGCCCTGGATCCAACTCTGTGTGACAACATTGACTGGCAGTATTCGTTCATGCCA
This sequence comes from Somniosus microcephalus, assembly GCF_052327205.1. Lineage (NCBI taxonomy): Eukaryota > Metazoa > Chordata > Chondrichthyes > Squaliformes > Somniosidae > Somniosus > Somniosus microcephalus. Next base: position 324,945,900 of record NC_140987.1, on the reverse strand, counting down.
TCCTGTGAGCCTTCATAATCTTCATACACGCTCAACTTGGCATCGGAGACCGCAATAGCTGTTTTTAACTCCAGCTGTTCTTTCTTTGCCTGCAGTTGGGCCTGTTGGGCCTGTTGGGCCTGCAGTTGGGCCTGCAGTTGGGCCTCTTGGGCCTGCAGTTGGGCCTCTTCCTGTTCAAGAGCTTGCTTCTCCACTAAAGATGCTGCGCGTGCCATCAACGCTGTCCGTTCAACCTCCTCTCTCATGCGTCGCGACGAGCATGTGGTAGAAGCGACTGACCTGTGTCCAGAAACAGAGCTACCTTCTTTTCGATTTTTGCTCAGTCTGGCTGAAGCCTCTGAAATGCTATCATCTGGTCCGACTTCATCGTCATCTTTATCTTTCTCTGCTGTATCAGCATCTTGACGAATCTTTAACATCCACTGTTCTGTGGCCTTGACATAGTTCTTAATGCTGGATGATTTAAGATCAAACCAGTTGTGCTGATCAGCGTTTCCCTCTTCTTCAGACAGAAGTGCTAAAACATCTTCATTGAGTACATTAAATTCTTCATGCAACTTGGAGAAATCATAATGCATTCTGTCTTCAACTTTCTTAATATTAGCATTATCTTCCATGAGACAATCAATTATCTTCATTTTTCCAGTTATCTGAGCTAATTTAGCCCTCCTTGCACCTATGCTTCTATGTAACTTCTCTTCCATTGCCTTTGGGGTGAGCTTTACTTCCCTCTTTTGGCCAACAATCCTTCTGGCTGGGGGAAGCTCCTCACGGTCCATAAGGCCTCGGCCATTTTACCCGCAGCTCTTATTTAGCTTCTCAATAGAATCAACAAGGCAAGCAACAGTCACTGTACCTTCGCTTTCTTATATTGTCATCTGGCTCCATGACCATTACGTTCGCCGACAATTCCATCCTTTCCTTCTTAGGGAGCTATTTTTTGATTAATGTAGTGGCGCTTCGTAATTTCCAAACATGCAGCCACTGAGCTTTGAGGCTTTAGCAATGAGTAGACGCGTGTCGAAATAAAACGTTCCAAACCATAACTTTATCTTTAAACTGTTTACTGTAACACCTTACAAACAGAATTACAAAGCAAAACACGTTTAAACGAACACGGTCAAAAACTGTATTGCTCCAGCCCTCAAAGCTTCTGCCTTCTCCAGCCTCGTGGTGCTTGAGCTGTAAAATGGCTGGATACCATGTGACAAGCTTAAGGACTGTACCATTGTAGCAAGAATAAAGGGGGTCACTCAGCCTATACTATTGTAACAAGAAAAGAGGGGGTTTCTCAATACAATAAGTCAGTCAGGTAAATTAACTGTATTATACTATTTAACCAATATTTTAAAGTATTTTCTTTCTTAAAATTTCATGACTCTTACACCTGGGCTAGGGGCAGGTAACTCTTCGCAGCCTGGTGCTGCAGGCTGAGAGTCCCCGCCCCCAGGTCCCAAACCTGGGTCCAGGACGGGGTCTTCGCCCTCGGGTCCCTCCTGCTCCAAACCTGGGTCAGGGGCGGGGTCTTCGCCCTCGGCTCCCTCCTCATCTAAACCTGGGTCGGGGCGGGGTCTTCGCTCTCGGGTCCCTCCTTATCTGAATCCCAGAAGAGTGGGGGAGCGGTGGGCGGGATGGCCCCTCCCCTTAAACAAGCCACAGCGCCTGCCTGTGCAGTCTGTGAACTTGTTCCCGCTGCGGGCTGAGGAATTCTATCCTCAGACCTTACCCCAACTGACTGTTCTCTCTTCTCGGGCTTAAACAGTTTACACTGATTAATATGGAACCATTTGGTGCACCAAGGCATCTTAATGGTGTATACCATGGGTCTGTCCTTGTCTACAATGCTGTAGGGTCCCATTTATAGCGGTTCTAGACTTCCTACCCGAGCATAATTCCTCACCATAACCTGACCCCCTACCTTCCACTCGTGGTGTTTTCGGGGTTCGAACAGCAATCGGTTACGACGATGCTGCTTTCCCATGTTCCCAGCCGCCTGCCCGTGTACCTGCTTGAGGTGCTCAAAGAGGTTTCGGGTGAACCTGTCCTGGTTTACCTCCCTGAGCTGACCCTCAGTGAGCACCGGGGCTAGTACATGGGTGGGGGTCCGCATAACCCTGCCAGTCATCAGCTCGTGCAGGGAGTACCCCATGCTTTTCGACTGGCTGGCCCGGATCCCCATCAGGACCAACGGTAGGACCTCTGCCCATTTTCGAGGTGAGTCCACCATCTCTTTCCTCAACCTTTCCTTTAAGGTCCTGTTCATCCTCTCCACAATCCCTGATGATTGTGGGTTGTGGGCAACGTGCCACTTCCCCTCGATGCCGAGCAGCATAAGGGTATTCTGCATTACCTGCCCGGTAAAGTGACTCCCTTGGTCGGACTCCACATACTGTGGTAGCCCCCATCACGAGAACACTTCCCGGACCAGGATCCTGGCTGTACCCAGAGCTATGGCTGTTCTGCAGGGGAAGGCTTCTAACAATTCCGTGAACACATCTACCAGGACTAGGCAGTACTTATAGCCTCACTGGGCGGTGGGCAGGGGCCCGATGTAGTCGACCTGTATCAACTGCCATGGTCCCTCTACCCTCCTGATGTGTCGCATAGGTACCTTCCTTTTATGGGGGTTAGGGTTATTAGCAGCGCACACCAGACAGCCGGCGCAGAACTCGTGGACATCTTCCCTGAGTCCTGGCCACCATCCCGCCTGTTCCACCCACTGCCAGGTGGTCTCAGGCCTGGGATGCCCTGCTCCTGGACCCTCATGGGCCAGTTGAAGGAATTCCCTCCAGTGCTGCTGTGGTACAACCCACTGTTCTCCCCTAAACAGCATGCCTTCTTTCACGGAGAGGGCTGCTATGCCATAAGTGCCCTCTAACCTTTTTCCCTCAGTCACTGCGCTGAGGACTGCCTTAAGGACGGGGTCTTGGATTTGGAACGTCTTGAGGTCCGGGGATAAAGCTACCCCTGCACGCCCTTGTGTCCCATCCCTACCCCTGATTGCAGCTACGGGTCTGGACCCATATGGGTCCCAGAAAGTGCCTGTGCGGGCACCCTCCTTATCTAGCATGTCAGCCTGCTGGTTGCCTTGACTACGGGGTTCTGTGGAGGAATGGGCTTTCACCTTGTGGATGAAAACCTCCGCTTCCTCCCCCACTGCTGCTCGGATTTTCTCCAGCGGGGGTTTTACTGTGAGGGGTCTCCTGTCAGCGGAGGTGTATCTGCGGCGGGACCAGATGGCCAGGTATTCCGTACACGAATTGCACGTAAACATGCTGTCCGACTAAATCGTGTATGGGTTGGGGAAGATTTTGGGGTGTGTAACGACGTACACTATCGCGGACAGTTCAGCCTGCTGGGCACTCATGGTGCTGGGGAGCTTAATTGCCAGGGCAATGTTTGCCGCTGGATCATAAACTCCACACCCCGTGTGTCGCTCGCCAGCAGATACCGTGCTGGAGCCATCCACATAGAGCTCGCCGCCCGTGGGGTGTATCCCGGCCCTTAAACCTATGTTCTATGGAACACCGGTGGGCTGTTCCAGGATATACCAGGTTGGCTGCGAACTTTGGCTCGCAGAGTCACTTCACCTTTAGGTCCATCTGTGAGAGGAGCAGGGTCCAGCGAGCAATGCGGGCATTGCTCACTGTCCCATCCTTGATCCTCCCATCCAGGAGCATCTGGGTGGGTGTGTGATGGGTGAGGAGGGTGATAGGAGAGGTGCCTGTGAAGATCAGTGATCTTTTCACAGCCCAATGTGTGGCCACGAGGTGCCGCTCACAATTGGAGTAGCTCCTCGCCACATCCGTGAGTATCCTGGAGGAGTAGACCAACGGCCTCAGCCGTCCATGCCGCTCTTGGAGCAGCACAGCACTCAGGCTATCCCCGCTGGCTGCTACCTCCAGGAAGAACTCTTTCCCCCCATCTATGGCCCCTAGAGCTGGTGCAGTCTGCAGATCTTCCTTGAGCCTGACAAATGCGGCCTGGCAACCCTCATCCCAAACCCACTCCACTCCCTTGTGTAGGAGTCGGAGCAGGGGGGCTGCTGTGGCTGCATAGTCCTCAATGAAGTCTCTGCAGTACCCGGTTAGCCCTAGAAACGACCTCATACCCGTGACTGTGTTGGGGACTGGTAACTCCTGTACCGCTTCCCTTCTAGCCTTATCTATGGCCCTTTCCCCAGCGCGTACGGTCAGGCCCAGGAATTTCACCTCCTGCTGGCCAATCTGCGCTTTCTTTGGGTTTACTTTAAAACCCTCCTGCCTGAGCAGCTCCAGCAGTTCGGCCAGTAGTGGGCCATGCTCCTCTCTCGAATCGGTGAAGAGGAGCAGGTGATCCACATACTGTACCAACTGTCTGAGCCGGCTGAAACCCTTTAAACTGTTTGCCATGCACTGGTGGAAAATGCTGGAGCTATTGTGGAAGCCCTGAGGCAAACAGTTCCAGGTGTACTGTTGCCCTTTAAACGTAAAGACAAACTTGTACTGATCCTCCCTCCTTATAGGGATGGACCAAAACCCGTTGGAAATATCCAGCACTTGAAAGTGGTCGCGGATGCTGGGATACTTCCTATCAGGTCGTCAACTGCTGCTACCGTGGGTGCACAGGCTGGGATGTTGCTGTTGAGCACCCGATAGTCCACCGTGGCGCTCCAGGAATTTTCCGGCTTTCTAACCGGCCACAGTGGAGAGTTTACGTGGATGGCTATCAGTCTCAGGACTCCCTGCTGTAGTAAGGAGGACATGGCTGCTTCCATGTCTGGCTCCACTTCCCTGGGGAAGTTATACTGTTTCTGTGGCCGGGCCATGAGGTCCCCGTCTACGCTGACCTCAAACCCGTTGACCCTCCCACAGTCGTGTTTGTGCATGGCAAATGTAGCTAAGTGGAATCGCACAAATGCCTGGAACTCCTTTGGGGTATTACTGACCATGAGCTCAAGGTTATAACCGTCTTTAGGCTTCATGGTGAACAGGGTCCCCTTCCCTTCTTTCCCTGGGATGACTACCACCTCGCCGTCCTTTCCTGTACTTGCCCCCCATAGGCAATGGTTTCTTAAATCCACCAGGATCCCGTGGCCTACTATAAAGTCGGCTCCCAGGATCCCCTTTCCACCCTCCTGTTCCCACTTCATTAGGACACAGGTCCACTTAGAGCGGAGTGTACCCAAACGAATGGAGAGCGGGAATGAAAACGAGCCGGCCTGTTCTCTGCCTGTGAATCCTGCCAGACTTTATGGGACCCCGCTAGAGAGAGGCGAGGTGGTGGGGTTAGCTGAATGGACCACGGTGCGTGATGCTCCCGTATCCAACAGATAGGTCCCCTTCACCTTTTCTACCTCCATCTCCACGAGGGGTCTCTTCCATACATCGTACCGCAGCGAACACAGGTAAACAGGCTGCGCTGGCTCTAGTCAGGGCTGTGGGTTGGATGGGGCTGACAGGGTCAGAGCACCGGTAGCGGCGGCTACTCTCACCTGGCCAGTCAATAAGAACCTCATGGTGTCCAAAAATGACTCGACCGCGGTGGCAGGGACCCCTGCCTCTATCTTTTGGGCTGGGCTGTGTAATTCTTTCCCTTGTTGTCTTTCCAAGGGTTTTTGCACTCCTTCCTCCAGTGTCCATCCTTCCCACACCTGTAGCAATTGAGCTTTGTGCTCGAAGGGTTATTCCCTTCCTAATGCCACTCCTTCCTAACCTGCCCGAGTTTTACCTCATGCACCTTCCCCTTAGGTGGGTGTGCATCGGTTCCCCTACCGTTCTTATAGGCTAGAGACAACTATCTGATCACCGTAAGTTCGGTGGTCAGGGGATTCCTGGGGTCGAACCAGACATCCGCCTTGGCCCGGACCTGTGGCAAGCTGTTCGCCACCAAGCAACGGAGCCAGTGGGTCAGCTGATCCCCATTCAGGAACGCCCGGTTAGGTGCCCCAGGACAGGCACTCCTGTACACCGGCCATAACCTGTCCGCGAAAGCTTGCGGGGTTTCCCCTGCGAGCTGCACTGTCTTCTCCACACGGGAGAAAGGACTTCCCTCATTCATCCCCATGGCCTCCAGAACTTCATCCCTGAGTGCCTCATACCCGCCCTGTCCCCTCTTACACTCGTCAGAGAGGGATTGGAGGAGCTTATTCTCCAAAGAAAACAGCAGCATTTTAGCCTGCTCAGCATCATCGCATTCATTGATGCTGGCGGCCTGTTCCACTTCCCAGAACTGGACCGAGGGGTCCCCTTTCTCGGTGAGCCTTGGGATATGGCTCACAATAGCCCTAAGCTGTTGGGTGCTGTAGGGTAATACGAACTGGTTTTGGAGGGGTCCCTCTTCCTCGCCATTAACGGGTGGGCCGAATCTCTGATGCCGGGCTGGGCACATCGGTCCTGGTTCTAGCCTCTCCTGCGGGGGTTTTTCCACCTCCGCTTCTACCCCTGACTTCATCCCCCCCTTGCTGGCAGACCTCGCTAAAACCTGACACTACGGGTGGTGGTCGCGGGACCTCCTGTTCCTCAACCAGGTCGCCCCTTTGCACTACCTGTGGTGTCTGAACCGTTCTCCCCTCGTTCCCTGTGAAATCCGCCTGGCCTGCCTTCGGGCTTATGAGGCACACCATGCCCTTTGCCTTCCTTAGGGCCAGGCTCAGATTTTCTATCTGTTCCTTGCAGGGGCCATGATCTGTGTCTTCAAACCCCTGTTCGCTCACTAACTTATAAGCTGCCTTTACCTCCTTTACCTTCTCCTCCTGCTTCCTTACTTGTCTCGCTAGGCGGGTGTTCTTTTCCCGTAACCTCAACTCGTTACCCTTGGCTTCGGTGACCTGGCACTGTAGGTATTCCAACCTGGCCTTATGTTCTCCCATTAATGGCACCCTTTCCTGATTCAGGGCCTGCAATGCTACCAGTAACTTCTCCCCTGCTAGAGCCTTGTCCTGGACGTCCAGGGCTGACTCCCTTATCTCGGCTGCCTGTGCTGCAACGAGCCTGTCCAAAAGCTGGACCTGCTTTTTGAAGCACATCAGCCAGACTGCCTTCTCTAGGGCTTTCTTGTACTCCTTATCTTCTGTCCACTTGGCTGCGGCATCTACCGGACGCCCAGCCTTTAACAGATTGGTGATCCACTTCTTTGTGATACTCACCTTATTAAACACATAATCAGAAATCCTTTCCTCCATCAGGGTTTGCTCTTCCGAACCATTGTCTACTGTATCACACCCCTGTTGCTGATGTCCTGCTGCGGTCGTCATTATGTACGGGGTGGCGTGTGCCCAATCAGCTCTGCCCCTGACTGTCCCTGAGTGGTTCGAATCGCTCCCACACCCCTGGGTTCTAGACACCGGACTTAGGTACAGGCGGCGATACAGAAAATAGAGTAGACAACTGGTTTGGTGCAAGAAAACCGTAATTTTTATTAAAGGCAAAACAAAGTCACAATACTGAGAATTACTAGGATAATTACAGGCATATAAAAACAATACACTTATTTGGGAATGGGGAAAACATGGCACATCGAGGGAACAAACACATTAAAATCCCCCTACCCTTGTCCCACCCCCAATACCTAATTAGTTTAAGCTATGAGGGGCCAGGGATTTATGCTCACCAATTCGAAACCTGTTGATTAAACCAGTTGTGGTTTTTGGGGTTCTCTCTTGTTGTCCTTTGGGGTCCATTGTCGTCACATGGTCACAGGGCGCGGCGATGGAGTCGTTTGTGCGAAGTACCCTCCTTTTCCTCCGTTAATGTCTTCGTTGGGTACTTTGCAGCGATGGGATTTCTTCTTCTGGTGGCGGTGTGGTCGCCGATGGTTTTGTTGCGGTTGGGGCTCGGTTGGTGGTTTATATTGTCAATTGGTCTTCCTACCCATGCTTCGAACGCCAGCTTATAACTAGGCCGGCTGTGTACCCGCTCGTCCCCTAGCTGTCTGGCTTCACAAAGTCTTTCACAGATCCATGCATGTTAGGTTTCGTTTCTATTTTTGAAAGTGCCTGCCTTTTGCAGGGCATTGCTTTTAAAATCCTGTACGTTTTGGTCACGAGGTTTCAGAAGCCATTTTGGGTACCCTTTTTAATAACTTGCCCATACAGGGTCCCTTTATCCATAACTTTTGGGGAATGTGGGAATTTTGAGAACCCTACACCCTCACCCTACCAGGAATTTTGGGGCCCTTTTTTTTTAGTAAGAAGGTGGTAGAATTGTGGAACAGATTATCAGCGTGAGGAAGGCATGATGCAATAGAGAACGCCTTCCCCCCCCACTCCACCACACACAAACAACTGTGAATAACTCTTCCATATAAGCAATCTTCTCGGGAGGCAGAGAATGCGCAATGTCTACGAAAATGGGATGTCGGACCAAACCCCAGCTTGCCACCATCACTTACATGCGGCAGGGTGAGCAAGTGATGGACGCAGTGCCTCATTCCCAAGGGTATCTTCAAACTGAGGAAAGTTCACTCCTCCCTATATATTTATATGCAATGGCTATGAATTTGCGATGGGTATGACAGTGAACTGTCAGAGTACGCCGTCATACTGCCTTTGAAACTGACCGCAACTTCGGGATCTGGCGTATATGCAGGTGCATCCGGAAATCCCGAAGTCGCGGCCTGTCAATGACAGCTCCAAAACTGGCTGGGCTTTCCCCACGTCCCCCACCCCCACCCATAGAGCCAGTAATCAGTGAAATCTTGTAAATCATTGAAACTGACGAAAACTTTGGCCCTTCTGCAGTAATTACGTTGTTAAATTCCCCACGAAAAGTTAGACCCAAAGGGATTAGGTGTAACTGGGAATTTAACAGCGTATTGACTGCTAAACAAAGGTTAAGAGCCTGGAAAACTCATATTAATTTTGTGCAGTGTGAAATTTATTTGTTTTAATAAAAAAATATATTTTTTAAGAAACTTTTCAAAAAAATTAAAAAAAAAATTTTTTAAGATTGTGCATCCTTATTTTAGGTTTGCCTTTTTCCCATGTGAGAACCCCAATCTTTCTTTTGCTCACGCTAGCTATTTTCAACAGTTAGGGCTTTAAGGGTTTACTCACTTCCTTGTTCACTGTCTGAGAGAATTCTGCCTTTTGATTGGCTGCTTAGACAGCCTGTTGATGTCACAGCAGCTCGCACAAGGGGAACCCCATTAAGTTCCATTGAATTGAATTCAAGGTCGGAAAACCCAAAGTTCTCAACACATGGATCACAAGATCCCTTTGCGGAGCATACTTCGGGGCCAACAGAGAATGTCTTCACTTCGCTGACCGCAAATTCAGGGCCAATTTATTTAAAATCTATGTTGATGCAAATTTCCTGTTTACTTTTTCCATTATAAATTCCTGTGTCCACATTTATAATGGAGATTAACAATGTAAACTTGTCACGCTGTATTTACACCCTCCCTCTAGTGGAGGTTATATAGGCAATTCCCATTACAAATGTGGACAAAGAATTATAATTTAAATGTAAAAATAAGGACAGTAAATGGGGTCTAAATTATATCTGCACACATTGGTCCAATTACAGGGGGTCCTTTAACCCCACTTCATTGAAGACTACACCCGGTCTTGATTCTCTGCATGCAACACAATGGAAGATTGACTAGTTAAAAATAATAGCTACCTGGGAGCATGTTAGCCGCTGTATAGGATACAAATTAAAAAAGCAAAGTTGCCCAAATCGGGAAAATTAGACAAAATTCCTTGTGTCCCATCTCTCTGGCTGAAGTGCAGCAGATCAAGACTCCTCTCAACACTGATCACCATACACCCTGTTCCAAACTACAGGGGTGGGGTCCTTTAAATACACAGGTGGGTTCTCCACACTGTTAGGTAAATCGGAGTGGTGCCATCTAACCCAATGGCAGAACTGAGACCAGGAAGGACCAAAAAGAAAAAATTGCTTTTCTTCTGCTCCTACGCAAGTGGGCACGTTTCTGAAAGTCATCAATCTGAAAGTCATCGATCTTCTCTGGATTAGATTACCTTTGTCCTAGGCATTGTTAGGTCTTTATTAGGTGCTTAATAAAACTCAGCTCCATTGCACAAGGAAGTAATGGGTGGTATTCTCAGGAACTCACCTCGACACTCCCCCAAGATGGGGTGGGTGTGGCAGACTACTCGCCCACTCCCTCACGCCCAAATAAAATTTGGACTAATATTCTAGTGGAGAGGAAACTCAATGTGTCCAGGTTCTGCCCCAAGTTGTGCATCCCCCAGTGATCAATCCATCTGGACTACACCTTCCCCAGCCACTAGAATTTCATCCCATGAGGGTTTATTTGCGAAGTTCACAAACCAGTCTGGTGCAGATCACTACTGTTTCAGTTAAGAATAAATGTCTACTGTCATTCAAAAAAAATGAGAAGCATTTCCAAGATACATCCTCAATCTTAATTTCCGTGTCCTAGCCAACAAAAAATCTTCAACACTTCATGGCATTGAAAAGTGAAAAAATAGCTGAGCACATATGGCAAATATCAGTGTTTACAGTGTGGTAATACCATCATTCATTGAATGCTTTAGTTCCATCATGAGTTTATTTGTACTCCTTCATACATAGCTGAGATTATCAATGAGTAAAGAATTAACCTATTAATCGGCAGCTGATGCTATATTACTGTAGTTTTTTTGACAATATCCATAACCTTTCATTAGTGATAGTTTTACGATAGTAGAACTTGAAATCTCAAACCCTTCACTGGTGAGATATGAGTTATACAATTTCAAGCGAGGACTTGACCTTGGAGCTGTGATTTGAATTGCTGAATATAATAGTCCTCGGTCGTTGTGTAAATCAGGCTTCAGATGGCAATGTAGACTTGCTTGTTCCAGTTGAGAAGGGTCTTGTTACTCAGTTGGTAGTGAGGCCTTATATTGAGTGCCTTCCACTCCCTTCCTATTGCAGTGTTCCATTAATATTAGTCCTGGCGAAGCTTGCAGCTTGGTCTATCTCGATCTCCTGACAAAAAACAGGATGCATGATACGAAAGCCTCTGACTTTCCTGAAAAGTTTCGGCATAACTGCGACCTAAGAGTTGCTCCGTTTTTTTCTGAGAACATAACTGATTAGCGCCAGTTTCACGCTGAAATATCTTCACGCATGAACTTCCTCAATCATTTGCGCCATTCCTCAGTTACGTCAGCCGGAGCCTCACTGAGCTCATTAACATAGCCCTGCCCCATTAACAGAGCTCCGCCCCCATGCAAAGACCAGAGGACGTGAGTGTCTTGCGTTTACACCTGTTCTGAGCAGGTGCAAATTTATGCACAAATTTTTATGTACACTAGTGCCAGAAGTCACTATTTCTGGACTTTAATAACGATTATTTTTGCTATTTTTATTTTCTCCTACCTGCACTGTATTTTTTATATCTTTGAATTCTTTTATGGCATCAGAATCTGTTACTTTAAAAATGTGCTTAATGTGCATAAATGATGGTTTGATGGCTTCAAACTTTAATTTTTACAACATCAGTAAGTTAAAGGGGGACTTAAAGAAGGCCCCGATTGTTTACACTGATTTCCACTTGGTTTTGATGTTCCTGTTTATGCTAATTCTATTCTCAGTAGATTTAGGCTTAAGTTCTCGTCGACATGATTGCCGTAGAAACCGGCGTGAATTTCGTTGTGATCTCTGTGTAAGTGCAATCCAGGAAATTCTAGGCTGAGTTGTTTTTACAAGAGGTGCTGAATTTCCCTTGTAAATGAAAATAATATATTTTTAAATTGCACTAACTTCTGTCACTGAAAGTCTAAACAAAGATTAGGATAAAATAGCAAGGAGTACACCACAATTTAGGAAAGCTGTCAAGGCCTTGGAGAGGATGCAAAGGGGATTTACCAGGGATGAGGGACTTCAGTTACGTGGAGAGACTGGAGAAGCTGAGATTGTTTCCTTAGAGCAGAGAAGGTTAAGAGAAGATTTCATGAACGTGTTCAAAATTATGAAGCATTTTGATAGAGTAAATAAGGAGAAACTGTTTCCACTGGCACTATTTTTTGATGCTTTGGATTTAATGAGCAAAAGTAATTTCATCAGTATGTAGAGTTCAAAAGATGTGGGGGTAGAACTTGGTATGGAATGCGTCTGTTTTTTGGGTGTAAAGCGGGCGGAATGCTGACCAATTTAGCAGTGGGGCGTCCTGTGCCCAATCTGTGTAAGGCATTGGTCCCACTGCTACGTTCGCCGGGCCCTATTTTCAAGCATTCCGAAATAGGAGCCTAAAACCGGTAAACCAGCCACGATCGCACCCCCACTGGCAGGAGGGTCGGTAACCAGAGGACACAGATTTAAAACAATTGGCAAAAGAGCCAGAGGGGAGATGAGCAGAATTTTTTTTTGCATCGAGTTGTTGCTGCCTGAAAGGGCGGTGGAAGCAGATTCAATAGTAACTTTCAAAAGGGAATTGGATAAATACTGGAAAAGGAAATATCTGCAGAGCAGGGGAGTGGTACGACTGGATAGCTCTTTCAAAGAGCCGGCAGTGGCATGATCGGACAAATGGCCTCCTTCTGCGCTGTATAACATTATGATTACAAATAAGCTGCTTTTAAAATCTTTTATTCCTTTTCCTCAAAGGAACTTTCTGGGTTGGTTTATTTCCTTCAAGATGGATTGCAGCCATTCTTGAGCTAAGGAAGGAAGTTATCCGGTGGGAATGCTTTAATTGGCTTTATTTGAGCATCCTTCTCACTGCATTTGAGAAATTGCCAGGGATTGGAAATAAAATGAAGTGAGAGGATTGGAGTAGATACAAGTTTTATTTAATTAAAAAATACAGTGATTTACATTCAGAATTACAGTATGCATTAATCTCAACATTTTCAGGCCGGAGTGAAATACTCTCAGATGCTTCTAAAACATAACTTTCATGCCTACAACATTCATAACCCCTTCAGTAATTTCTAAACCTGCCACTGTTGTAAATGATGCTTCTGTGTACTCCCATCCCACAATTACCCGACTCTTGTGCCTTTATGCTTTCAGATATTCAGCAAGCACCTGAGCAGCCTGTCCCTGAGGGCACCGTAGAGAGCAAGGCAGGAGAAGAGGTGGGGGAAGAACAAACCGCGTCACTACATCTCTCACCCGCAGACACCAGCTCAGATACTGGCATTATGCGTTCTTTAGAGGCTAGTACAGTAGCGGGATCTGCACAGGGTGAGGTACTGGGAATGAGTGGGCTGCAGCAAGGCCAGGAGGAAAGGGTAGGTCGGGCACCAGCTCCCTGTAGGGTGGGTTCATGTGTGAGTTCTGCTGCACAGGACTCAGGTGAGGACCTCGATGGGGAGGCCTTTAGAAGAAGGGTGATGGGCATGCACACGGAGATGATAGGTGCAATGGCAAGGGTACCCATGAGCCTCTCGACAATGGTAAGGAGCGTGGAGGAGTCCGCCTCCAACATTGCACAAGGCTCTGCGCACACCATGGGGACCATCATTTCTAGTCTGCAAAGGATGGTAGACTCCCAGAGAGACCGTGGTGACCCAGACCTGATGCTGCGTGTGAATGGCGATCTAGCAGCTTCCATTGCAGCACAGGCAGAAGCAAAGCACGTATTAGTGCTGTAATGCAGTCTATGCTTGGTGCCATCGATTCTCAGACTGCTCTCATGCAGTCTCAGCTTGAAGCCACGGAAGCTCTGACTGCTGCCATCATGGCTGGGTCTACCACCATTTACCAGGGCTTTCACAGTGTCACAGCAGACCAGCAATCTATGTTCCAACAGATTGCTAGGGATGCTGAGGTGCTGCTCCGGGGGAGTGGCAGTGGGTCAGTGGAGCAGGAACATGCTGTCCTCTCTCAGGATGACAGCATTCCTGCTCCCACCACTGCCACTCCGCCATTGCCCTTGTCGCGGCCTGTCAGCCAGCCAGCCCAGACTGCGGCCGCCCATGCTGAGGTGGTGCAGTCTACAGCTGAGCCTTCCAGGCCCAGAGCTGATCGAGGACGTCCTGCAAGGCCATCTGAAGTCTCCTGCAGCCTTCCACCAGCCCTGCTGCAACCACTGGGCCAACACTTCGTAGGAGCACTAGAGTAGTCAAAGGCACAGTAATGAGAGGCACTAAGTGATTGCACAAGGGTGAATAGGTAATATTTTTGGTGTAAATATGTGTTCACTGATTTTTTATAAATGTAATAATTCAGTTGGATTCTTTTGTCATGTGTCTCATTTCAGCTTTGCGCTGTGATATGGTCTGCGACAGGGATGGAATGATGGGGGCGTGATGAGCAATGGGGATCTGGGGTTTATTTGAACCACAGTCTGATGAGGTGGTCATGGACAGCCCTTCCAGAAAGCCGATTGAGTGGCCGCCTCCTCCCTCACTCCTGTCCCTCCTCCTCCTCCTCCTCCTCATCTTCCTCTTCCTCCTTAACCTCCTCCTCCTCCTGTTCTCCCTTTTCCTCCTTCTGAGGTGGTCCTGCAACCCCTGGTGGCTAGGGCTGCGCCGTCATGATGGCCAAGATGTGGATCATGCAGCAGACCACCACAAAATGGGAAACCCTCTCCGGCAAGTACTGGAGGGCTCCTCCTGAGCGGTCAAAGCAGTGGAGCCGTTGCTTGAGCACCCCGATGGTCTGCTTGATGATGTTCCTGGTGGCAGCATGGCTGTCATTCTATGAGTGCTGGGCAGGAGTGTTGGGGTTGCGGAGGGGAGTCATGAGCCTGGTGGAGAGCGGGCTCCGAGCTGCCAGCCGTGAGCTTGACGCGGTGGCTGGAAGAGTGCTGGCACACCAGTCTGGCGCAGGATGAAGGCATTGTGGCTGCTGCCAGGACAGCGGGCATTGACATTGAGGATTTGTTGTCTGTGGTCGCACACCAACTGCACAATAGGTGAGTGGTGGCCTTTGCGGTTACGGAAGGTCTCAGGATTGTTATGCGCTGCCTGCAAAGCCAAGTGGTTGCAGTTAATGGTGCCCTGCACCATGGGGAATCCCGCTATCCTGGTAAACCCACATGCATGCTCGTCCTGCTTCTCTCTGGTGATGGGGAAAGAAATGTAGTCCCTTCTACTGTAGAGAGCCTCTGTGACCTCCCCGATACAGCAATGGGTGGCGAACTGCAAGATGTTAGCTATGTCTCCTGTTGCAGACTGGAAGGATCAGCTGGTGAAGAAATTGAGGGCGACGGTGACCTTGACTGCCACTGAGAGAGCCGTGGTCATCCTGGTCTGAGGCTGGAGGTCTGGTTGCAGGATGTGACAGTGTTCTGTGACCACCTCCTTGGTGAAGTGGAGCCTCCTAATACACTGCTCCTTACTTAATTGGAGGTAGGAGAAGTGAGTGCGGTGCATTGAGTGTAAGCAGAGTTTGGTAAGTGGGAGAAAAAGTCATCTAAGTGTATTTACTGAATTTTAGTGAGTGAAAAAGTTAATTATTTGAAGTAAGTTTAATTTTTTAGAGTAAATTATGCTGTTGGGGAGTTTAAACCGGAAGTAGAATCCGGGTATAAAAAGGGGCGGGCTTAGTGCAGCAGCACAGTGAGTGCGGTGCATTGAGTGTAAGCAGAGTTTGGTAAGTGGGAGAGTTCGGGCAAGTGGGTGGTGAGGGGGTATTTTTGCTCTGTTTGCTTCCCACTCTCAGGCTACTCCAACACTGCGGAAGCGGAGCAGCGAGACAATTCAACCAGACAGGCCCCACAGACAGCATTCAAAAGGGAGGTTGGTGATCAGCTGGTTGGTAGGTCCTCTTCCTTCTCTTCTATTCCTTTAATTTGGTAAGTCCTATTAAATAGTGGTGTAATATTATTATCTATATCGGGGCAGAGGATCTTCATAACTAATAATAAGAAATGTAATTAATTACATAGATATGGGTGGACAGGTGATGTGTTACTGTTGCAAAATGTGGGAGCTGGTGGACCCCATTGAGGCTCACAGTGATTACACTTGCGATAAGTGTTTGCTGCTAGAGGAACTCAGGCTCCATGTTCAAGAGCTTGAGACTGAGCTTCAGACACTGCAACACATCAGGGAGGGGGAGAAGTTCCTGGACTCTATGTTTCAGGAGTAGTCACACCTATGAAATTAATTAATGCAGATGTAATCCGTGGTCAGGGACAGGACAGTGTGACTACGAGTGAGGCAGGTACAGGGATCCAGGAGGCAGTGTTGAAGGAGCCGCAGCCCTTGCTCTTACAAACAGGCTCAAGGTTCTTACTCTCTGCGAGGGCGGGAGCGGGGACTGCACGGAGGATGAGCAACCTGGCCACAGCACCATGGAACAGGGGGCCATTCAAGTGGAGGGAGTAAAAAGAAAGGTTGTAGTGGTAGAGGATAGTATCATTAGGGGGATAGATAGGGTTCTCTGCAGTCAAGAGCGGGAGTCCCAAAGGCTGTGTTGACTGCCAGGGTTAAGGACATCTCTTCTGGGCTGGAAAGAAACTTGGAGTGGGAGGGGGAGGATCCAGTTGCTGTGGTCCATGTTGGTACAAACGACGTAGATAGGACAAGGAAGAAGGTTCTGTTAAAGAAGTATGAGCAGCTAGGGGTCAAATTAAAAAACAGAACCTCAAGGATAATAATCTCTGAGCCACGAGCGAATTTGGCTAGGATAAATAAAATTAAAGAGTTAAATGCGTGGCTCAAAGACTGGTGTGGGAAAAATGGGTTTTGCTTCTTGGGACACTGGCACCAGTACTGGGACAGGGGGGAGCTGTTCCGTTGGGACGGACTTCACTTGGCCAGTGCTGGGACTAGAGTCCTGGCGAATCATATTACTAGGGCTGTAGAGAGGGCTTTAAACTAATTAGTGGGGGGGAGGTTTCTAGAGAGCAAATAATAAAAATTACAACGGAGAAGGTCATAGACTTAGGTAGCAGTGGGGGAATTAAAAAACAGAATGCGTCAGGAAGGAACAGAAGGTATGGAGTAAAAGGTAAAGTAGTAAAAGGGGAAAAAATAGGAACTAAGTGTCACAAAGCATTTTTTGAAAGTTCTTTATCTGAATGCACGTAGCATTCATAACAAAATGGATGAGTTAACGGCAAAAATAACGACATATGGGTATGATCTTGTGGCCATTACAGAAACATGGCTGCAGGGTGACCATGACTGGGAATTAAACATACCAGGTTATTTAACAATCAGGAAGGACAGGCAGGAAGGGAGAGGAGGTGGGGTGGCTATGTTAATAAAGGAAGGAATCAGTATAATACAGAGAAATGATATTGGGTCAAAGGAGCAGGATAGTGAAACAGTTTGGGTAGAGATAAGGAATAATAAGGGGAAAAAACACAAGTGGGCGTAGTCTATAGGCCTCCGAACAGTTGCAACTCTGTTGGATGGAGTATTAATCAGGCAATAGTTGAGGCTTGTCATAAGGGAACAGCTATAATTATGGGGGATTTTAACTATCATATTAACTGGACAAATCAAATTGGGCAGGGCAGCCTTGAGGATGAGTTCATTGAGTGTATTAGGGATGGGTTTCTTGAGCAATATGTAACTAAACCAACCAGGGGGCAAGCAACCTTAGATTTGGTCCTGTGTCATGAGACAGGATTAATTAAAAATGTCCTAGTACAGGATCCCCTTGGAATGAGTGACCATAACATGGTTGAATTCCATATTCAATGAGAGGGTGGGAAGATTGGATCTCAAACAAGTGTGCTGAGCTTGAATAAAGGAGACTATGAAGGTATGAGAGCGGAATTGATTAGAGTGGACTGGGAAAATAGATTAAAGGGTAAGACGGTCCATGATCAGTGGTGTACATTTAAGGAGTTATTTTACAACTTCCAAAAAATATATATTACACGGAGCAAAAAAGGGTGTAAAAAAAAATAGCCATTCCTGGCTACGTAAAGTAATTAAGGATAGTATCTGACTAAAAACAAGGGCATATAAGGTAGCCAAATCTAGTGGGAGGATAGAAGATTGGGAAGTCTTTAAAAGACAGCCAAAAAAAACAAAAAGTTTGATTAAGAAAGGGAAGATAGATTATGAAAGTAAATTAGCAAAAAATATAAAAACAGACAGCAAAAGTTTCTATAGTTATATAAAAAGAAAAAGGGTGGCTAAAGTAAATGTTGGTCCCTTAGAGGATGAGACCGGGAAATTAATGGTGGGAAACATGGAGATGGCAAAAACGCTGATCAAATATTTTGTATCAGTCTTTACAGTAGAGGACACTAAGAATATCCCAACACTGGACAAATAAGGGCCTCTAGAGGGAGAGGAGCTAAATATGATTAAAATCACTAAGGAAGTGTGAAATAAAGAATAGATTTGCCTTCCAAAGCTAGGCTTTATTAACTTTAAAATCAGCAGCATATCTTTCCACATCCAGTCCCAGCTAAGCTAGAAAAGGACTGAATTTAAGGTAGCCACAACACATCATGTGATCATCAACTACCAATGAGAATACAACACATATCCCAAGGCAGTTAACAAACAACGAATCACAATACTTTTACTAATCAAGGAATAATCACCACATTCACCCTTCCTTTTAAAATATACTCCAACCTAATAACTTTTACAATTTACAATTAATTATTTACAACTAAACTATGCACGAGAATAAAACTATTTACATAACACAATACTAAATGAACAACAACAAATAATAACATTACGCATAAGTATTAAGTATCTCTCAACTAAAACAATATACTATAATATTTCAACAATTTTTAAAACATTACTATCAATCTAAAAGTCCATTTTCAATCGGTCGACCGGATATCTTGTTCATGTCGACCTTCTTAACCTTGGTGAAATTCCTTGCCCTCCCACGCCAGAAGGCACAGAAGTATCTTCAACAGGAAGGCTATCCATATCCCGATTCTCAACGATTTCCGGATTAGAAATCCCATCAGAAGATGAACTAGGACGGTCATAAACATCTATCAAAGGCTGACTAATAGAAGTATGATTATCTGCAATCGGATTGGAAATATTCATAGTATCTGTAACAGCATCCACATTATCCAAATCATAACCATTATTAATATTCTCAGAAGAGGGCTGGCCCCCACAAGGAGCCAAGTCTTTAATTGAAACAGTACTTTCTTTCCCATCTTGGAATCGAATATGAGCATATTGGGAATTTGCCTCCAACAGCTCCACCTCCTCCACCAAGGGGTCATATTTTGACAATCTAACATGACGTCGAAGCAACACAGGTCCCTGCATAGTAAGCCATGAAGGTACCGAATATCCCGTAGTAGATCTCCGCGGATAGTTAAAGAGCCTTTCATGGGGGGTCACATTAGTAGCCGTTGAAAGCAATGATCTAATGGAATGCAGGGCATCAGGCAGCATCATTTCCCACTGTGTATTCTTAAGGTTCCGGGATGTCAACGCCAACATAACTGCCTTCCAGATCACCCCATTGTATCGTTCACACTGTCCATTACCCTGGGGATTATACGGGGTAGTTCTACTAGTAGAAATTCCCCGACTCTGAAGGTATTCCTTCAACTGGGAAGACATAAAAGAACTTCCCTGATCCGAATGGATATACGCAGGCATCCCAAAGATGACAAAAAGTTGAGTCAAACATTTAATAACTGTAGCAGCTGATACATCTGCACAAGGAAAAGCAAAAGGGAGCCTTGAAAACTCGTCCACAACAGTAAATATATATCGGTTTTGAGTAGTTGAAGGAAGAGGTCCCTTAAAATCAACACTCAAACGTTCAAAAGGAGAAGTAGCCTTTATAAGATGAGCTCGTTGAGGCTTAAAGAAATTCGGTTTACACCGAGCACAGATAGAACATGATGAAGTCATCCGCTTGACGTCTTCAACTGAAAAAGGCAAGTTCTTACTGCGTACAAAGTGTATCATCCTCGTAACCCCAGGATGACATAAGGCATTGTGAAGATTAATAAGCGTATCTCCGTGAATCACAGAACAATAAGCCCTCGACAGTGCATCAGCAGCAACATTATCCTTCCCCGGACGATAAACTATGTCAAAATGGTAACATGCCAACTCAATCCTCCATCTCATTATTTTATCATTTTTAATCTTTCCAAAATGTTTAACATCAAACATAAAGGACACAGATTTTTGATCAGTTACCAACGTGAAATGTCGCCCCGATAAATAATGTCTCCATTTACGCAATGCTTCTACTATTGCGTATGCCTCTTTTTCTATTGAGGAATGTCTTTTTTCACTATTATTCAAAGTACGTGAGAAAAAGGCCACAGGTCTTCCATTTTGGTTCAAAGTAGCCCCAATTGCAAAATCCGAAGCATCCGTCTCAATCACAAAGGGAATCTGCTCATCAATGGAATGCACAACTGCTCCTAAAATATCCTTTTTAAAATTCTCAAAACATGTCCTGGCCTCCCATGATAGAGGATATGTCGTAACCCGAATAAGAGGCCGGATCTTCTGTGAAAAATTTGCAATCCAATTAGAATAATAAGAAAACAGTCCAACAACTCGTTGCAAAGCCTTAGAGTTAGTAGGACAAGGTAAATCGATCAATGGTCGCAGACGTTCTGGATCTGGTTTAATCTTATTTCCCGAAATAATATACCCCAATAGATTTACCTCAGTAGTCGAAAAGATACATTTCTCTTTGTTAAAAGTTAAACCAACTTTTTCCGCAGCTTGAAGGAATCTTTTTAAATTAGAATCATGCTCCACCCTTGATTTGCCACACACTGTGATGTCATCTAAGTATGAAAAGGTGTCAGAGAGGGAGTTATCACTTATAAAAGCATCCATTGCCCGTTGAAAACAAGCAACACCATTGGTAACACCAAATGGTATTCGGCAAAACTGATACAGCTTTCCACCAGCCTCAAAGGCCGTATATGGTTGATCCTTCTTAACAATAGGAATCTGATGATAAGCACTCTTTAAATCAATAGTGCTAAAAACTTTATACTGAGATACTTTATTGGTAAGCTCATCAATCTTAGGCAAAGGGTACGCGTCTAATTGAGTATACCTATTAATAGTTTGGGAATAGTCTATCACCATTCGTTTCTTGTGTCTCTCGTTAGTCGTGACAACTACCTGTGCTCGCCAAGGCGAACAACTAGGTTCAATGATTCCTTCCAATAAGAGACGTTGAACTTCAGAATTAATAAATTATCTATCCTGACTACTATATCTTCTTGACTTGGTAGCAATTGGCTTACAATCCGACATCAAATTGGAAAAAAGTGATAATGGAGGAATAGATAAAGAGGTTAATCCACAAATAGATAAAGGTGGCTTAGTCCCTCCAAATGAAAGACTAAGAGACTCGTGTAACTGAAGCACATCATGTCCAATCAAAATATCCACACAGAGATTAGGCAAAACAGATAGGCGTATATCAGTATACGTATTACCTAGAAGAACCATTTTCACAAAGCAACAACCAGCTATTTGTGAAGTAAGGGTTGTCTGAGCCATACACACCTGATACGTAACAGGCGAAATTTTCAAATGCTTCTCCTTCGCAAACTGAAGACTTATAAAACTCTCAGTACTGCCCGTATCTATAAGGGCCTTCACTTCCAACCCATTAACTTGAGCCGTAACTATAGCTTTGTTTAGGCCATGAGCAAATGCAGCAGAAATTGATGCAATAAACGCCCTATCTAAAGGCTGAATAGTCACAGAAGAGGTAGTGGAGGAAGACCCTCCCACACCAGGAGAAGGGAAGGTAATTGAACCTGATGATTTGCACACACATGCATAATGACCTCTCTTGCCGCATTTACTACACACAGCCTCCCGAGCAGGACACTTCAGACGAGGGTGCCGGATATTCCCACAAAAATAACACTTCTGAATCCTAGAGGCAACGGCCGCCGAAGTAGAAACTGTTTCAAAATCTAGTAAACCACTCCCATTAAGTCCACATAATTCCTTTTCATCCGAAACTGCCGAAACCATAGTCGCAGGCCGATTAAAAAGAGCATAAGAATCCGAACTTCTCTGAGCCACATCCAATGTAGAAGCTTGCTCAAAAGCACTTTTAAGATCCAGAGCCTTATTTTCTAACAACCGCTGATGAATTGATCTGGACAGTAATCCATTAATAAAAGCATCCCGTACCGATTCGTCCTTATATTCTTCAGCCGTCACAGCCTTATAATTACAGTCAACACTAAGGCACCGAAGTGCTTGTAAATAAGTATCCAAAGATTCTCCCACCTGCTGCCTACGGGCAGATAGAAGATGACGTGCAAATACCTCATTCTTTGGTTTAACAAAAATCTTTTCCAATGTAGAAATAGCCTCTTCATAAGTTTTACAGTGCAAAATATATTTATATACATCCGGGTCAATGTAGTTGATCAGCATATTCAGCTTATTTACAGCCTCTTGATCCAACACGCCCAAAACGTTATTAAATGTACAATACCAATGTTTCCATTTATCATCCACTCCAGCAGAATTGGGGTCAGCCTTGAATCGTTCTGGTTGAAGATATTGCTCCATTCTAGCATAAAGTTAATAAATTGAAATAAAGAATAGATTTGCCTTCCAAAGCTAGGCTTTATTAACTTTAAAATCAGCAGCATATCTTTCCACATCCACATCCAAAAGGACTGAATTTAAGGTAGCCACAACACATCATGTGATCATCAACTACCAATGAGATTACAACACATATCCCAAGGCAGTTAACAAACAACGAATCACAATACTTTTACTAATCAAGGAATAATCACCACATTGTGGTACTTGGTAAAATAATGGGACTCAAGGCGAATAAAGCCCCTGGACCTGATGGCTTACATCCTAGGGTCTTGAGGGAAGTGGCAGTAGGGATTGTGGATGCATTGGTAATAATTTTCCAAAACTCCCTGGACTCAGCAAAAGTCCCGGCAGATTGGAAAACTGCTAATGTAACACCCTTATTTAAAAAGAGTAGTAGGCAGAAGGCTGGAAACTATAGACCTGTTAGCCTAACATCTGTGGTTGGTAAAATTTTATAGTCCATTATTAAGGAGACAGTAATGGGACATTTGGATAAACATAATTTAATAGGACAAAGTCAGCATGGTTTCATGAAGGGGAAGTCATGTTTGGCAAATTTGCTTGATTTCTTTGAGGAAGTAACATACAGGGTGGATAAAGGGGAACCAGTGGACGTAGTGTATTTAGACTTCCAAGAGGCATTTGACAAGGTGGCAGACAAGAGATTATTCCTCAAGATAAAAAATCACGGGATTGGGGGTAATATTCTGGCATGGGTGGGGGATTGTCTCTCTAACAGAAAGCAGAGAGTTGGGATAAATGGTTCATTCTGAGATTGGCAACCAGTAACTAGCAGTGTTCCGCAGGGGTCAGTGCTGGGTCCCCAACTCTTTACAATCTATATTAATGATTTGGAGGAGGGGACAGAGTGTAACATATCAAAGTTTGCAGATGATACAAAGATGGGAGGGGAAGTAGTGAGTGAGGAGGACATAAAAAACCTGCAAAGGGACATAGACAGGCTAAGTAAGTGGGCAGAGATTTGGCAGATGGAATATAATACTGGAAAGTGTGAGGTTATGCACTTTGGCAGGAAAAATCATAGAGCAAGTTATTATCTTAATGGCAAGAAACTGGAAAGTACTGCAGTACAAAGGGATCTGGGGGTCCTGGTGCACAAAACTCAAAAAGTTAGTATGCAGGTGCAGCAAGTGATCAAGAAGGCCAATGGCATGTAGGCTTTTATTGCTAGGGGGATAGAATATAAAAACAGGGAGGTATTGCTGCAGTTGTACAAGGTATTGGTGAGACCACACCTGGAATACTGCATACAGTTTTGGTGTCCATACTTAAGAAAAGACATACTTGCTCTCGAGTCAGTACAAAGAAGGTATACTCGGTTGATTCCAGGGTTGAGGGGGTGGACATATGAGGAGAGGTTGAGCAGATTGGGACTCTACTCATTGGAGTTCAGAAGAATGAGAGGCGATCTTATTGAAACATATCAGATTGTGAAGGGGCTTGATCGGGTGGATGTGGTGAGGATGTTCCCAATGATGGGTGAAACTAGAACTAGGGGGCATAATCTTAGAATAAGGGGCTGCCCTTTCAAAACTGAGATGAGGAGAAACTTCTTCACTCAGAGGGTGGTAGGTTTGTGGAATTTTCTGCCCCAGAAAGCTGTTGAAGCTACATCATTAAATAAATTTAAAACAGAAATAGATAGTTTCCTAGAAGTAAAGGGAATTAAAGGTTACGGGGAACGGGCAGGAAATTGGACATGAGTCTAGGTTCGGAATGGTCGTGGCCCTGTGGGTAGTGGAGCGGGCCCAGGGGCCGTGTAGCCTGGTTCTGCTCCTACTTCTTGTGTTCTAATTCTGTTAGATTTCAGGAGATGGTTTTTATTCCTGTTCCTGGCTGGGGTGGAGATCACCTTTACAGAAGGCAAGTACTGTAGAAAATATAGGGACAGAGTGATCTCCTGGACGAGTTTCGATCGCGTGGATGGGTCAGAGAGGAATTTCTCAGATTTTCTCTCCCAAATTGGTCATTTATCTGGTTTGTCGCCTCTTCCGGGAGATCACATGGGTTCGGGTGGGATGGAGAGTGATAGTAGATTTGAGGTTAGGATCAGATCAGCCATGATCTTATTGAATGGTGGAGCAGGCTCGAGGGGCCGATTGGCCTATTCCTGCTCCTATTTCTTATGTTCTTATGTTCTTATGTTCTTACCCTCGAAGTCTATGACCTCCTGTTGAGAGACCTGATGGCCCTCCCTCTGGGCACATGTTCCAGTCTTTCTCACTGCCTCCGCTCTCTCTGTTGTAGATCCTGGAGGGTGAGGCGGCATGCCAGTACCGCCCCCATTAATGTTACCAAGTATAGCACTTTGATTCTTTGAAGAATAAATGTAGCTACTTTTTAGTTGCCACAACACCCATGACACAAAAGAATCTTGAAATTACTGAATGAAACTGTTGCAGTGTATGAAACTGACAAGAAACTACTGAAACTGCACTAACCTGACAGCTGCAAGTCATTACTGATGATCCCTTTAAATAATATCCCTGGAGCCGGCTTCCTGGTGCTTCACAACCGCTTTCCCTGTTGGTGTTTTTTAAAAATTTGTTTATGGGATGTGGATGTCATTGGCAAGGCCAACATTTATTGCTCATCCCTAATTGCCCTTGAGAACGTGATGGTGAGCCCCCTTCTTGAACCGCTGCACTCGTGTGGTGAAGGTACTCCCACAGTGCTGTTAGGGAGGGAGTTCCAGGATTTTGACCCAGTGACAATGAAACCTGGTGCTAAGGTAGGTGGCGACAATCAATTTAGCAGATCGGGTGGCCATTGAGTGTTGCACACACACCGCCGTCACAATCCACCTGTCATTAATGTTCCAGCGATAACTCTTACCAGCGCATTACAGGGGGCGGGATTTAACATGTGGCGCTAGATTCACCTCGCCCTGGAGATGCTGCTCTAGCACCCCATTAGTGCCATCTGCTGGTGCTAACGGGAGGTGCTAACGGGACGAATTTTTCCCCTTTGTGTCCTCCTCACAGCTTACTTTCCCACCTAGCTTTGTATCATCAGCAAACTTGGATATATTATACTTGGTCCCTTTATCTAGGCCATTAATATAAATTGTACAGAGTGAATTGATGATGGAGCCAGGAGGGAAATCCTTCCAAGGGCAGAGAGTGAATATAATAGCAGATAAGGTAGGAATTGAGATGCTGAGAGGGAGAGGAGTGAGGTAGTGTCCAAAAATGACCTCATTAGCTATTAAAGTCTCAATAGTGGTGATGCCTAGCATGATGACAAGGCTGACGGGGGTGCACCAGTGCTGTATAAACACAATTAGTAATTGTAAATATAAAAATCACTATTATTTGATCATTTGGATTTAATGAGCAAATATAGAGTTCAAAAGATGTGGGAGTGGAACTTGGTGTGCCTTAGAACGTGGTGGGATATCCTATGCCCAATCTGCACAGGCACTGGGCCCACTGCCAAACTCTTTGGGCTCAATTTTCAAGCGCTCCTCGCAGCTGCCCAAATCCAGTGATAGGCTCCTATTTCACGCATACAATGGGCCTAATGCCTGTTCAAGGACCCCCTATGCCAAATTGGGCTGTCTTGAGCAGAGCTTGCACTGGGCCTGCTCTGTTCAGGTATTCCAGGCGTCTATGTGGCCGGCAGAGAAAAGATAAGTAAAACATTTTTTTTTTACTTTTATGTGTAAATGTGCTCCGCCCGACTCCACAGTAATCATGACAGCCTCAATCACCCCCACCTCCCATTCCCTCCACCTTCCACACCCCGGGACTTACCTGAGGGCCGCTGCTGGTGAGGCCGGCGGCCCGACATTGAATTCCTTCATCAAGCCCGCTCCTTGTGGAGGCATGATAGGCGCCAGAAGCTCGCTCCCAATATGTAGGTGAGACCTGAGGACCAATTTCTAGCGCTACACAGCCCTCTGCCTTCAGGGGCTGAGATGGTTTGCTGCGCCCATTTGCCACTCTATAAAAAAACACCTAATGGAATCTCGAAGGCTGTAAAGTATCAGCTTTGCCACTACCATGGAAAATGGTTTGTGGGATCATTCTCGCTTGATGGCCCCTGCCAGTGTAATCACAGACCTGATTCAATCCCCAATGTCTAAAGTTGCTTTTCTCGGGAGAACGCTATCCTTATGGCCCACATAGAACGCCCACGTGAAGCTTGTAAGGGCTCCAAAATATTAACAACAAAAATTTAACTGTTGGGAGTCAACTGAACGGCTGACATGCATGAGGTATCAGGGGGAGAATGTACCCGGACTCTAGGATGCTGAGAGGCACAGAGGGTTCAAAGTGGAATCTGGGGGAGGAGGAGCCTTGATGAGGAAACTGACATTTTTGTTTCTTAATATTTTGTTTGTGTATTGCACAGAATATCTTATTCTTCAGGATATTTGGTGAGTGGGTGAGGAACTGTCAAGGAGGCTCCACCTCAGAGAATTGTTTTCTGGAATTTTATGGCGCAGGATTGTTTTCATTGGAAAGAAAAGTGAAATTGGGGAGAAAGGCTTTCTGTAATACAACTTTTGAACAACAAAAGTGGAAAATAACCAATTAGAAAGAAGAAAGATATAGACACCTAAACACTTAACCAATGAGGTAGAAGAAAATTGATCAGCCCAATGGAAGACAACAGACTCAACAGTGACAATGTAGCTGACATTAAAGTGTGTGATTTGGTAATATATTAATATACATTAATAGAGCAACTTCTGATACCTAAGCATCATCACTGTGTGTGAAGTGAACTTTTTCAAAAAGGTGTCCCATTCAGGGAGAATAGGATTCTCTGAGGCTGCCAACTTTTTAAGGGTTGAGGGATAAGCGGATCAATTTCCAGATCCCACACACCCAATGGGGAATTGTGCTTGAAGGAAACTCAAGGCTGCAGTGGTCCAGCCCTTTCTCTGACCTGCCTTCCCTTCTGGAGGAGATCCCCACTGAGAGCGGAGGACCTGGGACGTCACCCTTACATTGGCCAAGAGGAGCATGGCTATGCCCTTCCTTCCTTCTGTGGTCTGGGGCAGTCGACCAAGAAGCATCAGAACCAGAAGGACGAGGCTGAAACACACATGGGGCAGAGGCACCTCTGGCTGCTGTTCTGCTGCATCAACTAATATCCCATGCTGCCACCTATCTGCCTAATTTCTACTATAAACCTCCGCACACCTTTTTTCACTCTATAAACTTTCATAGATAAGTAACAGCTTTGCTCATGTTCTACACTAACCCTACTCTTGCACTACCAACCGCATTCTCCACCTTGCTCTCATTCTCCCTTTCCCCCCCACATTAGCCATAACTTTGACATAGCAACTCTCATGATTTAGCTGACTTATTCTTACCCTTCTGCAGGTCTGGATAGCCCCTGAACAAAGTGTCCACCCAGTCCTCATGTTTGCGCTGGAATGAAGGTGGTTCTACTGACGGCAAGGCATCAAAGCCCATGGAATTCATGTCCCAGAAACGGTATAGGATTGATCTCCATGACATGGGTGCTGTTGTTGACCGACATGAGGTGCCACCTAAGACCTTATAGGGCCGAGTCCCCAATCAGGCAAAAGAATGGCCTGTATTTTAAGCACTCCTGTACTGGTTGTGTGACAACCTGAACCCTGCATCCATGGGATCAATCAGTTCAATAATTGAAATACACATCCTGTTTATTCTTCGCATGCGTAGGGAGAATTATTTATGCTGGGGTGTGGGGTGCATAGGGGAAATCTCTGGAGTGCTGCAGCTATTAAAGGACTGCAGCACTTAAATGCCTGCTGCACTTAAAGAGGCCCATAAATTTGGCTTTTGCTGCCGACTGACTAGGAAGGCGGCTAGAGGATTATTGGAAACTGGTCCCTTCACTGAACAGGTCCTGGAGGTCCTGCCTGAGGAGGTAGTATTGAGGAAAATGGCCATTTTGGGAGAGAGTTGGAGGTAAACCCTCCCAAGGGAGCCACCGTACAGGAAGTGGAAAACAGTCAATGCAGTCTCCCCCCTCCATAAGTTGTGAGAGCAAATGCACTAAAAGTTCTCAGGATTGAGGAAGAGACCTGAGGTGGTCTTCAACACATTCTGGCCACTGAAATTAAAGGAATAGCTGTACTATGCACGCACCAAGCACTCAGCTAATCACATGTTGCCATATCAGCAATGCAGCCTGAAAAGAATTGGCATCAGCCCTCACATCGTACACCCCCTCACTTCTGTGCCAGTGAAGGTGCAGCTCTAACGCTGCCAGATTAAGGCCAAGTCTTCCTCTCACTAACATCAACGCTGCATGTTTTTACTCACTATGGATTCTCCAACAACTTGTACCATGGGCACTTATCCTTTCCCTCGGGGTAGAATATAGGCTGGGCTTAGGGCTGCATCTGGCCTTGCATTTGGAATTCTCTACCCCAAAGGGCTGTGGATGCTGAGTCTTTGAGTATATTTAAGGCTCAGATCAATAGATTTTTGGGCTCTCTGGGAATCAAGGGATATTGGGATTGGGCGGGAAAGTGGAGTTGAGGTCGAAGATCAGCCATGATCTTATTGAATGGCGGAGCAGGCTCGAGGGGCGTATGGCCTACTCCTGCTCCTAATTCTTATGTTCTTATTCTAATGCTGAAATCAGCTCTTTGCGGTCCTTGCGGGCTCGATGCATACCAGGCAGCTAAGTGTCCTTTGCTGCTTGGTGTGCTCGCTCGTTAAGAAAAAAGCATTTCAATGACTGGATTTCACTTATTGTATTTGGTTATGTGACAAATAAAAAATTGAAATTGAACTGATAGGAGAAGGTTGGATTCAAACTTTGTGGAAGAACACACAATGGGAGTGGGTCGCCTAACCTGCACTATCTCATGCTCTCAATAGTTAGCATTGAGGCCATCGAGAGATTGGGCAGGAGGATGCTGGGTGGCTTTGTGACAGTCCAACAAGGTAAGGATTCGCTTCAACTACAGCTAGCACTTAGTGACGGGTGAGCTCACCTGCCTCCCTGCAGCAAGGAGGTGTATTGGCTTTGCAGCCACGCACACAGCTATTGACTGCGTATCCTACACTAACACATGGGCCCTTTCCTTTGTGTATTTCCCAAAGTGAGGATTCTGGGAGCAGCCCCATGACAGGAGCAACGACCAGACACTACAGACCAGCAAAGGAACATCCATTTCAGAGGAGCCAGATAGGGAGAGACAGGATGGAGCATCAGGCGAAGCATGGAGCACCAGTGAAGACGAACAATGGGGAGGTGGCAGCAGAAGAGGGAGGGAGGGTTAGGGCCAGATGGGTAGTTGCTGCAGGAAACAGGGCTGCATTCATTAACCAATAGAAGCTCCTCATGGAGGCCTTTGAGTATTCTCAGATCTCTCCACATCAGATAGCAAACACTGATCATGAGTGAGTATTTAAACTATGCACATTAACGGAGTGGAAGCCTTTGCAATTCATGAAGGCATCAGGGCCATGTGAAGGTCAACAAAATCCCGGACTTAGGGAAGCCTGAAATTTGTGCAAACCCAGAGCCCTATCCTGCTGCTATCGGCTGTCCATGGGGAAAGTCGTGAAAGTGTTTCCGTTACCAAGCATGGCATCAGTCACCTGCTTAATACAAAAATGAGCTGTGGATTGATTGATCTTGCTGATACCCCAGTCACAGCCTGGAAGGAGCTGGAGGCAAAGAAGTTTCTCCACTGTGACCTTGACTGTAATGGGCAATGCAGTGCCTGCTGTGGCAGTGCAGTGCCTGCTGTGGCAGTGAGCCGCAGGTCTTGTTGCAGGAGGTGACACAGGTCAGTCACAGCCTCCCTACAGCAGTGCAGAAAGCTAAAGGTAAGGAGAGTGAAATTCACCCAGGGGTGTGGCACACAATGAGCGATAGCGAATGGGCCACCCGCTTTACACTCTGCCTGCTTTTCATTTCCACTGTAGTCAATGGGGCGGAGTGTAAAATGGGATAGTGACCGACTATCACTGGTTTTGCGCGACCACCTAGTTGTCCTAGGCCTATTCACTCTGTTGGGATGGTAGGGATTCCTGCGAGCTCGCCTCCTCTTATTCCCTGCAGTTGTAACTCAGTTTGCTCCTTCCTCGCATTGCTTTTGCCCTCAAGAGATCAGCATATTCTCCAGCAACTTCAAACGCCCTGAGAACAGCTAGGCGGCAAAGGAATTCTACGCAATACAAGCAAGAGGTTTCCACACCTTGCCAGCTTTCTACATGAAAGCAGCTGTGTTGAGTCTGTGTGTTCCAGATATACTTATTTTAAATAACTGGACACAGACAACAGGAAAAACTTAAACAGGTCTTTACTACTTGAAGGTCAGGGCTGAACTGCTTTACAAATTACTACACAGAGCTTATATACCGGTGTGGTCACCACCGGTACTACAATATACAGTAGCAAGAGAAAGTAGTCCATCTTCTTAAGGTAGTTCTCTTAAGGTGGTACAGGTTACATACACCACAATTCCTCCCTTTTTAGCTTAACAGTGTACACCCCAATTTAAACATAACATGGATAACATATATACAACTTTCATGCAACTGTTCAAAGATTCAGTCTCTGAGGAGGCCTCCTGATCCGGGTTGGATAATGCCTTTCAGGGGTCTCTGATTCTGGTTGCTGGGGTGACTCCTCTAATTGATCTCTTATGGATTGAACATCCTCATGTCCGTTCGCGTTTGAGGTAGATGCTACAGGTTCAATAATTTCTTCCACTGGTGCCTCTGCCGTAGCCATGGGTTCGACCCTTGTTCTCGATTCTACAAGTTGGTCAGCATGACGTCGTATTACGTTTTCACCAATCTCTACCGTGTACATCAGGGGTCCTTGTCTGGCACGAATTGTTCCAGATTGTCATTTCTCAGTCTTATAGTCCCGGGCTAACACTGGTTGTCCTATTTCGAAACTCCGAGTGGTCTTGTTATTTACATGCTGGAACTGTTTGTTTTCGACTTCCCTACGCACATGTGGTTTTAATAAATCCAACCTGGACCGCAACCTCCTGTTATAAAACATCATGGCAGGACTTTGATTTGACACTGCATGTGTGGCGTTTCGATATGCCATTAGGAAATTGTCCACCTTGTGTTGTAGTGGAATATGGTCTTCGCTCATGGCCTTTATCGCCTTTTTGAACGTTTGTACAAATCTCTCGGCCAACCCATTTGTAGCCGGATGATATGGGGCTGATGTATAGTGTTTCACCCCATTCTTCTTCATGAATTTCTGGAATTCTTCTGACACGAACTGCGGTCCATTGTCTGAACATATCTGTTCTGGCAATCCATTTCTTGCAAATATGGTTCTTAGAACTGCGATCGTCTTTTCCGAGGTAGTGGTCGCCATCTTAATCACTTCTGACCATTTAGAATGTGCGTCTACCGCTATCAAAAACATGGAATCCATGAATGGACCTGCAAAGTCGATATGTACATGCTGCCATGGGGTTGAAGGCCATTCCCATGGATGCAGCGGTGCAATTGGAGGAGCATTTTGAACTTTTTGGCACCCTGAGCAGCTTTTAGTCAGATCCTCTATTTGTTTGTTGATACCTGGCCACCACACATAAGCCCTAGCAAGGCTTTTCATCTTGACTCCCCCCAGATGACCTTCATGCAGCTCCTTTAGAACTCTCTCCCTTAATTTAGGAGGAATAATCACCCTTGTTCCATACATCAATGTTCCTTGACAAACGGACAGCTGTTCTCGTCTGGCTGAGAATGCCGGTAACAGTGGTTCGCCATGTGCTGGCCATCCCTTCACTGTCAATTCGTAGACCCGAGACAGTGTCAGGTCATTCCTGGTCTCTCTCTCAATATTCGCATTGGTGACTGGCAAACATTCGATGATGGTCGAGTGAAATAACTCAACAGGGCCAACTGTCGGTGCCTCTTCCGCTGTAGGTAGTGGCAGGCGCGACAGCCCATCAGCATTACCATGTTGCTTTGTACCTTTGAATTCAAACTCATATTGATGTGCCCCTAGGAAAAGGGACCATCTCTGGAGCCTCTGCGCTGTCATCACCGAAACACCCTTCTTAGGGTTAAAAATGGAAACCAACGGCTGGTGGTCTGTCAGCAGCGTAAACTTTTGGCCTTGCAGGTAATGATTAAATTTTTTTACTCCCCACACGAGGCTGAGAGCCTCCCTATCTATCTGAGCATAGTTGCGCTCAGCAGAGGTCAATGATCTGGATGCGAACGCGACTGGTCTTTCCAAGCCATTTGGCAACTTATGTGATAGCACTGCCCCAATACCATATGGAGAAGCATCACAAGCTAAACGAAAGGCAGCGTTGGGTTAAAGTGAGCCAACACTTCCTTAGAGGTGATCAATGCCTTGCTTTTGTGAAAAGCCCGCTTACAGTCCTCGCTCCACTTCCATGGCACTCCCTTTTGTAGAAGAGCATTCAGCGGGTGTAGCACCGTGGATAAATTTGGCAGAAACTTATGGTAATAGTTAATCAACCCTAGGAACGACCTCAACTGGGATACATTTTCCGGAGCGGGAGCCTTCACAACAGCTTCGATCTTGTCAGGTGACTTGTGAAGCCCCTCCTGGTCAATGACGTGACCACAGTACGAGATTCGCTTCTGAAAGAACTCACATTTCTGGCGACTAACTCGAAGTCCATACTCTTTCAATCTGGTGAGCACCTGTTCCAAATTAGCAAGGTGTTCCTCATCATCATCTCCTGTAATAAGAATGTCGTCCAGATAGCATTGTGTGCCAGGAATTCCCTGTAATACCTGCTCCATGGCCCTTTGCCAAATCGCTGGAGCCGATGCCACTCCAAAAAACAGTCTATTATACCGATATAAGCCCTTATGCTTGTTGATCGTGAGATACAGGTGTGACGCTTCATCAACTTCCATCTGTAAGTACGCCTGCGCCAGGTCTATCTTGGTGAAGTGTTTCCCGCCAGACAACGAAGAGAAGATATCCTCAATCCGCGGAAGCGGATATTGCACCGTGTGAAGAACCGGATTAACAGTGATCTTGAAATCGCCACAGATGCGAACCTTCCCCGGTTCCCCCGGCTTGTTGCTCAATGAACGCTTCATGACGGGAACAATGGGTGTGGCCCATTCGCTCCAGTCCACCACCTTTGACAGTACTCCTGAATGTTCTAGCCCTTCCAGCTCAGCTTCCACAGCAGGTCATATCGCATAAGGTACCGGTCTGGCTTTGAAAAATTTCGGGTTTGCAGGTTCTTCAACCTTGATGTTTGCCGTAATTCCTTTCAGTGTTCCCAGTCCCTGTTGGAACACCTCCTTAGCATCGTCCAATATTCTGGACAGTCGTTTAGGTTTGACATCGTCCTTTTTACCGGAATCTACAGTTAGTGCTTTTAAGGAATGCCAGTCCATATTTATTCTCCTGATCCATTCCCGTCCCAGTAGTGGTGGACCTCCCTCAGGTAACACATACAAGTCCATTCCTTTGCTTTCTTTACCCTTGTGGGCCACCTTTACTTTTATCTTTCCGATGGGGTACACTCTTTGCCCCGTGTATGTTTTGAATACAATCTCTGTATCCCTTAGGGGAATGTGTGAGAATAACCTTTTGTAATCTTGCTTATTCATGACCGTCAATGCCGATCCCGTGTCCAATTCCATCTTCACTTGGACTCCTGCTATCTGGAGTGTAACCCAAATAGTTTGGTGGTCTGCTGTGTTACCCACATTATGTATTCTTAGACAACTCAGTTCCTTACTGCTGGAGTCTGAATCCGTCTTCTGTTCATCCGAACTGTTCTCTGTCACCTTGTGTACTTTTTTGTACTTCTTCTGTAGTGACTTTTTGTTGCTGGTCTTCTTTCCTGACCGGCATACTTTCGCTATGTGACCGAGGCTGCCACATTTTCTGCATTCTTGATCTTTGAACCAGCACTGGTTCTGATCGTGCGTTGTCCTTCCGCAACGATAGCACTTTACTGCACCCAATGCCATTTGATTGGTGCTGAGTTCCGATGGCCTTAGCTGCATTTCCGCGGTGCCTCGTGCTGCCGCCTCGTGCGATGCTGCAATGGTGACAGCTTTATCTAACGTAAGGTCCTTTTCCTCTAGCAGTCGCTTCTGAGTTCCTTCTTTTAATAGTCCACACACAAACTTATCTCTCAGAGCATCTGCTAGTCCTGTACCAAACTGACAGTACTTTGATAGCTTGCGCAGTTCAATTAAGAATTCAGCGTTGCTTTCCTCTTTCAGCTGCGTTCTTCTGTAAAATTTAAATCGTTCCGCTATCAGCAGCGGCGTGGGGTTTAAATGCTCTTGCAGGATAGTAACAATATTCGCGAAAGTCTTATCCGCCGGTTTATCTGGTGTTACAAGGTGCCTTAATAACCTGTACGTCTTTGCACCCATCGAGTTTAATAGGGTTAGTGCTTTCTTTTCAGCCGGTATCTCATTTGCTGTACAATAAACTTCAATACGCTCCACATAAGTAGCCCAATCTTCGACATCGCTATCAAAAGCAGTGATGGTACCGTTTTTAGGCATCCTTGTAAGTTTCTTTAAGTATTTTATTTTTCCAAAATGGCGGCTTCCCGCGCTTGGCGGCTTTTCCCGCGCTTGTCTTCTTCCTGCGCCGACTAAAATGGCGGCTTCCCGCGCTTGGCTTCTTCCCCCGCTGGCTACAATGGTGATTACCACGCTGTTGCCGTTCTCGCCTCCCAGCAGTCCTTAATTTCCCCCGACGCTGCTGCTTTTACTCCCCGCTGTCCTTGTGGGTATTAGTGCTTCCTTTCTTGCTGCGCGTCTTTTCCGATTGCAGCCCGGCCCTTTACACCGGCTGCGCTCGAGTTCTCCGCCCTTTTTCCTCCGGTCTCGCCGCCCTTCTCCACTGACAACGCGGCCGACTTTCTGCCCATGTCGCTAGATCGGCTTACCCACCGCCGTGGAAGAAGGATGATCACTGCCTGTCGCTGATGGTGGACTTCGTGGTCAGCAATTCCAACCCGGGTTCTCGATGCCTCCTGTGCGAATGCGGTGCTCAGCAGGATGATGAGGGCGGATGCCTCTTCTCGATGCCCGTTCTGGGGACGAAGCTGCCTTGGATGCAATTGCCGCTGGGTAAGATCGACTCGTCGCCACTGTTGAGTCTGTGTGTTCCAGATATACTTATTTTAAATAACTGGACACAGACAACAGGAAAAACTTAAACAGGTCTTAACTACTTGAAGGTCAGGGCTGAACTGCTTTACAAATTACTACACAGAGCTTATATACCGGTGTGGTCACCACCGGTACTACAATATACAGTAGCAAGAGAAAGTAGTCCAACTTCTTAATGTAGTTCTCTTAAGGTGGTACAGGTTACATACACCACAAGCTGAGGAGTCCATTACTGATCGCCGGGAAAGGCCTCTTCCTGACGTGTACTGACCGTGGTTTGCGGCCGGGGGTCAGGAACAAGCACCATCACCATGGGTAGAGACAAAATGGCTGGGGGGGCAGGGTGGTGGTGTGGGAGTCATAACAACATTATCTGACCCCAATCTGCATTTATTTATTAGGCTGTTTCCTGCCATTTCAATCGTGATCCACCTGGACACATGAATGGTGTTATTCAATGCGTCCTTTCCCGCACAACTTTGACCCCATTATTTGTAGGGGGTGGCGTGTGGCCAGTCAGTTATGCCACTGACTGCCTGTGAGCGGTTCGAATCACTCCCACACCCCTGGGTTCTAGACACCGGACTTAGGTGCAGGCGGCGATACAGAAAAACGGGTAGACAATTGGTTTGGTACAAGAAAACCATGAACATTATTAAACGATGATAAAAATTACTAATACTGAGAAAATCACTATGTAGTTACAGGCTTATCAAAAAGAAAATACACTCAAACGGGAATGGGGAACACACGGCACATCAAGGGAAAACAAACTACATTAACAATCCCCTTATCCTTATCCCACCCCTATACCTAACTAGATTAAGCTAAGAGGGGCCAGGAATTCATGCTCACCGAGTCAAAATCTGCTGAGTTGTAAGATTTGCAAAATTTCTGCATCTCCCCGAAGGTTATTACTAATAAATGGGACCCTGCATGGAAATTTTAAATTGAAAAGGGTACCCAAGATGGCGTCCGTGCCTCGTGGCAGAAAGCCTGTGGGATTCCAAAATGGATTCTGCAGTGCACACAGCTTGGGAGAAATCGAAACTAAGGCTGCAGGCTTTCTGTGAAGAGAAACTTTGTATTTTGGAACAAGACAGGAATCTGAATTATGTATTAGACCGAATTGGAGGCAGATCTAAATTCAGTAAGGCCTATAGTTAAAGCCATCAAACAGTCTGCATACATAATCGGAAACAGATTAAAACAGCCATTGAGGCTGGACAAGCCCATCAAAGAACTTTCAGGACAATACAAGTCAATTATTGGGCCGGTAGATGTGATTACTGGCCATCTAAAAACTGTCAGTATAGATTGCTACCATTGTTTAAACTAGCCCGCCAAGTTTAATACAAAGAACTAACCTGATTTGGCGCGAAGATAAGGATTTTCAAAAGGGGTATAACTGAAGGCTCCGGGTAGCAATCTCGCTCGCTTTGCTCTTGCCCTTGATTCTGCTCTCATGGCTCCGGCCCCATGGGCTGCTGCTCATACTCGTGCCCTGGCCTCGTGATGGGTTCTCTCCCCGGAGCAGATTTTCAGTAGCCAAAAACACCATACCAACTGCTAGGAAGCGGAGCAAGGCCCAAGTCCACAGCCATCCAGGATGCCTAGGCCGCAGAAAGGGGCGAGATGAAGTTGAGCAGGTAGCCCAGGACTCGTATAGTAGTCCGACGAGACCAGACGAGTGGAGACGAAGAACACGATAATAACTCGATAAGGGCAGAGCAGGGCAGCGAAAAATGTATCGATAATAATACCAAGCGTCTAGTTATAAGCTGACGCTTGGGGAAGAAAGTCCTTGAGGACGGTGGGGACAAACACCTTGAACACTGCAAATAAACGCAGGTGTCCACGCCATGACGAATATGCTAGCGTTCGAAGGATGGGTAGTGCAGGGGGGCATCTTTTCCGTGGTTTACGGTAATTTACCTAGTCAGCAGCCTTTGCCTGCTACACTGTAAACCAATTTAAACAGCGGTTTCGAATCGCTACCCCACCTTCCAGTTCTGACTGGAGGGCTTATAATTAATGATATATTAAAACGGACAACTAGTCTGGGTGTGAGAAAGTCAAACTTTATTTAAACTAAAGAAACTATGGTCAAATTTTAAACTATACCACACGAACACAGTAATTACAGTAAAATTGCTTAAATGGGGGAAAGCAGATGGCAAAAATGAGGGATTAATGGCTACAATGTTGATTAAACAATCTTAGCAATTTCCCCTTAATTACCACCCCCTAACTCCTTACTAGGTTGCCTTGCTGAGGAGTCAGAAACCTGCTCACCTGGTGTCCAAGGAAGTAAGAGAGAGATCGCTTCCCAAGAGCTACCTTTATATCCTGCCAACTCCTGCTTGACGCTGAAAAAGTCTGTGTGCAAAACTCGTGCCCAAAAGTTCCAATATACTAGAGAAGGACTGTGATTGGCTGATTCAAAGTGGTTGGAGTGGTTTAATGTGTCTGCACTCTGGGGCCAAAGTGTACCCGCCCACATCCGGAGTTCACCTGGGCAAAAACAAAAGGGAATCCAACTGCCCTATTGTTCTGAGTAATGGGTGATTCAAACCCATCCATACTGATCTGTCCCCTATCAAAGTCCTTTTTCCGGGGTTTAGATGTATCCATTGCGTGTAAGTGGTGTTGAAATGGGGCTAGATTGCTGTGTAAACAGAGCCGATTGTTCTGTGGTTTAGTTCAAGTGGGTTAATCCCTTAAGTCAATAAACAAACATCGATTGCTTCTGAGAAGGGAACTCCCTTTGATTGGCAGGTCTGACTGCCACTGTATTTGATCCTCCCAATTTTTCACAGACATACTCCACGAGCTGTGAGCTGCTTTTGTCCTTTTGGCCATGCTTTCTGATGGCCGTTTTTTAAACCCCTTTTACAATTACCAAACTCCAGGGAACAATTTTATTAAAATGTACTGTCTTAAAGTGTGCGAATTTTTACACAGAGCTCCTCGATTCTGGTGTTGTCAACGTGCTGCAACGCAGCCTTTTGCGGTTCTGGGCATGTTTTAAAAACACCGCCCAACTCAGAGGCAATTCAAATCACGTAATTCTTCGTCCACGATGTGGACCAATATTTTCCGATCTTCAAGGATTTAGGGGATTTTGCGAACCCCTACAGTCTGCCCTTTCGATACTTCCAACTTGATTGTAGTACCCACTCGAAGGTGTGAGCAAAATTTTCTGACCCCCGACAAACAACCAGCCCCTGTGTTTACCTATAGCTACCTACCATTGATCCCCCGACCCGTCTATCCCCCTAAAATTTGAGAAAAACCATGGTACGGTAGGCATCTTACAGATACATCATTTTGCAATAAGGGGTCTAATACCCCTGCATCACTTGTTACATTATACAATGCAATCAAAATTTGCAATCACTTGTTACATTACAACTTATTACAAAATGTTGCAATCTTAGTCTTACATTGTAATCAAAATGATCCCAAGCACGGAGAGGGTCCCACGCCTCTGCTCAACTTGGAGTTGTCACAAAATGATCCGAAGCACGGAGAGGATCCTACGCCTCTGCTCAACTTGGGGCTGTAACACAAAATACAAAAAAACTTGAACAACATGCTTAAACAAACCCCGACCATCACGTGCCAATGATGGGTCAGGAAATTCGAGTGGGTATTGCTCCTCCCACTCGGGCAGTAAATGTTCCTTCCACCCCCCTTGAATGGTCTTGGACTTTTAAAACATGCAAAATGGATTCACAGACCAGCCTTCTCCGCCAGCCCCGAGCCGTTCCCTTGTACCTATGTGGAGGCGGGGTACCCCTCATGTTTAAAATTACCTTGGCACAGACTGAGACCGGGGAGTATGGGATCGCGACTCCCAGTCCCTCCCCCTCCCATCTTCGCTCGACTGGCTGCAGAAAATGATGGGTGCCTGTGTGGCAGCTCTCCCTGGCCCCACACTCAAACTTGGATCCCAGATCCGGCCACCGACTCATCCACCCCAGCCACACTTACACTCTAACTTTGCCCGTGGGCCCCCGGGTGAGTTCCTCCCTTCCCCGAACAAACCCACGTGACTCTTGGGTCTCCCCCTCCCCTTTACAATCTTTCCCGGGCCGTCACCACCCACTCCTGGGGAACACGTTCCTATCTGACAAGGCGCCCACGATTCCCCATCATGACTCCTCAACAGTGAGGTCTCCCGCAAGTGAACTTCGGTCAGGATAGTGCTGGGTTGGGGGCTGTGCCCCACACAGCTGGGGCCATCTCTTCCACGTAGGAGGAGTAGGCAAGTTCATAAGAACATAAGAAATAGGAGCAGGAGTAGGCCAATCGGCCCCTCGAGCCTGCTCCACCATTCAATAAGATCATGGCTGATCTGATCCTAACCTCAAATCTTCTATCACTCTGCATCCACCCGAACCCATGTGATCTCCCGGGAGAGGCGAGAAACCAGATAAAGACCCAATGGCCAATTTGGGAGAAAAAAATCTGGAAAATTCCTATCCGACCCATCTAGGTGATCGAAATTCTTCCAGGAGATCACTCTGTCCCTATATGTTCTACAGTACTTACCTTCTGTAAAGACGATCTCCACCCCAGCCAGGAACAGGAATAAAACCATCTCCTGAAATCTAACACAGAATTAGAACACAGTAGGAGCAGAACCAGGCTACACGGCCCCTGGGCCCACTCCACTACCCACAGGGCCATGACCATTCCGAACCTAGACTCATGTCCAATTTCCTGCCCGCTCCCCGTAACCCTTAATTCCCTTTACTTCTAGGAAACTATCTATTTCTGTTTTACATTTATTTAATGATGTAGCTTCCACAGCCTTCTGGGGCAGCAAATTCCACAAACCCACCACCCTCTGAGTGAAGAAGTTTCTCCTCATCTCAGTTTTGAAAGAGCAGCCCCTTATTTTAAGATTATGCCCCCTAGTTCTAGTTTAACCCTTCATTGGGAACATCCTCACCGCATCCAACCGATCAAGCCCCTTCACAATCTTATATGTTTCAATAAGATCGCCTCTCATTCTTCTGAACTCCAATGAGTAGAGTCCCAATCTACTCAACCTCTCCTCATATGACCACCCCCTCATCCCCGGGATTAACCGAGTGAACCTTCTTTGTACTGACTCGAGAGCAAGTTTGTCTTTTCTTAAGTATGGAAACCAAAACTGTATGCAGTATTCCAGGTGCGGTCTCACCAATACCTTGTACAACTGCAGCAATACCTCCCTGTTTTTATATTCTATCCCCCTAGCAATAAAAGCCAACATTCCATTGGCCTTCTCACAGAATCACAGAATCCCCACAGTGCAGATAGAGGCCATTTCGGCCCATCGAGCCTGCACCGACACATATCCCACCCGATCCCCGTAACCCCTACATCAACACATATCCCACCCTATCCCCGCGTATTTAATCCCCCTAACACTAAGGGTCAATTTATCATAGCCAATCAACCTAACCCACACATCTTTGGACTGTGGGAGGAAACCGGAGCACCCGGAGGAAACCCACGCAAACACGGGGAGAATGTGCAAACTCCACACAGACAGTCGCCCGAGACTGGATTCGAACCCGGGTCCCTGGCGCTGTGAGGCAACAGTGCTAACCACTATGCCACCATGCTGCTTGATCACTTGCTGCACCTGCATACTAACTGTGGTAAACCACGTTCACTATCGTATCACTGTTAGTAGTTAGCACTGTTCACCACTGTTCGTTATAACTGTATCACTGACCACTATTGTATCACGGTACGAGGTCGCCTCTTGCCACACTGCTATACCTGGGATGACCACCGCCGACTCCGCCTTGGCTCCACCCACCAGGCCAGGTATAAAGGTGAGCGACTGACTGGTATTCCTCCTGCTTGGATCGGATCACCCACGAGAGTGGGCTCTGTTATTTAGTCAATAAAAACCTTTAGTCACCTTCGTAACTCTTCGCCTTTTATTGGAGGAATTGATAGGTATATCAATTTTATTGACTAAATTTAATGATGTCCGACAACGAGTCACAACCGGCGGAGGAGCCACCAGCGCAGCTCCCAGGAGCACAGCCACACCAGCCAGCTTGGCTGCGAGCCCTCAGACCGCCGTACCTGGACCTGAACCCACGAGCAGCAAACTCAGCCGCAGACTTTAAACACTGGCTGGTCTGCTTCGAATCATACCTGAGAGAATCCAGCGTCCCTCAGGCATCCAAACTAAGT
Organism: Somniosus microcephalus; assembly: GCF_052327205.1. Taxonomy (NCBI): domain Eukaryota; kingdom Metazoa; phylum Chordata; class Chondrichthyes; order Squaliformes; family Somniosidae; genus Somniosus; species Somniosus microcephalus. Next base: position 324,904,167 of record NC_140987.1, on the reverse strand, counting down.
GTCCTGCAGGCGCAACTGAGCCCGAGAGTATACACTCTCATCGAGGACATGACTACCTACGAGACCGCCATCAACCTGCTGAAACAGAAGTACCGGACCCCGGTAAACTACATGTACGCTAGGCACCTCCTAAGATCACGGCCGCAACAGCCAGGAGAATCAGTAGCCGAATTCTCACAGGCGCTATATGCACTCGCCAGGAACTGTGACTTTAAATCGGTGTCGGCAGCCGAAAATACTGAAGATAATATCCGCGACGCATTCCTGAAAGGCCTACGGTCCGAGTACTCACGGCAAAGACTGCTGGAAGCTAAAGACCTCAGCATGGAAAAAGCTGAAGCCCTCGCTATCTCCCTGGAAGTGGCCCACCAAGATCAGGAAGCATTCACCAGGTACTGCTCGCGACCCTGGGACTCGGGCCCGACCCCTACCACAGCACCCTTCCCAGCGCCGCCCCCGGGACCTACCTCTGCGTCGGCGTCCCGGACCCGACCGGCCCCGCCACCCCCGGCACCGGCCCCGACATCGGGCATCCGCGATCGGGCCGCCGGCTGTTTTTTTTGTGGCCAGGAGAAGCACCCGAGGTCGCGCTGCCCAGCCAAGAACTCCACATGCAGAACCTGCCTGAAGAAAGGCCACTTCTCCAAGGCCTGCAGGAGCGGATCCTCAGAGGCCAGCAGTGCCGCATGCGAACTATGGGGGCGGCCATCTTCGTTTAGGGCAACTGAGGCCAGCATCCCCACACATGAGTCATGGGGGTGGCCATCTTTGTTTAGGGCAACTGAGGCCAGCATCCCCACACATGAGTCATGGGGGCGGCCATCTTTGATTAAGGCAACCGACCCCAATAGTGCCTCATGTGAGCTACGGGGGCAGCCATCTTCTCCGTCATTTTGCCCTACCTCGTGGGAGACGCCATTTTACTCACCACGCCCGACCGCCTCGCCCGCAGATGACAACGACTCGCTCAGCTACACACTAGCTTCCGTCACCCTGGACCAAGCCCGCCCGCACCATCTGTCCAAGTCAATGATGGACATCAAAGTGAACGGCCACGCCACGACCTGCCTGTTCGACAGCGGAAGCACGGAGAGCTTCATCCACCCAGACACGGTGAGCCACTACTCCCTCTCTGTCCTACCAACGCGCAGCCGAATCTCGATGGCATCGAGGTCCCACGCCACGGACATCAGCGGCTACTGTGTCGTGACCCTGTCGGTTAAGGGCACGGAGTATAAAAACTTTAAACTCCTCGTCCTCCCCCATCTCTGCGCTGCCGTCCTACTAGGGCTGGACTTCCAATCCCACCTCCAAAGCGTAACCCTAGCATACGGTGGACCCCTCCCCCCACTCACAGTCAACAACCAGCAAACGTTAAACCGCCCACCGCGTAACACCTGCAGCCTCTCCACCCTCAAGGTCCCGCCACCCTCTCTGTTTGCTAACCTTACCCCTGACTGCAAACCCGTCGCTACCAAGAGCAGGCGGTATAGCGCCGGGGACAGAGCCTTCATTAGCTCTGAGGTGCGGCGCCTCCTGAAAGAGGGCATTATCGAGGGGAGCAGCAGCCCCTGGCGTGCCCAGGTCGTAGTCGTAAAGACCGGCGATAAAAACCGCCTGGTCATCGACTACAGCCAGACCATAAACAGATATACCCAGCTGGACGCATACCCCCTCCCCCGCATATCTGACATGGTCAATCAGATTGCACAGTATAAAGTATTCTCGACCATCGACCTGAAGTCGGCCTACCACCAACTCCCTATCCACCCTGAGGACCGCCAGTATACCGCCTTCGAGGCGAATGGGCGCCTATACCACTTCCTTAGGGTCCCCTTCGGTGTCACTAATGGGGTCTCGGTCTTCCAAAGGGAGATGGACCAGATGGTTGACCAGAACGAACTGCAGGCTACATTCCCCTACCTAGATAACGTCACTATCTGCGGCCGCGACCGGCAGGAACATGACGCGAATCTGGAGAAATTCCTCCGTACGGCCCAACGGCTGAACCTCACCTACAATAAGGAGAAATGCGTGTTTAACACCACACGCCTTGCCATCCTCGGCTGCGTAGTGGAGAACGGAATCATCGGCCCCGACCCAGAAAGAATGCGCCCCCTCATGGAGCTACCCCTCCCCCACTGCCCTAAAGCACTTAGGAGAACCCTGGGGCTTTTCGCCTACTATGCCCAATGGGTACCCAATTACGCGGACAAAGCCAGACCCCTCCTGAAAGCCACTTCCTTCCCCCTCACGGAGGAGGCGTGCGCGGCCTTCTCCCTCATTAAGGGAGACATAGCCAAGGCCACGATGCACGCAGTGGACGAGTCCATCCCCTTCCAGGTGGAGAGCGACGCATCCGACTTCGCCTTAGCCGCCACCCTAAACCAGGAGGGGAGGCCAGTGGCCTTCTTCTCAAGGACCCTACAGGGCCCCGAGATCCGACATTCGTCGGTCGAGAAAGAGGCCCAGGCGATCGTGGAGGCAGTACGGCGCTGGAGGCACTACCTGGCAGGCAAACGATTTACCCTCCTCACCGACCAGCGTTCGGTGGCTTTCATGTTTAATAACAAGCTGAAGGGCAAAATCAAGAATGACAAGATTTTGAGATGGAGAATCGAGCTCTCCACCTACGATTATGAGATCTTGTACCGGCCAGGCAAGCTGAACGAATCCCCTGATGCCCTTTCACGAATGACATGCGCCAGCGCGCATATCGATAGGCTTCAGACCCTCCACGACCAGCTCTGCCACCCCGGAGTCACCAGACTCTACCATTTCATTAAGGCCCGCAACCTGACCTACTCCATCGAGGAGGTCAGGACCATGACCAGGAACTGCCAGACCTGTGCGGAGTGCAAACCGCACTTCTATAGGCCGGACCGAGCAAGCCTGATCAAGGCCACCCGCCCCTTCGAGCGCCTGAGCATCGACTTTAAGGGGCCCCTCCCGTCCTCTGACCGTAATGTGTACTTCCTCAACATCGTTGATGAGTACTCCCGTTTCCCCTTTGCCTTCCCCTGCCCCGACATGACCAGTAGCACGGTCATCAAGTGCCTGAATGCCCTCTTCGCCTTGTTCGGGTTCCCGAACTATATACACAGCGACCGGGGCTCCTCCTTCATGAGCGAGGAACTCCGGCAATTCCTCCTAGAGAGAGGTATTGCAGCAAGCAGGACCACCAGCTACAACCCCAGAGGTAACGGTCAGGTGGAAAGAGAGAACGCGACGGTATGGAAGGCCGTCCTCTTAGCCTTAAAGTCTAAGGGCCTCCCAACCTCCCGCTGGCAAGAAGTCCTCCCGACAGCGCTGCACTCCATCCGGTCATTACTTTGCACGGCCACTAACACCACCCCCCATGAACGAATGTTCGTTTTCCCCAGGAAGTCGACTACGGGAACCACTCTACCAACCTGGCTGACCGCCCCGGGGCCGGTCTGGCTGCGGAAACACGTGAGGGCCCATAAAACGGACCCCCTGGTCGAGAGGGTGAACCTCCTGCACGCCAACCCCCAGTACGCCTACGTGGCGTACCCAGACGGGCGGGAGGACACTGTCTCCCTACGAGACCTCGCACCCTCAGCCGATCCGGAAACACCGCCACCACCCCCCCCAACCCCAGCCCAGGTAGACGGCATGCCGGAACCCCACGAGCCCTCGCCGACCACGCAAACACCAGCATCAACACCGGATAAGGCACCAGCACCGGATAAGGCAACACCACCGCTGCGGCGATCGGAGAGGCTTACGAAGCCTCCGGACAGACTGACCTACCAGAATTGGTAGTACACTTCACCCCGCCGGACTTAATTCTAAACAAGGGGTGAATGTGGTAAACCACGTTCACTATCGTATCACTGTTAGTAGTTAGCACTGTTCACCACTGTTCGTTATAACTGTATCACTGACCACTATTGTATCACGGTACGAGGTCGCCTCTTGCCACACTGCTATACCTGGGATGACCACCGCCGACTCCGCCTTGGCTCCACCCACCAGGCCAGGTATAAAGGTGAGCGACTGACTGGTATTCCTCCTGCTTGGATCGGATCACCCACGAGAGTGGGCTCTGTTATTTAGTCAATAAAAACCTTTAGTCACCTTCGTAACTCTTCGCCTTTTATTGGAGGAATTGATAGGTATATCACTAACTTTTTGAGTTTCGTGCACCAGGACCCCCAGATCCCTTTGTACTACAGTACTTTCCAGTTTCTTGCCATTAAGATAATAACTTGCTCTATGATTTTTCCTGCCAAAGTGCATAACCTCACACTTTCCAGTATTGTATTCCATCTGCCAAATCTCTGCCCACTTACTTGGCCTGTCTATGTCCCTTTGCAGGTTTTTTATGTCCTCCTCACTCACTACTTTCCGTCCCATCTTTGTATCATCTGCAAACTTTGATATGTTACACTCGGTCCCCTCCTCCAAATCGTTAATATAGATTGTAAAGGGTTGGGGACCCAGCACTGACCCCTGTGGAACACCACTAGTTACTGGTTGCCAATCTGAGAATGAACCATTTATCCCAACTCTCTGCTTTCTGTTAGAGAGCCAATCCTTCACCCATGCCAGAATATTACCCACAATCCCATGATTTTTTATCTTGAGCAATAATCTTTTGTGTGGCACCTTGTCAAATGCCTCTTGGAAGTCTAAATACACTACGTCCACTGGTTCCCCTTTATCCACCCTGTATGTTACTTCCTCAAAAAACTCAAGCAAATTTGTCAAACATGACTTCCCCTTCATGAAACCATGCTGAGTTTGTCCTATTAAATTATGTTTATCCAAATGTCCCATTACTGTCTCCTTAATAATGGACTCTAACATTTTACCAACCACAGATGTTAGGCTAACAGGTCTATAGTTTCCAGCCTTCTGTCTACTACCCTTTTTAAATAAGGGTGTTACATTAACAGTTTTCCAATCTGCCGGGACCTTTGCTGAGTCCAGTGAGTTTTGGAAAATTATTACCAATGCATCCACAATTCCTACCGCCACTTCCCTCAAGGCCCTAGGATGCAAGCCATCAGGTCCAGGGGATTTATCCGCCTTGAGTCCCATTATTTTACCAATTACCACTTCCTTAGTGATTTTAATCATATTTAGTTCCTCCCCCCCTAGAGCCCCCTGTTTGTCCAGTGTTGGGATATTCTTAGTGTCCTCTACTCTAAAGACTGATACAAAATAATTGTTCAGTGTTTTTGCCATCTCCATGTTTCCCACCATTAATTTCCCGGTCTCATCCTCTAAGGGACCAACATTTACTTTAGCCACCCTTTTTCTTTTTATATAACTATAGAAACTTTTGCTGTCTGTTTTTGTACTTTTTGCTCATTTACTTTCATAATCTATCTTCCCTTTCTTAATCAATCTTTTAGTTATTTTTTGCTGTCTTTAAAAGACTTCCCAATCTTCCATCCTCCCACTAGATTTGGCTACCTTATATGCCCTTGTTTTTAGTCAGATCATGTACCGTCTTACCCTTTAATCTATTTTCCCAGTCCACTCTAATCAATTCCGCTCTCATGCCTTCATAGTCTCCTTTGTTCAAGCTCAGCACGCTTGTTTGAGATCCACCCTTCTCACCCTCTAATTGAAAATGGAATTCAACCATGTTATGGTCACTCATTCCAAGGGGATCCTTTACTAGGACATTTTTAATTAATCCTCTCTCATTACACAGGACCAAATCTAAGGTTGCTTGCCCCCTGGTTGGTTCAGTTCCATACTGCTCAAGAAACCCATCCCTAATACACTCAATGAAATTATCCTCAAGGCTGCTCTGCCCAATTTGATTTGTCCAGTTAATATGATAATTAAAATCCCCCATAATTATAGCTGTTCCCTTATTACAAGCCTCAACTATTTCCTGATTAACACTCCGTCCAACAGAGTTGCAACTGTTCGGAGGCCTATAGATTACACCCACTATTGCTTTTTCCTCTTATTATTCCTTATCTCCACCCAAACTGTTTCACTATCCTACTCCTTTGACCCAATATCATTTCTCTGTATTATAGTGATTCCTTCCTTTATTAACATAGCCACCCCACCTCCTCTCCCTTCCTGCCTGTCCTTCCTGATTGTTAAATAACCTGGTATGTTTAATTCCCAGTCATGGTCACCCTGCAGCCATGTTTCTGTAATGGCCACAAGATCATACCCATATGTCGTTATTTGTGCCGTTAACTCATTCATTTTGTTATGAATGCTACGTGCATTCAGATAAAGAACTTTCAAATATGTATTGTAACAATTAGTTCCTGTTTTTTCCCTTTATAGTATTTTACTTTTTACTCCATACCTTCTGTCCCTTCCTGATACATTCTGTTTCTTAATTCCCCCACTGCTACCTAAGTCTATGACCTTCTCTGTTGTCATTTCTATTAATTGCTCTCTAGAAACCTCCCCCCCACTAATTAGTTTAAAGCCCTCTCTACAGCCCTAGTTATATGATTCGCCAGGACTCTAGGCCCAGCACTGGCCAAGTGGAGTCCGTCCCAATGGAACAGCTCCCTCCTGTCCCAGTACTGGTGCCAGTGTCCCAAGAAGCAAAACCCATTTCTCCCACACCAGTCTTTGAGCCACGCATTTAACTCTTTAATTTTATTTATCCTAGCCAAATTCGCTCGTGGCTCAGGTAATAACCCAGAGATTATTACCCTTGAGGTTCTGTATTTTTAATTTGACCCCTAGCTGCTCATACTCCTTTAACAGAACCGTCTTCCTTTTCCTATCTACGTCGTTTGTACCAACATGGACCACGACAACTGGATCCTCCCCCTCCCACTCCAAGTTTCTTTCCAGCCCAGAAGAGGTGTCCTTAACCCTGGCACCGGGCAGGCAACACAGCCTTCAGGACTCCCGCTCTTGACTGCAGAGAACCCTAACTATCCCCCTAATGGTACTATCCCCTACCACTACAACATTTCTATTTACTCCCTCCACTTGAATGGCCCTCTGTACCACGGTGCTGTGGCCAGGTTGCTCATCCTCCCTGCAGTCCCCGCTCTCGCCCTCACAGGGAGTAAGAACCTCGATCCTGCTGGACAAGAGCAAGGGCTGCATCTCCTTCAACACTACATCCTGGATCCCTGTACCTTCCTCACTCGTAGTCACACCGTCCTGTCCCTGACCACGGACTTCATCTGCAGTAATTAAATTCATAGGTGTGACCATCTCCTGAAACATAGAGTCCAGGAACTTCTCCCCCTCCCTGATGTGTCGCAGTGTCTGAAGCTCGGTCCCAAGCTCCATAACATGGAACTTGAGTTCCTCTAGCAGCAAACACTTGTTGCAGATGTAATCACCGTGAGCCTCAATGAGGTCCACCGGCTCCCACATCTCGCAACAGTAACACATCACCTCCTCCATTCTATATAATTAATTAAATTTCTTATTATTAGTTATGAAGGCCCTGCCCGGATATAGATGATAATATCACAACACTATTCAATAGGACTTACCAACTTAAAGGTATAAAAGAGAAGAGAAGGAAGAAAGCCAACCAACCAGCTGATCACCAACCTCCTCCTTGAATACTGTCTGTGGGGCCTGTTTGGTTGACTTGTCTCGCTGCTCCGCCTCCGCAGTGCTGTCTAAGCCTGGGAGTGGGGGGGAATACAGAGCAAAAAACACACCCTCACCTCCCACTTGCCCGAATTCTCCCACTTACTAAAACTCCAGCAGCACTCAATGCACAAAGCACAAAGTTCCTCCAGACCCTGTCCGGTTTCTCCCGAAGGTCGCTGCGGGGTTTTCCTCTGGATTTGTCCAGTGGCGAGGTGATCCCCAACATTCTGTATCCATATCTTCCTTCGATGCCCAGCTCGGGCTGGGTGAACAGGGTTGCTTCTTCTTCTACTCTCCTGCAAAAGAACTTAAAAGGACATGCAGCCAGGTCTCACTGACCTGCTGCCTTAGGTGGAGGCATGGTTGGGTCCCTCGAGCTCGGACCAAAAATACAAACATTTGGCACACTTATAAACTTAAACTTTATACTTAAACTTGAAACTACCAGTTAATTTTAAACTTACAATTTACACCTTAAAGCAAGCTATGTACACATAGCTATAATACAAATGCCGCTCATCTCTGGGTGGCCAGGCTAATCTCTGGCACTGTCGCAGATTACTGCTGGCTGCAGCGAAGCTGGACTGCCTCCTGCCTCTGGTCCCTCGCAGCTTATGGCCGCTGGTTGGGGACCTCTGTTCTTTGGGTTCTCCCTTGTCCAGGAGACCGCCTTACTCCACTGTAAAGTGGGTGACCATCTTGTCTCAGGCTTGCGGACCCGCTGACACCTTCTGAGGGGCGTCTCTGTGGGGGAAACTTTGGCTGGCGGACCCTGAGCTTGGGTCACAGCCCTAGCTGGCTGGGAAACTTCACCCCCTGATGCAAACATCCCAGACTGTATAATATACCTGGCAGCCTGCTGGTAATCCAGGTTTGTCTCCTTTTCCCTACCCACTCCTGTACTGGGGGCAGGTATTCCCTCACCACCCACTGCTGGTGGCTGGAAATTTTCCTCCCCATGTCCAAAACCTGTTACCAGCTCCCCTCCAAGAGGAATTGCTATTCCTGCCTCCCCAGGGTCCCACATCATGGGGGGGACCACTCTGGAAGCGGGCTGGGAAGCTTGTCCCTTTAAACAGGTGACTGCGCCTGCACGAATCTCCTCCCCTGAGTCCCTCGGCAGAGGCTGTGAAGCCTCTGTCTTCAAACAGGCGATTACGCCTGCGCAAACCTCCTGAAAAAGAGACGCTGTGGTCCCACCGGCAACTGCGCCCGCGCAAACCTCCTCCTCAGAGTCCCGCGGCAGAGGCTGTGAAGCCTCTGGCTTCAAACAGACGATTGCGCCTGCACGGGAAAGCTGAGAAAGAGCCGCTGTGGTCCCGCCGGCAACTGCGCCTGCGCAAACTATCTTTTCAAAGGGCTGGGGAACTACTTCACTCTCACAGGCAACCGCGCCTGCGCATTCGATTTGTCTGAAAAAGATAGGAATAACCGCTGGGTCTTCCAAGCAGGCTACTGCGCCTGCGCGTATATGTTGGGAAGTGGGGACCTTTAAATGGCCGACTGTGCCTGCGCGCATGGCCTCACAGTGAGCAAGAGCCGCTCGGGGTTCTGAGTCCGCAACTGCACCTGCGCGAACCCGCTGTTGAGAAACCTCACCTCTCAGGTGCACGGCTGCGCCTGCGCAAACCTCCTGTTGGCAAAACTCTCCCCTCAGGCATGCGACTGCACCTGTGCGGGAAAACCAAGGAAGAGCCGCTTGGGGAATGGGCTGGGGAACTGCACCTGTGCGAGCCTGGTCTTGGGAATCCTCTTCCCTCAGGCGTGCGACTGCGCCTGCACGAACCTGCTGTTCAGAAGACTGGGGAATTCCTGCCTCCAGACCAGCGACTGCGCATGCACAGGCAGTCTTTTCAAAGTGCTGCTCCTCCCTGGAGCCCCCCAGGCGATTTTCTGTGATTGGATTTGCAGCAGCCTCCAGATTTCTAATCTCAGGTTGCTGTTTCTTTGTTTTAGAGCCACATAACTCCTTTAAATTTAAACTTAGGTTCGAATTGAAGCCTTGGCTAAAATTTAGGTCCCACTGGGGTGGGGAAGTGTCCCAATTTGTGGGCTGGACAACTTTTCCCTGGAAACAAGCCACAGTGCCTGTCTTTACAGGCTGTGAACTTGAACTTGTCTGGTCAGCAAACTCATGTTCTCTTACCCGGGTGGCTTTAAATGGGGAATTTTGGACTTGGACCTGCCTTTGGTCTGGGGCCAAAACTATCCCCTGTGTGCCTCCCTTGTCCTGGATTTCTGCTACCGGACCTGCTCTACAGGGGGTCCCAGAACTCTCCTTCCCTGTTCCCCTGCTTAAGCAGCTTAGTCCTCCTTAACTCCATACCCAAACTCTCTATCTTTCTGTTACATGGGGTATGATCTGCTCCACTAAACCTTTGGTCACAGGCCAGCTTATAAGCTGCCTTTACCTCCCTAACCATTCTCACAGTCTCATCACGTTCCTCTTTGAACTGTAAATTTGGCACTTTAGGAACTCTATCTTGTTTCTCGCATGGCTTTTGCCCTCGCTAGCTTCTTGGGTGAGGTGTGCGTTTTCCTCCTGGAGCCTCATCTCACTGTCCCTTGCCTCTGTGACTTCCTGCAAAAGGCGCTCTATAAATGCCTGGCATTTCGTGACCTCTAGGGTGAGGCGTGCATTCTCTTCCCACGCCCTCATCCCACTATCTCTGGCCTTATTCACCTCTCTTATGAGGTGTTCTACCTCTGCCTGGCATTTTTCAAGCTGGGACTCCCGATTCTTGGCCTCTTTAACCTCCTCCTGCACCCTCATCCCACCCTCCTTAACCCAGCCACCTATACTGAGGCTAAAGGGATCAAGGGATATGGGGAAAAGGCAGGGACAGGGTACTGAATTTGGATGATCAGCCATGAACACATTGAATGGCGGAGCAGGCTCGAAGGGCCATGATAGGTCAGCCTACATGCTGCCAGTAACATCCGCAGGGCTACCCACATACTGAAAACAAGAAAAGCAATAGCTGATGATTTCTCCAGATCCAGACCACTTATCATATCAAGAACTGCCTCCAGTCCTGCCGCGGTCGCCAATGTGTAGGGGGGCATCTTTTCTGTGGTTCACGGTAATTTACCTGGTCATCAGCCTTTGCCTGCTACACTGTAAACCAATTTAAACAGCGGTTTCAAATCGCTACCCCACCTTTCAGTTCTGACTGGAGGGCTTATAATTAATGATATATTAAAACGGACAACTGGTCTGGGTGTGAGAAAGTCAAACTTTATTTAAACTAAAGAAACTATGATCAAATTTTAAACTATACCACACGAACACAGTAATTACAGTAAAATTGCTTAAATGGGGGAAGGCAGATGGCAAAAACGAGGGATTAATGGCTACAATGTTGATTAAACAATCTTAGCAATTTCCCCTTAATTACCACCCCCTAACTCCTTACTAGGTTGCCTTGCTGAGGAGTCAGAAACCTGCTCACCTGGGGTCGAAGGAAGTAAGAGAGAGATCGCTTCTCAGGAGCTACCTTTATATCCTGCCAACTCCTGCTTGGCGCTGAAAAAGTCTGTATGCAAAACTCGTGCCCAAAAGTTCCAATATACTAGAGAAGGACTGTGATTGGCTGATTCAAAGTGGTTAGAGTGGTTTAATGTGTCTGCACTCTGGGGCCGAAGTGTACCCGCCCACATCCGGAGTTCACCTGGGCAAAAACAAAAGGGAATCCAACTGCCCTATTGTTCTGAGTAATGGGTGATTCAAACCCATCCATACTGATCTGTCCCCTTTCAAAGTCCTTTTTCCGGGGTTTAGATGTATCCATTGCATGTAAGTGGTGTTGAAATGGGGCGAGATTGCTGTGTAAACAGAGCCGATTGTTCTGTGGTTTAGTTCAAGTGGGTTAATCCCTTAAGTCAAAAATCAAACATCGATTGCTTCTGAGAAGGGAACTCCCTTTGATTGGCAGGTCTGACTACCACTGTATTTGATCCTCCCACTTTTTCACAGACATACTCCACGAGCTGCGAGCTGCTTTTGTCCTTTTGGCCATGCTTTCTGACGGCCATTTTTAAACCCCTTTTACAATTACCAAACTCCAGGGAACAATTTTATTAAAATGTACCATCTTAAAGTGTGCGAATTTTTCCACAGAGCTCCTCGATTCCGGTGTTGTCCACGTGCTGCAATGCAGCCTTTTGTGCTTCTGGGCACGTTTTAAAAACACTGTCCAACCCAGAGGCAATTCAAATCACATAATTCTTCATCCACGATGTGGACCAATATTATCCGATCTTCAAGGATTATGGGGATTTTGCGAACCCCTACAGTAGCAAAATCTAAGCAGTAAAAAGTGCTAATTGTCTCATCGATGTAACGTTACCGCCGACGACCGCCCGAGGGAGAAGAAGAGGAGCATCCATCGAGACGAGACGATGACGGTAGCGGAGGGGAGAAGGTGTGTCGCAGTGGCCGATCCAGCACTGCACCCCTGAAGACCACGTGGCGACGGGGTACCTAGAAGGACCAGAAACCAGACTTCAAAGCTCGCATTCTTTAACTGTTGGCTTTTGTCTTTGGATTGGTGAGCATGTATTCTGGCCTCTCATAGCTTAATCTAGTTAGATTTAGGGGGTGGGATAAGGATAAGGGGATTGTTAAGATAGTTGTTTTCCCTCGATGTGCCGTGTGTTCCCCATTCCCTGTATAAGTGTATTTGCCTGTAATGTTATAGTGGTAACTTCTTTTAAGACTGTATTAATGTTCCTGTTCAATAAAATCTTGGTTTTTGCTTGCATCCAAACCACCTGTCTACTCAAGTTTTCTGTATCGCTGCCTGTACCTAAGTCAGGTGCCTAGAACCCAGGGGCATGGGAGCGTTTCGAACCGCTCACAAACAGTCAGGGGCATAACTGACTGGGCGCACGCGCCACACACCCGCCACCCCCTTCAGAAATGGCGACTGCGGCAGAACACCGGCATCAGGGTTGCGATATGGTAGACAATGGTTCGGATGAGCGAACCGTTTTGGTGGAAAGGATTTCAAATTATGTGTTTAGCAAGGTGAATATCACTAAGAAGTTGATCACCACTCTGTTAAAGGCTGGGCATCCGGTACATGCAGCAGCCAAGTGAACAGAGGGAAAGGAACACAAGAAGTCCTTAGAGAAGGCAGTTTGGCTGATGTGCTTTAAGAAGCAGGTCCAGCTGCTGGACGGGCTCGTTGCCGCACAAGCAATCGAGTTAAGGGAGTCAGCCCTGGAGATCCAGGTTAAGGCTCTCGCAGGGGAAAATTTGTTAGTAGCTTTGCAGGCTTTGAACCAAGAAAGAGTGCATCTAGTGAGAGAACACAAGGCCCAGTTGGAATACCTACGGTGCCAAGACACCGAGGCCAAGGGAAATGAGTCAAGGTTGTGGGAGAAAAACACCCGCATGTCAAGGCAGGTTAGGGAACAGGAACAGAAAGTGCAGGAGGTAAAAGCCGCTTACAAGCTAACGAATGAACAGGGGTTTGAGGAGGCAGACCACGGACCCTGTAAAGAGAGGATAGAAAATCTGAGCCGGGCCCTCCAGAAGGCAAAAGGCATGGTATGCCTCATAAGTCCAAAGGCAGGTCAGGCAGATTTTATGGGGGACGAGGGGAGAGCAGTTTCAATGTCACCGGTAGTGCCTAGGGATGATCCGGTTGAGAGAGAGGAGACCTCACGACCACCACCCATAGCGCCAAGTTTCAGCAAGGTTTGGCAGCAAGGGGGGGTGGAAGCCAGAGTGGAGCCAGAGGTGGAGGCGGAGGTAGGGCAACCCCCGCCCGAAAAGTTGGAACTGGAACCAATGTGCCCAGCATGGCATCGGATGTTCGGCCCACCCCCCAATGGCAAAGATGAGGGACCCCTCCAAAACCAGTTCGTATTACCCTTTAACACCCAACAGCTTAGGGTTATGGTCAACCATATCATGAAGCTTTCCGCCAAGGGAGACCCCTCAATCCACTTCAGGGAAATAGAGCAGACCTCCAGCGTCAACGACTGCGATGACGCTGAGAAGGCCAAGACGCTGCTATTCTCCCTGGAGAGTAATCTCCTCCAATTCCTCGCTGAAGAGTGTAAGAAGGGACAGAGCTGGTACGAGGAGCTTAGAGACGCGGTTCTGGAGGCCATGGGGATGGATGAGGGAAGTCCTTTCTCCCGCGTGGAGAGGACAGTACAGCTCTCAGGGGAGACCCCGCAGGCTTTTGTGGAGCGGTTTTGGCCGGTGTACCGGAAAGCCTGCCCGGGGACGCAGGACTGGGGTTTCCTGAACGGGGATTCTCTGACGCATTGGCTCCGTTGTCTAGTGGCGAACAGCTTGCCACAGATCCGGGCAAAGGCAAAAGCCTGGTTCGAACCCAAAAATCCCCAGACCACAGAAATCATGGTAATTAGGCATCTCACTCTGGCCTATAAAAACGGTAGGGGAGCCGATGCACAGCCACCCAAGGGTAAGCTGATACGCTATCAATCACTCAAAAGACTGAGGTTAAGCGAGTAACTAACAGGCTTTTATTAACAAGAGAATGAAGGTGTGCCTCGAGTGGTCGACCAGTCCAGAATACAGAGGGACTGTGGAGCAGTCACCTTTATACCTGGACTCGTGGGAAGAGTCAGCCGAGGCATGTACAGACATGTACACAGTGGAATACAAACAGTGGTTTACCACATTCACCCCTTGTTTAAAAATGAGTCCGGCGGGGTGAAGTGTATTAAAAGTTTGTGTATTGGAGTCTCTCCGGAGGTCTTGTCTGCCGCTGTGATCGACGTGGCGACGGCAGGGGTAGTGAAGCTTCCGGCGTCGAGTCCCGCGTAGGCTGGGGCACTGGTGTGTAGTCCTCGTGGGTGTAGAGCGGGTCGCGGGGCCCAGGCGTGCCGTCTGCTGGGGTTGGATATTGGATCGTGGGGGTGGGTGGTAGTGGGTAGTGGGTTACTGGGGCCCCCGAGGGTGCGAGGTCTCGTATGGAGACTGTGTCCTCCCGCCCGTCCGGGTACGCAATGTAAGCGTACTGGGGGTTGGCGTGGAGGAGGTCGACCCTCTCGACCAGGGGTCCGTTTTATGTGTCCTCACGTGTCTTCTCAGTAGGGCCGGCCCTGGGGACGTCAGCCATGGCGGTAGCGATGTTCCCGATGTGGACTTCCTTGGGAAGACAAACATTTTCTCATGAGGGGTGGCGTTAGAGGCGGTGCAGAGTAGTGACCGAATAGAGTGGAGCGCATCGGGGAGCACATCCTGCCAGCGGGAGGTCGGGAGGCCCCTAGACTTTAAGGCTAGCAGGGCGGCCTTCCAAATTGTCGCATTCTCTCTTTCCACCTGTGCGTTCTCCCGGGGGTTGTAACTGGTGGTCCTGCTTGTGGCAATACCCCTAACGAGCAGGTACTGGCGGAGTTCGTCGCTCATAAACGATGAGCCCCAGTCGCTATGGATATAGCTGGGGAAACCGAACAGGGTGAAGAGGTCGTTCAGACATTTAATGACCGTGGCACTGGTCTTGTCCGGGCAGGGGATGGCGAACGGGAAACGGGAGTACTCATCAATAATGTTGAGGAAGTACACATTACGGTCGGAGGAGGGGAGAGGCCCTTTAAAATCAACGCTCAGGCGCTCGAAGGGGCGAGTGGCTTTTATCAGGTGAGCCCTGTCTGGTCTATAAAAGTGCGGTTTGCACTCAGCGCAGACTTGGCAGTTCCTGGTCATGGTCCTGACCTCCTCAATGCAGTAAGGCAGGTTGCGGGCCTTGATGAAGTGGAAGAACCTGGTGACCCCCGGGTGGCAGAGGTCATTGTGGAGGGCCCGCAGTCTATCGATCTGCGCGCTGGCGCAGGTGCCACGCGATAGAGCATCCGGGGGTTCATTGAGCTTCCCGGGCCGGTACAAGATCTCGTAATTGTCGGTGGAAAGTTCGATTCTCCCCCTCAAGATCTTGTTGTTTTTGATTTTGCCCCTCTGCTTGTTGTTAAACATAAAAGCAACTGAACGCTGGTCAGTGAGCAGGGTAAATCGTTTTCCGGCCAGGTAGTGCCTCCAATGACGCACAGCCTCCACAATAGCCTGGGCCTCCTTCTCAACAGCGGAGTGTCTGGTCTCCGGGCCCTGGAGGGTTCGTGAAAAGAAGGCCACGGGTCTCCCCGCCTGATTAATGGTAGCGGCCAGGGCAAAGTCGGACGCGTCGCTTTCCACCTGGAAGGGGATGGATTCGTCCACTGCGTGCATGGTGGCTTTGGCAATGTCTTCCTTGATACGGTGGAAGGCTAAGCGGGCCTCTGCCGTCAAGGGAGAAGAGGTGGACTTGATCAGCGGACGGGCCTTGTCCGCATAGTAGGGGACCCACTGGGCGTAATAGGAGAAAAACCCTAGGCACCTCTTCAGGGCCTTGAGGCAGTGGGGCAGTGGGAGTTCCATAAGGGGACGCAACTGGTCGGGGTCGGGACCAATGACTCCGTGTTCCACAACACAGCCAAGGATGGCGAGGTGGGTTGTGCGGAATATGCACTTCTCCTTGTTATATGTCAGGTTCAGGAGTTGGGCGGTGCAGAGGAATTTTTCGAGGTTTGCGTCATGGTCCTGCAAGTCATGGCCACAGATGGTCACATTGTCCAGATATGGGAAAGTGGCCTGCAACGCATTTTGATCGATCATCCGGTCCATCTCCCTTTGGAAGACGCCAAAGGGAACCCTAAGGAAGTGATAGAGGCGGCCGTTTGCCTCAAAGGCAGTATACTGGCGGTCCTCAGGGCGGATAGGGAGCTGGTGGTACGCTGATTTCAGGTCAATGGTCGAGAAGACGCGGTACTGCAGGATCTGGTTGACCATATCAGCTATGCGGGGGAGTGGGTAAGCGTCCAGCAGGGTGTAGCGATTTATTGTCTGGCTGTAGTCGATGACCAGGCGCTGCTTCTCACCGGTCTTAATGACCACAACCTGGGCTCGCCAGGGGCTGGTGCTGCCCTCAATAATCCCCTCCTTCAGGAGCCGCTCCACTTCGGTTTTAATGAAAACCCTGTCCCCGGCACTGTATCACCTGATCTTTGTGGCGATGGGCTTACAGTCGGGGGTGAGGTTAGCAAACAGTGGTGGGGGGGTACCCTGAGTGTGGAGAGGTTGCACCTGGTGCGCGGCGGGCAATTTGGAAGCTGCTGGCTGCGGACTGTGAGTGGGGGGAGGGGTCCACCGTACGCCATCGTAACACATTTAAGTTGGCACTGAAAATCTAACCCCAGTAGAACGGCAGCGCAGAGGTGGGGCAGGACCAGAAGTTTAAAATTATCGTACACAGTCCCGTCTACTAAGAGTGTCACCACGCAGTAGCTGCCAATGTCTGCCGACTGGGACTCGGAGGCCATAGAAATCCGCTGGTGCGCAGGCAGGACTGGGAGAGAGCAACGTCGCACCGTGTCGGGGTGGATGAAGCTCTCCGTGCTCCCAGAGTCAAAAAGGCAGATTGTTTCGTGACCATTTACCTTAATGTCCATTGTGGACCGGGCCAGTTTGTGCGGTCTCGCTTGGTCCAGCGTAACGGAGGCCAGCGTAGGGGTCGGTGTATCGTTGCGGGTATCAGATGAGGCGGTGTTGGGGGCCTGCTGCGTCCCGGCTGGCGTCCAAGATGGCGGCGTCCATGATCCCCATGTGGCTGGAGGCGTCCAAAATGGCTGCTGTTCCGGTGGTTCGCACATGGATGGGGAGGCCCAAGATGGCGGCCCGCACGGCCCACACGCGGCGCTGCTGGGGTTCGGGGTGGCTTTGGCCCTGCAGATGCTGGCGTAGTGTCCCTCCTTCCCGCAGCCCGAGCAGATCGCATTTTTCGCCGGGCAGCGCGCTCTGGGGTGTTTGGCCTGGCCACAGATGTAGCATTTCTGGCCTTGGGACACTGCTGCTGTAGTTGGGCCGTTGCTGGGATGTGGCTGGGGTGGCACGGCGCTATGAGACGGTCCTACCGTGTCCCAGGCTGTCGTTCCCCGCGGCGTCCACGGTGCAGAGGAGTAGGCATCCATGCCCCGGTAGGCTGCGTCCAATGATAGTGCGGAGTTCAGAGGCCTTGTTGAGGTCGAGGTCACTCTGCTCCAACAGTCGCTGTCGGGTGTAATTGGACCTGTGGCCCGCTACAAAAGCGTCCCGGATAAGTTCCTTTGTGTACATGGCGGCCTTTACATCCTTACAACCACAGGCCCGGCCAAGCACAGACAGTGCCTGAAGGTATTCCTCGGTCGATTCCCCAGGTTGTTGTTTACGACTCCCCAGGAGGTGCCTGGCGTACACCTCGTTCACTGGGCGCATGTACTGGTCCTTGAGGAGCTTGATAGCAGCCGTGTACGAGGTCGCGTCCTGGATGACCGAGTACGCTCGGTGGTTCACATTGGAGGTCAGGACATCCAGTTTGTCCTCATCCGATTTGACCGTTGCAGCGGAGGCGATCAGGAATTTTTCAAAGCACCTAAGCCAGTGAGCAAACTTGGTGGATGCGTCCGCCTCCCGATGGTCTAAGTCTAGGCATGCTGGTGTGAGGATCTTCTCCATTATAAAAAATCTTGTTAATAAAATTGATGCGCTATCAATCACTCAAAAGACTGAGGTTAAGCGAGTAACTAACAGGCTTTTATTAACAAGAGAATGAAGGTGTGCCTCGAGTGGTCGACCAGTCCAGAATACAGAGGGACTGTGGAGCAGTCACCTTTATACCTGGACTCGTGGGAGGAGTCAGCCGAGGCATGTACAGACATGTACACAGTGGAATACAAACAGTGGTTTACCACATAAGCTGCATGAGGTAAAACCCAGAACGGGTAGGAAAGAGTGGCATCAGGAAGGGAATAACCCCCCCAGCACAAAGACCAATTGTTATGGGTGTGGGAAGGATGGCCACTGGCGGAAGGAGTGTAAGAACCCTTGGAAGGATAACAAGGGAAAGCATCCCAAAGCCCCAGCCCGAAAAGCGGGGGTAGGGACCCCTTCCACAGAGGTTGAGTCGCTTTTCGATGCCTTGAGGTCCTTACTGACTGGCCAGGGGAGAGTAACAGCCACCACCGGTGCTCTCACCCCATCAGCCCCATCCAACCCACAGCCGTGACCAGAGCCGGCGCAGCCTGTGTATCTGTGTTCGCTCTGATATGATGAGTGGAGGAGACCCATGTTGGAGATGGAGGTGGAAAAGGTAGCGGGGACCTATCTGTTGGACACGGGGGCATCGCGCACCGTGATCTACTCAGCTAACCCCACCACCTTACCTCTCTCCAGCGGGGTCCCATACAGTCTATCGGGGTTCACGGGTAAGGAACAGGCTGGCTCGGACTCCATCCCGCTCGCCATTTGGATAGGCCTGCTCCGCTCCAAGTGAACGTGTGTCCTGATGAATTGGGCAGTGGAGGGTGGAAGAGGGGTCCTGGGGACCGACTTTATCGTAGGTCACGGGATCCTGGTGGATTTGAGGAATCACTGCCTCTGAGGGGCAGGAAAAGTAATGAATGGTGAGATCGTAGTTATCCCGGGTAAGGGAGGGAAGGGGACCCTCTGCACCATGAAGCCCAAAGAGGATTACAACCTCGGGCTCATGGTCAGCAACACCCTACCAGAGTTCCAGGCATTTATGCAGGCCCACCTGGCCACATTTGCCATGCACAAACACGACTGCAGGAGGTTCACAGGGTTTGAGGTCAGAGTAGATGGGAGCCCCATGGCCCGACCACAGAAACAGTGTAACGTCCCCAGGGAAGCAGAGCTGGACATGGAAGCAGCCATGTCCTCATTAGTACAGCAGGGAGTTCTGAGGCCGATAGCCACTCATGGAAACACTCCATTGCGGCCGGTTCGAAAATCGGACAATTCCTGGAGGGTCACGGTGGACTATCTGGTGCTCAATAGTAACATCCCAGCCTGTGCACCCACAGTGGCAGCAGTTGCCGACCTGATAGGGAGTATTCCAGCATCCGCGACCACTTTCACGGTGCTGGATATTTCCAATGGGTTTTGGTCCATCCCTGTAAGGAGGGAGGATCAGTACAAGTTTGCCTTTACGTTTAAAGGGCAACAGTACACGTGGAATTGCTTGCCTCAGGGCTTCCATAATAGCCCCAGCATCTTCCATCAGTGCATGGCAGACAGTTTGAAGGACTTTAGTCAGCCCGGACAGTTGGTACAATATATGGATGACCTGCTCCTGTTCACTGATTCGAAAGAGGAGCATGGCCTACTATTGGCCGAACTACTGGAGCTGTTAGGACAGAAGGGTTTCAAAGTGAATCCCAAGAAGGCACAAATCGGCCAGCAGGAGGTGAAATTCCTCGGCCTGACCGTGCGCGCCGGAGCAAGGGCCGGAAGTAAGACTGTCCTGGTGAGAAAGGAGAAAAGACAGCCTCCAGAAGGTCCGTCCAGGGCAGCGGGCGAGCCTTCAGCACAGGTTTTAAAAAAGGCCGCTGGTTATATCAACCAGTGCAAGCTGTTTCAGCCTGAAAGGGAAAACAGCCAGTTGGGGTAAGGTCTGAGGATAAAGATCCTCAGCCTGCAGCACGAGCGAGTTGACAGACTACACAAGCAGGCGCTGTGGCTTGCTTGAAGGGAGGGGCCATCCAGCCCATCGATTGGGACATGCCCCCACTCTTCTGGGATCCAGATGAGGGGGAGGGACTTGAGGGCGAAAAACTCGCCCCTAACACAGGTGTAGAGAGGGATAGACCTGAGTTCGAAAACCCCGCCATGGACCCAGCCATGGCACACGGGGGCGGAGATTCTCAGCTCGCAGCAGCAGGCTGCGAAAAGTTACCTGTCCCCAGCCTGGGTTCGGGAGGGGTCAAGCCCGGGGGAGCAGCGTCTCGGGTAAAAGGCCCAGCGGCCAAGACAGCCCCACCCACCAAAGCCCCCAGAAGGCCCCCGCGGACGCCCCAGCCAAGAAAGCCATGGTCACCAGCCCTCCAGTTCCCAAGGGCCGCCTCTCGAGCCAGGGAGAGGTCCAAGGACAGAGGTCATCAGCCAGCAGCCACGGGCTGTGAGGGAACAACAGTGAAGGATGGTGCGGTCACGCCGGAGGTAGCGGCGAGCCACAGTCCGACCAGTAATTAACCTGGCCGCCCGGAGACGGGCGACGGTTGTATATAGTTTAGTCTAACTTTAAGTTTTAAGTAAGGTGTAATAATTTAGCTTAAGTTTGGGTGTTTATAATTTAGGTTAAATAAGGTGATGGGTAGTTTGAGGATGAAATCTGCTGAGAGTGTGTATATTGGGGTCGAGGTCGCGGGACCCGACCATGCCTCACCAAGCCAGAGAATCTCTTTGGGACCTGGCTGCATGTTTTTACATCTTTTTGCAGAAAGATTTTCAGGATGGAATGGATCGTGATCCTATTCGCCCTGATCGGGATGAGTGCGGAGAGGAGGGGCGACGTCCAGGACTCCCACATTTTTGGGTGCTTGGGAGACACGGCGCCCCTGGCGATCGACGGGAGCGGCGAACGGGATGTGAAGGAGACCGCCGTCTACTTCCACGAGGGAAGGTGGCCAGGATGGTTGGGGTCCAATTCGTCCCAGTACTCCAGCCAAACCAGATTCACGTACGGGGAAGCCTCCCTCCTGTGCCCCCGGGTACAAGTCGTTACTATGAGGGTCAGCATCACCGTTGGAAAGCGAATATGTTTGACGTGTAAAGGACACATTCCACTGGATAGATGATTGTGGCTCAGGAAGTTGAGCAAGGACATGAGGAACCCTGAAGTCAAATGGGAACGTTTGGGTAATAACACCCATCGGACAATTACCAGGACTCATGGAGGATTAAGCGTGTGTTGGGACAAATGGTGGGAAGCGGACCAAGGGATTTATATCTGTAAGTGGGGGTCAGAGACGGTCTGCCCCGCGGGCATATCCATTGTTTTCCATTGGCAGTGGCAAGACGCCTGGGAGGGGATAAGTTGTGTGCGGTCCCATGCACCCAGATCCCAGTCAATGCCACTGAGCTTGTGCCCCGCCCACGGTGCAGGCGGCGAGGTTATCCAGAGAAGGTTGTCCCACCGCCACCAAGGGACCAGGGAATGGGTTGGTATTAATACCCACCGATCAGGTGCTGTACCAGGGGGTACACTACGCGGTAGCCTCCGTGATTTTAAACCTCACGGAGGTACATTTACCGAAGTGGTGCCCCAAAGAAACAGAGCAGTTATAACAGACCCTATTAAAGGACATGTTCAAGAAATTTTATGAGTTCGATTTTGCCCACGTGGACAAGACCGAACTCTACATCACACACCGAGAATTTTTGGGTAACCCAGGGAGACAAAGAAGGGGTGTATGGAATGATGTTTTTACTGCGTTTAATACTGGGTCCTCTGTCAACAACAGCTAGGATGACATAGAGCTGCAGACCCAGATAAATGGTTTAAAAACACAATTAAAAGGGATATTACTGGATGAGAAAAAGGTAGTGGGCTCGGAGTTGCATGAGGACCAGGCCATGATGGTCCATTTAAAAGAGATCATAGCCAAGTTGGAAAAGCACGCAAAGACGGTAAATGCTCCCATAAGGGAGGATAGAAATGCTTCTGACCAGGCTGCGTAGAATGAGGTGTGCGTGTTATACGGGGCGTGGTTACTGGGCGAGGGCCGCAGTAACCTGGAGGATTTAAAACAAGGTATGGTCCCCTCCTGGATTAGCAACAAGCATCTCACAGCCCTCCACCCTTTTGAGAACGCATTGAGCCCGTGCTAACTCCGGCTAGCCTCCAAAGCGTATCCAGTCCCCGTAGATTGTGGGCGGTCCAACCACACAATCATGGGAGTAGTAGTTAGGATGCCGGTCATGGGTAGGACTTCCTGACCCGCGCCGGTATACAGGGTTGAGCACATTGGAGTCATTCAAGGGGGTGCACACATTCGTTTCACAGCGGTCCCGCCTTACGTCATTAAGTGGGAGCACGCTATGACAGGTACTGACCTCTCAGGGTGCTGGAGCCGGGAAGCACATATAATCCTTTGTCCGCAGCACTTGAATGCCTTTTCAAGACCGCAGTTTGGGTTCAGAGCTGCTGACGCGAAGCCTGTAAATTGTACCATGGAGGCAATGGCACAAGGCCATGTTCCCCCGCAGGTAGCAGCATATATATCACCACCGGTGTGTCCCACTACCAGCACGGACAGCATAGCTGGTGTCCGGTTAGTGACAGCAGTTTCTGTTTTAAACCCAAGGCAGAAGTTCAAGTGGCACAGGAACGAATTGTCCCCATTCCTGAACCCTCCACTGTTCACCTCACTGTGCAGGAGAATTTTACGAACTTGAAAAAGTACGTAGCACACTTTGGCTACGAAATTCCCCCTCTCCCTGAACATTTGACCAAAATTCTAAAAGCCGTTATAGTTTCACAGAAACATGTTTACACTCTTGAGCAGAAAACAGTAGAGATAGGGACTAAGATATTGGATATTGTGATAACACCCTGGTGGAAAATTTTCAATAATATAGAGGTCCCTTCGTGGATCAGATTGGCTTCCCACATTCTCGTGGTTTGCCAGTTAGGGATAGTGCTGTATTTAGTTTGCATTCAGTGTAAGGGAAAAGGTCTGTAGTCAGATTTCCGAAACCAGAGCTTTTGGAAAGAACATTGGCCTAGAAATTGGGTTTTGGCTTAGCCAGGGCTTTAGCGCCGGAAATTAGTGCCGGCGCTAAGTCCCCTGCGCGCGCCAAAAATTCAGTGGCGCCGCGCCCAAACGGCTGCCGGCGCTACTGAAGGGTCTTAGCGCCTGGAAAAGGGTGCTAACTGCCGTTTCGCGCCGCAATTCCGGCGCTGCGGCACCCGATGCGGTGCGGCAGGCTGGGGAAGTGCAGGCCTCCTCCTTCCGTTAAGGAGGAGCTGCCTGCACCCGGCCGCGGCCCGCGCAAATCTCCTCAAAAATGAGCCCGGCACCTCGGACAAGTGCCGGGCTTGCATCTGTTCCGGGGGGGGGGAGAAGTCCGGGGAGGGAGCTGCGGGCAAGCGGCCGGCGGGAAAGCGGCCGGCCGCCGCGCCTCCTTAAAGCGCCGGCGCAGACTCCGGCAGCACTCGTTTGCCGGAGTCTTAGTTGCGGCTGCCACTGGCGAGGCGGCCGCAACTGAATTTCGGCTTGGGGCCGGGTTACCACGGCAACCGGGACGCTGCGCA
Organism: Somniosus microcephalus; assembly: GCF_052327205.1. Taxonomy (NCBI): domain Eukaryota; kingdom Metazoa; phylum Chordata; class Chondrichthyes; order Squaliformes; family Somniosidae; genus Somniosus; species Somniosus microcephalus. The sequence continues at coordinate 324,880,483 of NC_140987.1, read as the reverse complement.
CACCAATGACGTCATCGGTGCCGGCGCAGCGCTACCGGTCTACCGCGGCGGAAGGGCCCCAGGCAATTTAGGAACCGGCGCCAATTGCAGTGCTAGGCCCTCTAGTGCCGCAAAATCGGTGCTAAGGGCACTGAATTTCTAGGCCATGATGTAAAGGTAGAGGAAGATACACCGGTTTAAGACTTTTTCCCTGTATTTCGATATAAAGAATTGTTGTTTCTTTGTGTTTGCTTTTTTTAATTAAAGGTTTTCTTTTGTTGTCTGTGTTGCAATGCGGTTTAATAAAGATATGTGTACCAAGTGGTGCAGGGGTGTTAGACCCCCTCCATGCTTGGATGTGTGTGTAAAGTATGTAATTTTACTCTCTGTATGCTGATGTACACAACATTTTCGCGGAATGGGAAGTGCATGTGTCATGAGTATATTAGATAGATAATTACAGGGGAATGTTGACTATGGAGGGTCAGAAAATTTTTGCTCACTTTAAAGTATGATACTTCAAGCAACTTTTAGTATCACAGGGGGGACTGTAAGATTTGCAAAATTTCTGCATCTCCCCGAAGGTTATTATTAATAAAAGGGACCCTGCGTGGACATTTTAAATTGAAAAGGGTACCCAAGATGGCTTCCGTGCCTCGTGGCAGAAAGCCTGTTGGATTCCAAAATGAATTCTGCAGCGCAGACAGCTTGGGAGAACTCGAAACTAAGGCTGCAGGCTTTCTGTGAAGAGAAACTTTGTATTTTGGAATGAGACAGGACTCTGAATTATGTATTAGACCGAATTGGAGACAGGTCTAAATTCAGTAAGGCCTATAGTTAAAGCCATCAAACAGTCTGCATACATAATCGGAAACAGATTAAAACAGCCATCGAGGCTGGACAAGCCCATCAAAGAACTTTCAGGACAATACAAATCAATTATCGGGCCGGTAGATGCGATTACCAGCCATCTAAAAACCGTCAGTATAGATTGCTACCATTGTTTAAACTAGCCCGCCAAGTTTAAGACAAAGAACTAACCTGATTTGGCACGAAGATAAGGATTTTCAAAAGGAGTATAACTGAAGGCCCCGGGTAGCAATCTCGCTCGCTTGCTCTTGCCCTTGACTCTGCTCTCGTGGCTTCGGCCTCTTGGGCTGCTGCTCGTACTCGTGCCCTGGCCTCGTGGCAGGTTCTCTCCCCGGAGCAGATTTTCAGTAGCCAAAAACACCATACCAACTGCTAGGAAGGGGAGCGAGGCCCAAGTCCACAGCCATCCAGGATGCCCAGGCCGCAGAAAGGGCCGAGACGAAGTTGAGCAGATAGCCCAGGACTCGTATAGTAGTCCGACGAGACGAGACGAGTGGAGACGAAGAAGACGATAATAACTTGATAAGGGCAGAGCAGGGCAGCAAAAAACGTATTGATAATTATACCAAGCGCCTAGTTATAAGCTGATGCTTTGGGAAGAAAGTCCTTGAGGACGGTGGGGGCAAACTCCTTGAACACTGCAAATAAACGCAGGTATCCATGCCATAACGAATATGCTAGCGTTCGAAGGATGGGTAGTAAAATCTAAGCAGTAAAAACTGCTAATTGTCTCATCGACGTAACGTTACCGCCAACGACTGCCCGAGGGAGAAGAAGAGGAGAATCCATCGAGACGAGACGACGACGGTAGTGGAGGGGAGAAGGTGTATCTCAGTGGCCGATCCAACACCGCACCCCTGAAGACCATGTGGCGACGGGGTACCTAGAAGGACCAGAAACCTGACTTCAAAACTCGCATTCGATAACTGTTGGCTTTTATCTTTGGATTGGTGAGCATGAATTCTGGCCCCTCATAGCTTAATCTAGTTAGGTATAGGGGGTGGGATAAGGATAAGGGGATTGTTAAGATAGTTGTTTTCCCTCGATGTGCCGTGTGTTCCCCATTCCCTGTATAAGTGTATTTGCCTGTAATTTTATAGTGGTAACTTCTTTTAAAACTATTAATTGTCCTGTTCAATAAAATCTTGGTTTTTGCTTGCATCCAAACCACCTGTCTACTCAGGTTTTCTGTATCGCTGCCTGTACTTAAGTCAGGTGGCTAGAACCCAGGGGTGTGGGAGCGATTCAAACCACTCACAAACAGTCAGGGGCATAACTGACTGGACGCACACGCCACACACCCGCCACCCCCTACAGAGTACAAAACTGTTGTGGGGTTTGGGGTTTAATCTTTGTGCTCTCTGAGGCCTGCCGTCATCACGTGGTCTCAGGGCGCTGCAAGGGCGTCATCCAGGTAAAGTACCCCGAGGATAAAGCCTTTGCTTGGGTACTTTACCTCGCAGGGATGATGGTTCTTTTTCCTCGGGCGGCAGCAGCTGAAGTTTGCATGAAGATAGTCGTAGGTCAGCTGGATTGAAGGACCGATTATTCGAAGCATTCTTCAATCTTCTTGCAATTCATCTCATCTCATCTCATCTCATCTCATCTCGACTCGTCTCGTCTCATCTCGCCTCGTCTTGTCCCGCCTCGTCTGGCCTGGTTTGCCCGTGTTCGCCTGGTGCGATGCCGGGCATCCCTGATGGATTCGGGAAGACACAGGCAGTGGCCAGGCGGCAAGCGTGGGAGGGAAAGAGAGCAAGAGCCAAGAGGGCAAGAGAGCGTTGGTTACTGATGGGCCTACAATTATACTCCTTCCGATGGCCATTATCTGCGCGCCAAATCAGGTCAGTCCATTGTTTCACTTTTGGCGGGCTGTTTTAAATGATTATACCAATCTAAACTAACAGGTTTTAGATGGCCGTTTATCGCACCTAATGGCCTGATGTCCGAGTTGTATTGTCATTAATGCATTTTAATCGACCTGTGCAGCCTTGGTCGCTTCCCTAAGCTGTTTCCGATTATGTATACGGACAAATTAATTGCCTTGCGCTTAGGCATAACTGGGGTGATCTGTTCCAACCTGATGAAATGCATATTCAGTGTTTGCTTAACTGTCTAGGTTTTCAAACACAAAAGTCCTTTTCCACAGAAATGCATTTTAAGTCTCGATTTCCCAAAGCAGCTTGTTCTGTGCTGCAGAGTCCAAGCTTTTAAAATCTTACAGGCTTTTGGTCATGAGGTGCGGACGCCATCTTTTGGGTACCCTTTTTAAATTGTCCATAGGGTCCCCTTTATTAATAACCTTGGGGAAATGTGGGAATATTGCGAATCCTACACTCCCCCCTGTGATACTAAAACTTGCTTGAAGTATCATCCTTACAAGGTGAGCAAAATTTTTTGACCCTCCATAGTCAACCTTCCCCTGTAATTACCTATCTAATATACCCACTGTGATAAAAATGATAACATCCGGGAAGTTATGTCATCACTTCCTGTGAACTATGAACTATGAACTGTGTACATACCTCACTTCCTGTCATATGTCACTTCCTGTTGGACTGGTATAAATACTGGTCTGTTCAGTATTGTAAGAGGCTTCTACCAGAGGCATGGTAAAGACCTCTCTTGTGTATATAGTGTGTTTATAAGTTACTTAAAGCTTACTTTAAAGTTACTTGATGGTAAGTCTCCTTTTTCTTACATCAATTTAAGTAACTTAGTATTTACACTGACAAATACTAGACCTTCAGACAAACTCGGAAGTTAAGGATCCAGGGAACCACCCATCATGGAGAAAATCCTTAGACCTATTCGTCTGGACTTGGACCCGAATGCACCAGCAGCTGGCAGGGTATGGAAGCATTGGTATCGTACTTTTGAGAATTTTCTGGATGAATGTAAAGTGGATGCTCCTGCTAAATTGAAGATACTTGTCAATTATGTGACCCCAAAAGTGTTCGAATATGTTGATGACTGGGATAGTTACGAAGAGGTGATTCGGGCACTTAAGAAACTGTATGCGAAGACCCCAAATGAGGTCTATGCTAGACATCTACTGGCCACAGCCCGACAAGGGCCAGGGGAATCAATTGACGAATTCCTGCAAGAACTTCGCAGGCTCAGCGTAGATTGTAACTTTCAGGCAGCCTCAGCTGAGCTGTACCGCCAAGAAATGATTCGTGATGCTTTTATCTGCGGGATTGCCTCTCCATTTATACGCCAGCGTCTACTAGAAAGTAAAACACTTGAGCTACAAAAAGCTTTTGACCTAGCTTGTTCACTGGATTTGGCAAAGAGAAATGCAGACCTCTATCAGCTGCCCAGATCTCGATCTGCTGCTGTAGCTGCAACCAGACAATTCAAGCGGTCTCAGGTGAACCCTATCATGGGGGAATCTAATTCTGATGAAGAAGAGGAGGACGACCCCACTTTAGCAGCCTCTTGGCAATCTAGGAAGGAATGCTTCTTTTGTGGAGATGCTTTTCACCCTAGGAAAACCTGCCCTGCTCGCAATGCAATCTGCCGTTATTGCGGGAAAAAAGGACACTTTGCTAAAGTTTGCCTATCAAGGGCCTCTACGAGGGCCAATCCAGCTAAGGCCTACCGAACTGCCCCAATTAGGGCCTATCAAGATGCTCCAGCTAGGACCTATCAAGCTTCCTCTCGAGCTCTCTCCCGAAGAAGCACACCGAGAGTTTTAGCCACTCTCTGTGCAACGACACCAATTACAGCTGCTTGCCCACAGAACCTGTCTCAGGCAGCCACAAAAATTTCAATTAAAGGGCATACCTTAGATGCCTTAATTGACTCAGGAAGTACTGATAGTTTCATTAAGGAACAGATTGTTGCGAAATTGAAACTACATGTCTTCCCATCGGACCAGGCAATTGCGATGGCCCAGTCATCACTTAATACCAGAATCTCCAGCTTTTGTGTTGTTGATATGACACTTCATGGTCGTATGTATCCCTCCACCCGACTTTCGGTGCTCAAAGACTTATGTAGTGATCTCCTCTTAGGGCTGGACTTCCAAAAACAGCATAAGAAACTCACCATTGAGTTTGGTGGATCCAAACCCGGACTTACTATTTCTAATATACCATCTAAATTACCATTTTGTGCATTATCAGCAGCTTCACTTAATGAACCCTCATTATTTGGCAGTATTCCGCCTCAATGCCAACCGATAATAACGAAATCACGGCGCTTTAATCAGGAAGACCAATCTTTTATTGCGGCTGAAATCTCTCGACTTCTAGCAGAGGATATCATTGAACCATGTTCGTCGCCCTGGCGGGCTCAAGTCGTCATTGTCAAGAACCCTTTAAAACCTCACAAACAGCGACTATGCATCGATTATTCGCAAACCATCAATCAATATACCGACTTGGACGCCTACCCATTGCCACGCATTGATGATATGGTTAATAAACTGGCCGAATACAAAGTGTTCTCAACTTACGATTTAAAAAGTGCCTATCATCAGTTACCCTTGAAGGTCTCGGATAAGCAGTACACAGCCTTTGAGGCTAATGGACGGCTGTACCAATTTCGTCGCCTCCCATTCAGGGTTACTAATGGAGTGGCTGTCTTTCAACGGGCAATGGATGGCCTGGTTAAGCAGGAAAACCTAAGGGACACTTTTCCCTATCTTGATAACATTACCATTGCAGGTCACGATCAACAGGAACACGACTCCAACCTCCAAAAATTTCGGGATGCCCTCCATCGCCGTAATTTGACCCTGAATGAATCCAAATCTGTTGAGTCGCAACCGACCATCAACATCCTTGGCTATTGCGTAGGCAATGGTATCATTAAGCCAGACCCAGAAAGACTTCGCCCGCTCCAAGAGCTCCCGTCACCTAAGAATCCGGCTTCTTTACGTCGGGCTCTCGGTCTGTTTGCATACTACGCTAAATGGATTCCTCATTTTTCGGACGAAATCCAACCCTTGCTGCATGCTAGATCATTTCCACTGGGAACAGCGGCTGTTGCAGCCTTTAACCTTCTCAAAAAACAGTTGGAGAAAGCGGCTCTTCACTCCATTGATGAGAATCTCCCTTTCGTGGTTGAATGTGATGCCTCGGAGGTGGCGATCTCGGCTACTCTGAATCAGGAAGGTCGTCCTGTAGCATTTATGTCCAGGACCTTACAAGGTGCCGAGCTACATTATCCTCCGGTTGAGAAAGAAGCCACAGCCATCATAGAGGCAGTACGGAAGTGGAACCATTTTCTAGCTCGCCAGCACTTTACATTGATCACGGACCAACGATCAGTCGCCTTCATGCTCGATAATCGAAAACGAACCAAAATTAAGAATAATAAAATACAACTTTGGAGGATGGAACTGGCCTCTTTTGGTTATACCATTCTCTATCGGCCTGGCAAGGAGAATGTGGCCCCGGACACCCTCACACGGGCATTCTGCTCCACTATGTCATCCTCCACTCTCATGGATGTCCACAATGGTTTGTGTCATCCTGGCGTTACGCGCATGCTACATTTCGTACGATCACGGAATCTCCCTTTTTCCACTGGAGATGTAAAGAAAATATGCTCAGAATGCCGGCTTTGTGCGGAATTAAAACCTCAGTTCTTCCGCCCCTCAGATGGTATACTCATACATGCAACCCAACCGATGCAACGACTTAGCATCGATTTTAAGGGCCCAGTGCCCTCTTCAACTCGGAACACATATTTGCTCACCATGATCGACGAATATTCACGTTTTCCGTTTGCCTTCCCCTGCTCCAATATGCTGGCGTCCACAGTAATCTGCTGCCTTGAGCAGGTATTTTCTCTCTGTGGCATGCCGGCTTATATTCACTCAGATCGGGGTCCATCCTTTATGTCAAGGGAACTCAAGGACTACCTCTCAGAACGGGGAATTGCTACAAGCAAAACAACACCATACCATCCCATCGGAAATGGGCAGGTAGAGAGGTATAACGGTATCATCTGGAATTCCGTACGTCTCGCTTTAAGATCTCGGGGCCTACCAGACCAGCAATGGGAAACAGTGCTTCCGGATGCATTGCACTCTATACGGTCCCTGCTTTCTACAGCCACAAATACTACACCTCATGAGCGGTTCTTTGGATTCCAGCGTCGCTCATCTCATGGGACATCACTCCCGTCATGGCTAACTACTCCTGGACCTGTATTACTCCGAAGATACGTTCGGACGTCTAAAAATGACCCTCTTGTAGATGAGGTCGAACTAACCGATGCCAACCCCACCTATGCAAACATACGATATTCCGACGGCCGAGAATCTACCGTATCATTACGGGATCTGGCTCCCTGCCCACCAGGACCTAGTGGGACATCGGGTGATGGCATTTCACCAGGAAACTCTTGGGACCTATCGGGTACCCCTCTCCAGGATCCTGATCGGACACCAACTAGCTTGGTGCCGGTAGAACCCCGTGCTCAAGGTTGCGACCCTCCCAGTACCGCGCATGAAAGTACTGATCCGCCACAGACCAGCTCTGCACCTCCCTCTGAACAGAGGCAGTCCGACTTTGAACCTATTGGGGCTCGTACTCGAAGCCATGATCTCCCCGACCCTTCACAGGGCAATCCAGGCCACACAGACTCTGACCAATGGCCAACCGCATGTAAGCGGACCAGCGACCCTCTACGACGGGAATCCAAACGGGTGCGACTCTTCCTTGTTCGGCGGCTGCGGACCAAAAGGTAGACCACAGCCTCCTAATCCTGCAGGAGGGAAGAATGTGATAAAAATGATAACATCCGGGAAGTTATGTCATCACTTCCTGTGAACTATGAACTATGAACTGTGTACATACCTCACTTCCTGTCATATGTCACTTCCTGTTGGACTGGTATAAATACTGGTCTGTTCAGTATTGTAAGAGGCTTCTACCAGAGGCATGGTAAAGACCTCTCTTGTGTATATAGTGTGTTTATAAGTTACTTAAAGCTTACTTTAAAGTTACTTGATGGTAAGTCTCCTTTTTCTTACATCACCCACTACACATGCACTTCCCATTCCACGAAAATGTAGTGTACATAAGTATACATAGAATAATTGCAGTCTTTTACACACATCCAAGCATGGAGGGGGCCTACACCCCTGCACTACTTGGTACACATACATCTTTATTAAAAACGCGTCGCAAAATCTTTATTAAAACAACAAACACAAAAAAACAACAATCTTTAATCAAAAAATACAAGGAAAAAGCTCAAACAGGTGTATCTCACTCCACCTTCACATAATGTTCCTTCCAGATCCTCTGTTTTCGGAATTCTAACAACTGACCTTTTCCCTTGCACTGGATGCAGACTAGATACAACACTATCCCTAACTGGCAAACCATGAGAATGTGGGAAGCCAGTCTGATCCACGAAGGGACCTCTATTTTATTGAAAGTGTCCCACTAGGGTGGAATCACAATATCCAATATCTTAGTCCCTACCTCTACTGTTTTCTGCTCCAGAGTTTAAAAATGTTTCTGTGAAACTATAACGGCTTTGAGTATTCTGGTAAGGTGTTCATGGAGAGGGGGAATTTCATAGCCAAAGTGCGCTGCATACTTTTGCAGGTTGGTAAAATTCTCCTTCACAGTGAGGTGAACAGTGAAGGGTTCAGGAATGGGGACAATTCACTCTTGGGCCACTTGAACTTCTGCCTCGGGTTTAAAGCAGAAACTGCTCTCACTGACCAGACACCAGCTATGCTGTCCATGCTGGTAGTGGGGCACACCTGTGGTGACACAATATGTCCCACCTCCTATATATGCTACCTGCAGGGGAACATGGCCTTGTGCCATTGCCTCCATGGTACAATTTATAGGTTTCGCGCCAGCAGCTCTGAACCTGCACTGCGGTTTCAAATAGGCATTCAAGTGCTGGGGACACAGAATTATGTGTGCTCCCCGGCTCCGGCACCCTGAGAGGTCAGTACCTGTCATAGTGTGCTCCCACTTTATGACATAAGGCAGGACCGCTGTGAAATGAATGTGTGCACCCCTTGAATGACTCCAATGTTCTCAACCCTGTATACCGGTGCTGGTCGGGCTGTCCTACCCATCACCGGCATCCTAACAACTACTCCCATGATCGTGTGTTTGGACTGACCACAATCCACTGGGACTGGGTAGGCTTCGGAAGCTAGCCGGAGTTTGCACGGGCTTAGTGCATTCTCAAATGGGTGGAGGGCTGCAAGGTGTTTGTTGCTGATCCAGGAGGGGATTAAACCCTGTATTAAATCCTCCAGATTACTGCGGCCCTCGCCCAGCAACCACACCTCATACAGCACGCGCACCTCGTTCTGCGCAGCCTGGTCAGAAGCATTTCTATCCTCCCTTATGAGGGCATTTACCATCTTTGCATGCTTCTCCAACTCCGCTATAATCTTCTTTAAATGGACCGTCATGGCCTGGTCCTCATGCAACTCTGAGCCCACTACCTTGTTCTCATCCATTAATATCTGCTTCAACTGAGTTTATAAAACGTTTATCTGGGTCTGCAGCTCTATGTCATCTAAACAGTTGATGACAGAGGACCCAGTATTAAATGCATCATTCCATACTCCCCTTCTTTGTCTCCCTGCATTACCCAAAAACTTGCGGTGTGTGGTGTACAGTTCGGTTTTGTCAACATGGGCGAAATCAAACTCATAGAACTTCTTGAACATGACCTTTAATAGGTGTAAGATTCACAACATTTCTACATTTCCCCAAAATTATTTAAGAAGCAAAGGGACCCTGCATGGACATATTAATGAAAAAGGGTACCCAAAATGGCGTCCGCGCCTCGTGGCAGAAAGCCTGTGAGATTTTAAAACTTAGACTCTGCGACGCAGGCAGCTTGTGGAGAAATCAAAACTAAAACTACAGTTTCTGTGAAGAGAGACTTTGTATTTTGAAAGCAGACAGGACTTTGAATTATGCATTTGATCAAATTGGAGACAAATCTAAACCCAGTTAGGCCTATAGTTAAGGCCATCAAGCAGTCTGCATATATAATCGGCAACAGATTAAGGAAGCCGTCGAGGCCGGACAGGCCCATCAAGGTGCATTCATGACAAAACAAGTCAATTATGGGACCGGTAGATGCGATTACCAGCCTTCCAAAAATAGTTAGAGTAGATTGCCACCGTTATTTAAAATAGCCTGCCAAAATTAAGACAAAGATCTAACCTGATTTGGCATGCAGATAAGGGCCATCCAAAGAAGTATAATTGTAGGCCCACCGGCAACCTTCTCATGCTCTGCTCTCAGCCTTGCTCCAGCTTTGGCCCCTCGCCCTCATGGCTGCTGCTCTTTCCCCATCCCACGCTTACCCCCTGACCTTTGCCCGTGCCTTTTCCCCACTCCATCTGGACTCACCCAGGCACTGCATCGGGCGGACACGGACAATTCAGTCCAGGCGAGACGGGACGTGGTGAGGCGAGGTGGAGGCGAAGTGAAGAAGACGATGGAGAAGACTAACTGAGGAAGACGACTGAAGACAGGCTTCGAATCATCGGGCCTTCAGTCTCAGCTGACCTGCGACTATCTTTATGCAAACTCAAACGGTCGGCCGAGGAAGAGAAACCGCCACCCCTGCAAGGTAAAGTACCCAAGCAGAGACTTTAACTTTGGGGTACTTGTACCTGGACAATGCCCTTGCAGCACCCGGAGGCCACGTGATGACGGCAGGCTCCAGAGAGCACCAAGAGCGAACCCCGAACCCTACCGCTGATTTGAGTTCAGCAGTCCTCTTTTGATTGGTGAGCATGAAGTTCTGACCCCTCATAGCTTAATCTAGTTAGGTATAGGGAGTGGGATAAGGATAAGGGGATTGTTAAGATAGTTGTTTTCCCTCGATGTGCCGTGTGTTCCCCATTCCCTGTATAAGTATAGTTATTCTTTTGTATTTTGCCTGTAGAAGTGTACACTAGTAATTTTTTCATAAGATTGTATTAATTTCCTCTTCAACAAAAATCTTGGTTTTTGTTTACATCCAACCACCTGTCTACTCGAGTCTTTTCTGTGCCGCCGCCTTATACCTAAGTCCGGTGTCTAGAACCCCGGGGCGTGAGAGCGATTCGAACCGCTCATAAACAGTCAGAGGCATCATAACTGACTGGGCGTACGCACCACCCCACACCACCCGTTAAAGAATGGCGACTGCGGCAGGACATCAGCAACAAGGTTGTGATGCAGTGGACAGTCGTTCGGATGAGCGAACCATGATGGAGGAAAGGATTTCTGATTAAGTGTTTAGCAAGGTGAATATCACTAAGAAGTGGATCACCACTCTGTTAAGGGCTGGGCGTCCGATAGATGCAGCAGCTGAGTGGACAGAGGGAAAGAAACAAAAGAAGTCCTTAGAGAAGGCAGTTTGGCTGATGTGCTTTAAAAAGCAGGTCCAGCTCTTGGACGGGCTCGTTGCAGCACAGGCAGTCGAGTTAAGGGAGTCAGCCCTGGAGATCCAGGATAAGGCTCTTGCAGGGGAAAAGTTATTAGTAGCTTTGCAGGATTTGAATCAGGAGAGAGTGCATTTAGTGGGAGAACACAAGGCCCAGTTGGAATACCTACGGTGCCAAGTCACCAAGGCCAAGGGAAATGAGTTAAGGTTGCGGGAGAAAAACGCCCGCTTGGCAAGGCAGATCAGGGAACAGGAAGAGAAAGTACAGGAGGTAAAGGCAGCGTATAAGCTAGCGAGCGAACAGGGGTTTGAGGAGGCAGACCACGGCCCATGTAAAGAGAGGATAGAAAATCTGAGCCGGGCCCTCCGGATAGCAAAAGGCATGGTATGCCTCATAAGCCCAAAGGCAGGCCAGGCAGATTTTATGGGGAATGAGGGGAGGACAGTTCCAACGTCGCCGGTAATGTCTAGGGACGACCCGGTTGAGAGAGAGGAGACCTCACGACCACCACCCATAGCGCCAAGTTTCAGCGAGGTTTGGCAGCAAGGGGGGGAGCGGAACCCGGGGTGGTGCCCGGAGTGTAGCAAGAGGCGAAGGCAGAGGTAGAGCAACCCCCGCCAGAGAGGTCGGAGCCGGGACCGAAGTGCCCAGCACGGCATCAGAGGTTCGGCCCACCCGCCAATGGCGACATTGAGGGACCCATCCAAAACCTGTTCATATTACCCTTTAACACCCAACAGCTTCGGGCGATGGTCAGCCATCTCCCGAGGCTCTCCGAAAAGTGAGACCCCTCGATCCACTTCAGGGAAGTAGAGCAACCCGCCAGCGTCAACGACTGCGATGACGCTGAGAAGCCCAAAATGCTGCTATTCTACCTGGAGAGTAATCTCCTCCAATCCCTCTCTGACGAGTGTAAAAGGGGGCAGTGCGTGTATGAGGAGCTTAGAGATGTGGTTCTGGAGGCCATGGGGATGAATGAGGGAAGTCCTTTCTCCAGTGTGGAGAAAACGATCCAGCTCTCAGGCGAAACCCCGCAGGCTTTTGCGGACCGGCTGTGGCCGGTGTACCGGAGGGCCTGCCAGGGGACGCCGGACTGGGTGTTCCTGAACGGGGATTCCCTGACGCATTGGCTCCGTTGCCTGGTGGCGAACAGCTTGCGAAAGGTCCGGGCCAAGGCAGAAGCCTGGTTCGATTCCAAAAATCCCCAGACCACCGAACTTACGGTAATTAGGCAGCTCACTCTGGCTTACAAAAACGGTAGGGGAGCCGATGCACACCCACCCAAGGGGAAGGTGCATGAGGTAAAATCCTGACCGGGTAGGAAACAGTGGCACCAGGAAGGGAGTAACCCCGCCACCACCAAGACCAATTGTTACGGGTGTGGAAAGGATGGTCACTGGCGGAAGGAGTGCACAAACCCTTGGAAAGATAACAAGGGAAAGCATCCCACAGCCCCAGCCCAAAAGGCGAGGTCAGGGACACCTTTCGCAGAGGTCGAGTCACTTTTGGACACCATGAGGTCCTTACTGACTGGCCAGGGGAGAGTAGCAGCCACCACCAGTGCTCTCACCCCATTTGCCCCATCCAACCCACAGCCGTGACTAGAGCCAGCGCAGCCTGTTTATCTGTGTTCTCTCCGATATGATGAGTGGAAAAGACCCCTTTTGGAGATGGAGGTGGAAAAGGTGACAAGGACCTACCTGTTAGACATGGAGGCATCATGCACCGTGGTCTACTCAGCTAACCCCACCACCTCACCTCTCTCCAGCGGGGTCCCATACAGTCTATCGGGCTTCACGGGTAGGGAACAGGCCAGCTCATTTTCCATTCCGCTCGCCATTCAGTTAGGATCGCTCCGCTCCAAGTGGATGTGTGTCCTGATGAAATGGGACGTGGAGGGTGGAAGAGGGGTCCTGGGGGCCGATTTTATCGTAGGCCACGGGATCCTAGTGGATTTGAGGAATCACTGCCTTTGGGGGGCAGGTAGAGTAAAGAACGGAGAGATCTTAGTAATCCCAGGAAAGGAAGGGAAGGGGACCCTCTGCACCATGAAGCCCAAAGAGGATTATAACCTTGGGCTCATGGTCAGCAACACCCCACCAGAGTTCCAGGCATTTGTGCAGGCCCACCTGGCCACATTTGCCACTCACAAGCACGACTGTGGGAGGGTCACAGGGTTGGAGGTCAGCGTAGACGGGGACCCCATGGCCCGACCTCAGAAACAGTATAACTTCGCCAGGGAAGCAGAACCGGACATGGAAGCAGCCATGTCCTTGTTAGTGCAGCAGGGAGTGCTGAGACCGATAGCTACCCACGTGAATTCTCCATTATGGCCGGTCAGAAAGCCGGACAATTCCTGGAGGGCCACGGTGGACTATCGGGTGCTCAATTGTAACATCCCAGCCTGCGCACCCACAGTAGCAGCAGTTGTCGACCTCATCGGAAGTATTCCAGCATCCGCGACCACTTTCACGGTGCTGGATATTTCAAATGGGTTTTGGTCCATCCCCGTAAGGAGGGAGGATCAGTACAAGTTTGCCTTTATGTTTAAAGGACAACAGTACACGTGGAACTGTTTGCCGCAGGGCTGCCACAACAGCCCCAGCATTTTCCATCAGTGCATGGCCAACAGTTTAAAGGATTTTAGCCAGCCCAGACAGTTGGTTCAATATGTGGGTGACCTGCTCCTGTTCACTGATTCGAAAGGGGAACATGGCACGCTATTGGCCGAACTGCTGGAGCTGTTAGGACAGAAGGGTTTTAAGGTAAATCCCAAGAAAGCGCAGATCGGCCAGCAGGTGGTGAAATTCCTCAGTCTGACCGTGCGCGCTGGAGGAAGGGCCATAGATGAGGCTAGGAGGGAGGCGGTACAAGAACTACCGGTCCCTAACACAGTAACGGGTGTGATGTCGTTTCTGGGGCTAACCGCGTACTGTAGAGATTTCATTGAGGACTATGCGGCCACCGCAGCCCCTCTGCTCCGACTCCTACACAAGGAAGTGGAGTGGCTTTGGGATGAGGGTTGCCAGGCAGCATTTGTCAGGCTTAAGGAAGACTTGCAGACTGCGCTAGCTCTGTGGGCCATAGCTGAGGGGAAAGAGTTTTTCCTGGAGGTAACGGCCAGTGGGGGCAGCCTGAATGCTGTGCTGCTCCAAGAGTGGCACGGCCGGCTGCGGCCAGTGGTCTACTCCTTCAGGATACTCACTGATGTGGAAAGGAGATATTCTAACTGTGAGCGGCATCTTTTGACCACACATTGGGCTGTGAAAAGATCACTGATCTTCACAGGCACCTCTCCCATCACCCTCCTCACCCATCACACACCCACCCAGATGCTTCTGGATGGGAGGTTCAAGGATGGAACAGTGAGCAGTGCCCGCATTGTTCGCTGGACCTTGCTCCTCTCACAGATGGATCTGAAGGTGAAGGGTCTCTGTGAGCCAAAGCTCGCAGCCAACCTGGTATATCCTGGAACAGCCCACCGGTGTTCCATTGAAGGGGTTTGGGAAGTAAACATAGGTTTACGGGCCGGGATACATCCCACAGGCCGTGAGAACTATGTAGATGATTCCAGCATGGTATCTGCTGGCGATTAAGCTCCCAGCACCATGAGCGCCCAGCAGGCTGAACTGTCCGCAGTGGTGTACGTTGCTACACACTCCAAAATCTTCCCCACCCCCTACACGATTTGCTCGGACAGCATGTTCACGTGCAACTCGTGTATGGAGTACTTGGCCATCAGGTCCCGCCGCGGATACACCTCCGCTGACAGGAGACCCCTCACAGTAAAACCACTGCTGGAAAAGATCCTGGCAGCAGTGGGGGAGGAAGGGGAGCTTTTCATTCACAAGGTGAAGGCACATTCCTCCACAGAACTCCACGGCCAAGGCAACCAGCAGGCTGACTTGCTCGCCAAGGAGGGTGCCCGCACAGGCACTTTCTGGGACCCATTTGGGTCCAGACCCATGGCGGCGGTCAGAGGTCGGGACGGGGCCCAAGGAAGTGTAGGGGTAGCGTTAGCCCCGGACCTTAAGACGGTTCAAGCCCACGCCCCCGTCCTAAAAGCAGTCCTCAGCGCAGTTGCTGAGGGAAAGGTGATAGAAGGTGCATATGGCACAGCGAATCTCTCCGTTAAAGAGGGTATGCTGTTCCGGGGGGAACAGTGGGTTGTGCCGCTGCAGCACCGGAGGGAATTCCTTCAACTGGCCCATGAGGGTCCAGGAGCAGGACACCCCGGGCCTGAGACCACCTGGCAGCGGGTGGAACAGGCGGGATGGTGGTCGGGACTCAGGGACGATGTCCGCGAATTCTGTGCAGGCTGTCTTGTGTGCGCTGCGAACAACCTTGACCCCCACAAAAGGAAGGTCCCTATGGGACACGTCAGGAGGGTAGAGGGACCACGGCAGTCAATACAAGTCGACTACATCGGGCCCCTGCCCACTGCCCAGGGAGGCTATAAGTACTGCCTGGTCCTGGTGGACGTGTTTACCAAGTGGGTAGAGGCTTTTCCCTACAAGGCAGCCACAGCTCTGGGTACTGCCAGGATCCTGGTCCGGGAAGTGTTCTCGCGGTGGGGACTACCAGTTTGTGGAGTCCGACCAAGGGAGTCACTTCACCGGACAGATGATGCAGAACACCCTTATGATGTTGGGCATTGAAGGAAAATGGCACGTGGCCCACAACCCGCAGTCATCAGGGATCGTGGAGCATATCAATCGTGTAACGTCCGTGTGTAATTGAGACACGGACTGCAGAAGTTGGTTAAACAGGTGTTTACTGAATGGAGACAAAACTGGAACTACTATACAAAGTTACTACACAGGCTTATATACAGGGGTGGTCACTACTGGCACTGCAGTATACAGGGGCTGCAGAATATAGTTCCTTCTTCAAGGTACATACACTACAATTCCTCCCCTTTTAGCTAAACAGTACATAACATTCGATTAATAATTAAATAACATATTTACAATTACAGTTGCTATATACATTAGCTGAAGTTAATCAATTATAAATTCAGTCTTTGAGGAGGCTTCCTGATTCTGTCCGGATAACGCCTCTTTGGGGTATCAGGTTCTTCTGGCAAAGTTGATTTGGGATCAACGTCGTTGTTTGGTTTGTCTGCTTCCAATATCACCGATTCTGAGATAGATGCAATTGGTACTTCGGTTGCATCACCAGGTGTATTGGATCGTGGTGTAGATTTGACATTTTCCAGTGACTCTAGAATCTGGTCAGCATGGCATCTTACAATGCTCTCTCCAACGTCCACGGTATACATTAGAGGTCCTTGCCGTGTGCAGATCGTTCCTGGCTGCCATTTCTCTGTGCGGTAGTCCCGGGCCAAAACTGGTTGACCTATCTTGAAACTCCTGGTTGGCCTTTCATTCATATTCTGAAACTGTCTGTTCTCCACATCTCTTCTGATGTTTGGCTTAACCAAATCCAAGCGGCATCTTAGTCTTCGATTGAAGAACATCATGGCTGGAGTTTGGTTGGTAACCGCATGTGTCGCATTCCGGTAGGCAAACAAGAAGTTATCCACCTTGTGTTGTAGGGGTATGTCTTCATTACACATTGCCTTGATAGCCTTCTTGAATGTTTGAACGAACCTCTCAGCCAATCCATTAGTGGCTGGATGATATGGGGCGGATGTGTAATGCTTAACACCATTGTTCTTTAAGAACCTCCGGAACTCTTCAGACAAAAACTGTGGTCCATTGTCGGAGCAAATCTGTTCAGGCAGCCCATTTCTGGCGAATATGGTTCGTAAGACTGTGATAGTATTTTCTGTGGTGGTTGAGGACATTTTTATTACCTCTGGCCACTTTGAATGTTCATCCACCGCAATTAAAAACATCGAGTCCATAAATGGACCAGCAAAATCAATGTGTACCCTTTGCCATGGAGATGAGGGCCACTCCCATGGATGTAGAGAGGCTTGTGGTGGGGCATTTTGGACCTTCTGGCATCCTACAGCTCTTGGTCATCTCTTTGATTTCTCTATCGATTCCCGGCCACCACACAAACGCTCTGTCTAAGTTCTTCATTTTTACCCCTCCCAGATGACCCTCATGAAGCTCATTGAGCACTCTATCCTTCAATTTGGGTGGAATTACTACTCTGGATCCACACATCAAGGTTCCTCGGCACACTGACAGCTGTTCTCTTCTCGGTGAGAATGCTGGCAACAGTGGTTCGCCATGTGCTGGCCATCCCTTCACCGTTAAATCATAGACCCTGGAGAGTGTCGGGTCATTTTGTGTTTCCTTTTCTATGTTTGCATTCGTCACAGGTAGACATTCGACTATGGTCGAGTGGAATATCTCCACAGGATCCACTGCAGGTGCTTCTTCCACCGTCAGCAACGGTAGGCGCGACAATCCATCAGCATTCCCATGCTGTTTAGTTCCTTTGTACTCGATGTCATATTGGTGTGCCCCTAGGAAAAGGGACCACCTCTGTAGCCGTTGTGCTGTCATTATCGGGACGCCCTTCTTAGGGTTGAAAATGGAGTCAAGAGGTTGATGATCAGTTAGTAGAGTAAATTTCTGTCCGTGCAGGTAGTGATTGAACTTCTTCACCCCCCACACCAGGCCGAGGGCCTCTCTGTCAATCTGGGCGTAGTTACGCTCGGCTGCAGTTAACGAGCGTCACGCAAAAGCTATCGGCCTCTCTGAACCATCACGGGATTTATGTGACAGTACCGCTCCAACGCCGTAGGGAGACGCATCACACTCCAGTCTTATCGGTAGTGATGGGTTGTAGTGAGCCAATACTTCTCTTGAAGTGATCAGGCCTTTACACTTCTGAAAGGCCCGCTTACATTCATCGCTCCATTTCCATGCTACTCCAGTTTGTAGCAGGGCGATCAGTGGGTGCAGAATTGTGGACAAATTCGGCAACAACTTACGATAGTAATTCACCAATCCGAGGAATGACCTCAGTTGCGACACATTTTCAGGCGCTGGAGCCTTAACTACTGCTTCAATTTTGTCAGGGGACTTATGTAACCCCTCTTCATCAATCACGTGGCCACAATACGATATTTGTTTCTTAAAAAACTCGCACTTGGGGCGATTGGCTCGTAGCCCATGTTCTCTTAGTCTAGTGAGCACCTGCTCTAGGTTGGCAAGGTGTTCACTGTCATTTTCACCTGTCACTAGGATGTCGTCCAAGTAACACTGAGTCCCCGGAATCCCTTGCAGGACTTGTTCTGTCGCTCTTTGCCATATAGCCGGAGCTGATGCAACTCCGAATACCAGTCGATTATACTGGTAAAGACCTTTGTGAGTGTTTATCGTGAGATATTTCCTAGAGGATTCTTCAACCTCCATCTGCAAATATGCTTGCGCTAGGTCAATTTTTGTAAAACGTTTCCCTCCAGATAGTGAGGCGAAAATATCTTCCATCCTCGGAAGAGGGTACTGCACTGTCTGAAGGACTGGGTTCACAGTCACCTTGATGGCCCCACAGATGCGAACCTTCCTTGGCTCCTCAGACTTATTGTTTAACGTTTTCTTCATGACAGGAACGATGGGTGTCGCCCACTCGCTCCAGTCTACCTTAGTTAACACGCCTGCATTCTCCAGATTCTCCAGCTTTGCCTCGACAGCTGGGCGAATTGCATACGGTACCGGTCTTGCTTTGAAAAACTTGGGAATTGCATTCTCTTCTATTTTTATCGAGACGGTTATGCCTTTAAGAGTTCCCAGTTCTTGTTGAAATACCTCTTTAGCATTAGCCAAGATGTTTGACAATCGTCCAGGTGTGACGTCGTCATTCTTTTTACCAGCCACAGTCAGTGCCTGAATGGAGTGCCAGTCTAAACTTATCTTTCTGATCCATTCACGTCCCAATAACGGTGGTCCACCATCTTGCAGTATGTACAGATACAATTTCTGTATTTCCTTGCCATTGTATTCGACGGCACCCTTATTTTCCCTCTGGGGTATAATTTCTGCCCCGTATATGTCTTCAAGACAATGGGTGTGTCTTTCAAGGGTATGTGTGAGAATAGCCGCTCATAGTCTCGTCGATTCATGACGGTCAGGGCTGATCCTGTATCCAATTCCATTTTGACTTGGGACCCTGCTATCGTGAGGGTGATCCAAATGGTTCGGTGATCCTCTTTTGTGATTACGTTGTGTAGTTTGAGACAGCTTAGTCTCTTGTTCCCGGATTCACTATCGCTCTTCTGGTCTTTGGAACTACTGTTCGTCATCTTTTGTACTTTCCTGTACTTTTCCTTAGTCGTCTTTTTGTTGTTGTTAGTCTTCTTCCCGGACCTGCAAACCCGTGCAATGTGTCCCATCTTTCCGCATTGCCTGCATGTTTTGTCCTTGGACCAGCAGTCCTTCTGGTCATGGGTTGTTCTGCCGCAGCTATAACATTTTTCAAATCCCCGTGTCATTTCATGGGTGCCGTATTCCTGTGGCTTTTGCTGTATTTCCGCAGCTCCACTTGCTGCTGCTTCGTACGATACTGCCACGCTGAAAGCCTTATCTAGTGTCAGCTCTTTCTCTGAGAGTAACCTTTTCTGGGTTCCTTCACTCAGGAGTCCACAGACAAATTTGTCCCGTAGGGTATCTGCCAGTCCTGCTCCGAACTGGCAGTGCTTTGATAGCTTGTGTAGTTCCATAAGGTAATCAGCATTGCTCTCATCTTTATGCTGATTTCTCTTGTGGAATTTAAATCTTTCTGCTATCAGCAGCGGTGTAGGATTTAGGTGTTCCTGTAGGATATCAACAATTTAGTTAAAACTCTTCTCCATCGGTTTGACTGGAGTGATCAGGTTCCGCAATAGGCCGTACGTTCTTGCGCCCATTAAGTTTAGTAGTACCGATGCCTTTTTCTCATCGGCTACTTCATTTGCCTTGCAATATACTTCAACTCTTTCCACATATGTGGTCCAGTCTTCTATAGCATTATCGAAGGCAGTGATATTGCCAGTCTTCGGCATCTTGGCGATCTAAGATGGTGCCTCCCACACTTTGCCTTCTTCCCCGATTGAACAAAATGGCGCCTCCCGCGCTTTGCCTTCTACCCCGCTGGATTAAGATGGCGCCTCCCACGCTTTCTGTCTTTTCCGCTGCTGCCAGCGCTGTTGCTGGCGTTTTTATGCCTCGATGGCGACGCCTTATGGTCTTCGCGCACTTCCCCCCGCACTGCTGCCAACGCCGCTCTCCACGGTCCCCGTGGCAAACTGCAGCTCCTCGTGGCTTTCTGCGCTTCTAATTTCTTTTATTTTAATTACTGTTCCCGTCATCAGAGCAGATCCTATGGGACACTTTCCTCCCTCTTCTCGGGTCTGTACGCTGCCCGGCTTCGTAGCACCGGCCGCGCCCTGTGTGCTCAACCCTCTCTCTCTCTCTCCGCTTCCCGACAACGCTGCTCGGCCCCGTTGAAAAGCCACCCGATCGAGCTCTAGCCCGCCGCAGCCCAGGAAGGATCAGTGTACTACCTGCCACCAGCCCGATTAGCTGGAACACCATAGAATGGAGAACCAAGCCCAGCTCTCGACAGCCTCTCCTGCAAATCTTCGAATTTGATGAATCAGAGGCGGTTGCCCACGGTCGACGCCCGTTTCTTCTGTTTGTTTTTTTTTGTCTTTTTGGATTTCTTCCTTCTGGCCTCAACCTCTAATAACTTCGCTTCAGGGATGGATCCCCGTGAGGTGGTGCAGAACTGGAGGTAAGTTCGGATCTGTTCGTCGCCAATGTAACGTCCGTGTGTAATTGAGACACGGACTGCAGAAATTGGTTATAACAGGTGTTTACTGAATGGAGACAAAACTGGAACTACTATACAAAGTTACTACACAGGCTTATATACAGGGGTGGTCGCTACTGGTACTGCAGTATACAGGGGCTGCAGAATATAGTTCCTTCTTCAAGGTACATACACTACAAATCGGACACTCAAGGAAAGGTTAAGAAAGGAAATGGTGGGCTCGCCCTGTAAATGGGCCAAAGTCCTACCATTGGTTTTGTTGTGGATCCAGGCCAGCCAGTCTAAAAGCACAGGGTATTCCCCGTATGAGCTAATGACTGGCAGGGTTATGTGGACCCTCACCCATGTACTAGCCCCGGTGCTCATGGAGGGTCAGCTCAGAGAGGTAAACCGGGATAGGTTTGCCCGAAACCTCTTTGAGCACCTGAAGCAGGTCCATGAGCAGACGGCTGGGAACATGCGAAGGCAGCATCGGAGTGACCGATTGCTGCTCGAACCGAGAAAGCACCACGAGTGGGAGGTAGGAGATCAAGTCATGGTAAGAAACTATGCCCGAGATGGGAGTTTGGAGCCATTGTACATGGAGCCCTACAGTATTGTAGATAAAGCCAGCCCCATGGTTTACGCCGTGAAGGTGCCCCGGCATACAAAATGGTTTCATATTAACCAGTGTAAGCTGCTCACGCCCAAAAGGGGAAAACAGCCAGTTGGGAAAAGGTCTGAGTATAAAGATCCTCAGCCTGCAGCAGGGGCGAGTTCATAGACTGCACAGGCAGGCGCTGTAGCTTACTTGAAGGGAGGGGTCATCTCGCCCATCGATTGGGACACTCCCCCACTCTTCTGGGATCCAGATGAGGGGGAGGGACCTGAGGGCGAAAACCCCGCCCCTAACCCAGGTGTAGAGAGGGAGGGACCGGAGGTCGAAAACCCCACCCCGGGCACAGCCATGGGACCAGGGGGCGGAGGCTCTCAGCTCGCAGCAGCAGGCTGCGAAAAGTTACCTGCCCCCAGCCCAGGTTCGGGAGGGGGTCAAGCCTGGGGAGTAGCGGTTCGGGTTAAAGGCCGAGCGGCCAAGAAAGCCCCACCCATCAAGGCCCCCAGAAGGTCCCCACGGACGCCCCAGCCGAGAAAGCCGTGGTCACCAGCCCTCCAGTTACCAAGGGCCACCCCTTGAGTCAGGGAGAGGTCTAAGGACACAGGTCCTCAGCCAGCAGCCACGGGCTGCGAGGGACCAACAGGGAAGGACGGTGCGGTCACGCCGGGGGTGGCGGTGAGCCGCAGTCCGACCAGGGATTAGCCTGGCCGCCCGGAGACAGGCGGCGGATGTATATAGTTTTAGTTTAAGTTTGTGTTTATTGTTAAGTTTGGGTGTATTTGATTTAAGTTAAATGAGGTGATGGGTAGTTTTAAGTAAGTAATCTGCTAAGAGAGTGTATGTTTGGGGTCGAGGTCACGGGAACCGACCGTGCTTCACCAAGCCAGAGAATCTCTTGGGGACCTGGCTGCATGTTTCTGTACCTTTTGCAGAAAGATTTTCAGGATGAAGGGGATCGCGATTCTATTTGCCCTGATTGGGATGAGTGCCGGAAGACGGGGCGACGTCCAAGTCTCCCACAACGACGGGTGTTCGGGAGACAAGGTGCCCCTGGCGCTCGATGGGAGCGGTGAACGGGATGCGGAGGAGACCGTCGTTTACTTCCAAGAGGGAAGGTGGCCAGGATGGCTGGGGTCCAATTCGTCTCAGTACTCCAGCCAAACCGGATTCACGTACGGGGAGACCTCCCTCCTGTGCCCCAGGGTACGAGTCATTACCACAAGGGTCAGCGTCACCGTTGGAAAGCGAATATGTTTGACGTGTAAAGGACACATTCCACTGGATAGATGGTGGTGGCTCAGGAAGCTGAGCAAGGACATGAGGAACGCCGAAGTCAAGTGGGAACGGTTGGGGAACAACACCCACCGGACAATCACAGGGAATCATGGAGGATTGCGTGTGTGTTGGGACAAGTGGTGGGAACCGGATCAAGGGATTTATATCTGTATGTGGGGGTCAGAGGAGGTCTGCCCCGCAGGCATATCCATCGTTTACGACCGGCAGTGCCACGACACTGGGAAGGGAAAAGGTGGGATGCCAGCCGGAAGGTGTGCGCAGTCCCATACTCCCCGATCCCAGTCAATGGCACAGAGCTGGTAACCTGCCCCTGTAAGCCACCGCCCATGGCGCAGGCGGCGAGGTTACCCAGGGAAGGTTGCCCCACCACCACCAAGGGGCCAGGGAATGGGTTGTGTAATGAAATCTGTTTGTCTTGCCTGTATTCATTTTGCACTCATGTATATTACCCTCCCCCACACGGTGTATAGTTTCACTTCCTCTTTCCTGACTAACCTGGAAGGTTCCAGGTCTTGGCTCTTGGCTCCGCCCCTGACTTCTCTTACATAAAGATCCCAGGATCTGTATGACTCATTCCTGTGAGCCAGTCGATGTGCTGAGATGTTAGATCTGATCTTAGTGATTAAAAGCCAACTTGTTTAAGTTAATAACTTTTAGTTTTGTGGTTATTGAAGGCACATCAATTTTAATCACTAAAGAATACTAGGATGGATCGACTCCTAAAACCAGAGCGTCTGGACTTGGATCCACATTCTGCTGAAGCATCAAATCAATTTGGACACTGGCTCAAATGCTTCGAACTCTTCGCGAGGGCCTCATCCGCTAGCGAGGTAGATAAACTGAGTCTACTGACTACTCGCGTTAGTCATCGGATTTATTCGTTCATCCGGGATGCCACCTCTTACACGAAGGCCATCACTATCCTGAAGGCCCAATACCAGAGGCCAGTAAACGAAGTGTACGCCAGACATCTGCTGGCTACACGCAGGCAGCGACCTGAGGAATCAATGGACGATTTCTTACAGGGCCTAAAGGACTTGGTCCGGGACTGTAACTGCAAGGCTGTGACGGCCAACGTGTACTCTGACGAATTGGTCCGCGATTCCTTCATCACGGGCCTCAAATCGAATTATATCCGGCAGAGACTGCTGGAGAAGGAGGTCCTGGACTTAAAAAAGGCAGTGGCCACTGCGCAATCGCTGGACGTGGCCCAGAAAAAATCTGACTCTTATTCTTCCGGCCATGTGGCCCTCACCGCCTCATGCGCGCCGAGCGGGCCGCCATCTTGGAATCAGCCATCTTCCCCATCCAGGTCTCAGACCAGCTCTACACCGCCGGAGTCCCCACACAGAAGTTCACCCAGGAGTCCCACTACAGCGGCAATGTCTCGAGGCCCGAAATGCTACTTCTGCGGCCAGACCAAGCACCCCAGACAACGATGCCCAGCGAAGGACGCTACATGCTTCAAATGTAAGAAAAAGGGGCATTTTAGCAAAGTCTGCAGGGGGAATCCGATTTCCAACTCCGTCACTGCCTCGTGCGTGCCGTGCGGGCCGCCATCTTGGGATCCGCCATCTTTTCCCGACTCAACGGCCGCCCAGGGCCCAACAGTGGCTTCGATCACGGCGGATCAATCCAGGCCACACCCGTTGACAAAATCCATGATGGACATACAGGTAAACGGGAATTTAATGAAATGTTTAATTGACTGTGGGAGTACCGAGAGTTTTATCCACCCTAGCCTGGTACGGCGGCACTCATAATGGTAACCCCTACACGGAGCAGAATTGCTATGGCTGCTAAGCCCCACACATCGGACATTTTGGGCTACTGTGTGGTAACACTGACTGTAAAAGGCACGGACTACAAGGATTTTAAACTCCTCGTGATGCCAGAACTCTGTGTTAATGTAATCTTGGGCCTGGACTTCCAGTGCCACCACGAAAGTGTCACGCTAGCATATGGCGGGTCCCAGCCGCCACTCACAGTCTGTGGCCTATCAACCTTAAAAATCAGCCCGCCCTCTTTATTCGCTAATCTCGCTCCGAACTGTAGGCCCATAGCGACCAAAAGTAGACGGTACAGTCTGGAAGACAGACACTTTATCAAGGCGGAAGTGGACAGACTCCTGCGCGAAGGCATTATTGAATGCAGTTCCAGTCCGTGGCGTGCCCAAGTAGTCATAGTTAAAAATAGCGAGAAGAAACGGATGGTAATTGACTACAGCCAGACTGTTAATATTTATGATAGCAAAATACTGCAGATGTTGGAAATCCGAAATAACAACAGAAAATGCTGGAAAAACTCAGCAGGTCAGGCAACATCCGTGGAGAGAAATTTGAGTTGACGTTTCGGGTTGGACCCTTCTTCAAAACTGGAAAGAAAAGAAACTAGATCGGAGGCAGGGCTGCGATCGGACAAAAGAATAAAAGAAACAAAAGAAGTAAAAGAGATTAGAAGCTAGACGAGATAGTAATAGGCTGGGATTAGGTGTAAAGTGTACTGGCAGGGCAAAAGATAGCTGCCAGGTGTGAGAGAGAAACAAAAGGAAAGGGGTGGGGGGGGAAAAGGAGTGGAACAATTACAAGAGAAAATGAAATGGGGGCCGAGCTTATGATCTGAAATTGTTGAACTCGATATTGAGTCCGAAAGGCTGCAGACTGCCTAATCGGAAGATGAGGTGCTGTTCCTCGAGTTTACGTTGAGCTTCCGTGGAACAATACAAGAGGCCAAGGACGGTGAGGTCCGAGTGGGAATGGAGCGGTGAATTAAAATGACAGGCGACCGGAAGCTCGGGGTCACCCTTACGGACTGAACGGAGGTGTTCCGCAAAGCGCTCACCCAATCTGCGTTTGGTCTCCCCAATGTAGAGGAGACCGCATCGTGAGCAGCGAATACAGTATACTAGATTGCGAGAAGTACAAGTAAACCGCTGTTTCACCTGGAAGGGATGTTTGGGGCCCTGGACAGTGGGAAGGGGGGAGGTATAGGGTCAGGTGTTACATCTCCTCCGCTTGCACGGGAAGGTGCCAGGCGAAGAGGAAGGGCTGTTTGGGGTGATAGAGGAGTGGACTAGGGTGTCTCGGAGGGAGCGGTCCCTGCGGAATGCTGAAAGGGGAGGGGAGGGGAAGATACGTTTGGTGGTGGGATCACTTTGGAGGTAGCGGAAATGCCGGAGGATGATCCGTTGAATGTGGAGGCTGGTGGGGTGAAAGGTGAGGACAAGGGGAACCCTATCGTGGTTCCGGGAGGGAGGGGCAGGGGTGAGGGCAGAAGTGCGGGAGATAGAACTGACACGGTCGAGGGCAGTGTCAACCACAGTAGAGGGGAATCCTCGGTTGCGGAAAAAGGAAGACATGTCTGAAGCACTGGTGTGGAAGGTGGCGTCGTCGGAGCAGATACGGCGGAGGCGGAGAAACTGGGAGAATGGAATAGAGTCCTTACAGGAAGCGGGGTGGGAGGAAGTGTAGTCCAGGTAGCTGTGGGAGTCAGTGGGCTTGTAGTAAATATTGGTCGATAACCTATCCCCAGAGATGGAGATGGAGAAGTCGAGGAAGGGAAGGGAAGAGTCCGAGATGGACCATGTGAAGGTGAGGGAAGGGTGGAAATTGGAGGCAAAGTGAATGAAATTGTATCCCCACTATCCCCTCTGACCTTCCACTCTCTGACCCTGAACGATCAGTCCTCAGCAAAGGCCTGAGCTTCATCCCCTTACGCCCCCACCTCAATGAATTTCGAGCTCGGCACGATGTTGAGCTCTTTTTCCGCCGCCTTCGTCTCCGTGCCCACTTCACTGGCCAGGAGTCTTCCCCCCGCACAACTGACCCTTTCTCCCGCTTGCAGAATTCCCGTTCTACCTGGACCCCTCCCCCGGCCTCTTACCCTCTCTAGGTCTTTTCATCGCTAACTGCCGCCGTGACATCGGCCGTCTCCATTTCTCTGCTCCCCTCACTCACTCCAACCTACCTCCCTCTGAACTTGCAGCACTCCATTCTCTTAGATCCAACCCTGACATTGTCATTAAACCCGCTGACAAGGGTGGTGCTGTTGTTGTTTGGCGTACTGACCTCTACCTAGCGGAAGCTGAACGCCAACTCTCCGACACCTCCTCCTACCTCCACCTGGACCATGACCCCACTACCGAACATCAAACCACCGTTTCCAAGACTGTCACTGACCTCATCTCCTCTGGAGATCTTCCCCCTGCTGCCACCAACCTCATAGTTCCCCAACCCCGCACAGCCCGCTTCTACCTCCTTCCCAAGATCCACAAACAGGACTGCCCTGGTAGACCCATCGTTTCAGCCTGTTCTTGCCCTACAGAACTAATCTCTTCCTATCTTGACTCTATCTTTTCTCCCCTTGTCCAGTCTCTTCCCACCTACATCCGCGACTCTTCGGACGCCCTCCGCCACTTTAACAGTTTCCAGTTACCTGGCCCCAACTGCTTCCTTTTCACCATGGACGTACAATCCATCTACACCTCCATCCCCCACCCGGATGGCCTGAGGGCGCTCCGCTTCTTCCTTGAACAGAGGCCCGACCAGTCCCCATCCACCACCACCCTCCTCCGCCTGGCTGAACTTGTTCTCACATTGAACAACTTCTCCTTTAACTCCACTCATTTCCTCCAAATCAAAGGTGTTGCCATGGGTACCCACATGGGTCCTAGCTATGCCTGCCTTTTCGTAGGCTATGTGGAACAATCTTTGTTCCAGTCCTACTCGGGTCCCCTCCCTCACCTCTTTTTCCGATACATTGATGACTGTATCGGTGCTGTTTCCTGCTCTCGCCCCGAACTTGACAATTTCATTCACTTTACCTCCAATTTCCGCCCTTCCCTCACCTTCACATGGTCCATCTCGGACTCTTCCCTTCCCTTCCTCGACTTCTCCGTCTCCATCTCTGGGGATAGGTTATCGACCAATATTTACTATAAGCCCACTGACTCCCACAGCTACCTGGACTACACTTCCTCCCACCCCGCTTCCTGTAAGGACTCTATTCCATTCTCCCAGTTTCTCCGCCTCCGCCGTATCTGCTCCGACGACGCCACCTTCCACACCAGTGCTTCAGACATGTCTTCCTTTTTCCGCAACCGAGGATTCCCCTCTACTGTGGTTGACACTGCCCTCGACCGTGTCAGTTCTATCTCCCGCACTTCTGCCCTCACCCCTGCCCCTCCCTCCCGGAACCACGATAGGGTTCCCCTTGTCCTCACCTTTCACCCCACCAGCCTCCACATTCAACGGATCATCCTCCGGCATTTCCGCTACCTCCAAAGTGATCCCACCACCAAACGTATCTTCCCCTCCCCTCCCCTTTCAGCATTCCGCAGGGACCGCTCCCTCCGAGACACCCTAGTCCACTCCTCTATCACCCCAAACAGCCCTTCCTCTTCGCCTGGCACCTTCCCGTGCAAGCGGAGGAGATGTAACACCTGACCCTATACCTCCCCCCTTCCCACTGTCCAGGGCCCCAAACATCCCTTCCAGGTGAAACAGCGGTTTACTTGTACTTCTCGCAATCTAGTATACTGTATTCGCTGCTCACGATGCGGTCTCCTCTACATTGGGGAGACCAAACGCAGATTGGGTGACCGCTTTGCGGAACACCTCTGTTCAGTCCGTAAGGGTGACCCCGAGCTTCCGGTCGCCTGTCATTTTAATTCACCGCTCCATTCCCACTCGGACCTCACCGTCCTTGGCCTCTTGTATTGTTCCACGGAAGCTCAACGTAAACTCGAGGAACAGCACCTCATCTTCCGATTAGGCAGTCTGCAGCCTTTCGGACTCAATATCGAGTTCAACAATTTCAGATCATAAGCTCGGCCCCCATTTCATTTTCTCTTGTAATTGTTCCACTCCTTTTCCCCCCCCACCCCTTTCCTTTTGTTTCTCTCTCACACCTGGCAGCTATCTTTTGCCCTGCCAGTACACTTTACACCTAATCCCAGCCTATTACTATCTCGTCTAGCTTCTAATCTCTTTTACTTCTTTTGTTTCTTTTATTCTT
Organism: Somniosus microcephalus; assembly: GCF_052327205.1. Classification (NCBI taxonomy): domain Eukaryota; kingdom Metazoa; phylum Chordata; class Chondrichthyes; order Squaliformes; family Somniosidae; genus Somniosus; species Somniosus microcephalus. Next base: position 324,851,609 of record NC_140987.1, on the reverse strand, counting down.
TTGTCCGATCGCAGCCCTGCCTCCGATCTAGTTTCTTTTCTTTCCAGTTTTGAAGAAGGGTCCAACCCGAAACGTCAACTCAAATTTCTCTCCACGGATGTTGCCTGACCTGCTGAGTTTTTCCAGCATTTTCTGTTGTTATATTGTTAATATTTATACCCAGCTGGACGCCTACTCTTTACCCCGCATATCAGAAATGGTCAACCACATTGCGCAATACCGAGTCTTCTCGACTATCGACCTCAAATCCGCGTATCACCAGCTCCCCATTAGAACGGAGGACCGCCCATACACTGCCTTTGAGGCGAACGGACGCCTCTACCATTTTCTCAGAGTGCCCTTCGGGGTAACAAATGGGGTCTCGGTCTTCCAACGTGAGATGGACCGCATGGTTGACGAGAATAATCTACAAGCTACCTACCCCTATCTGGACAATGTCACTATCTGCGGACACAACCAGCAAGACCACGATCTAAATCTTGCGAGATTTTTAAAAACTGCCCTAAAGCTGAATCTAACCTACAACGAAGACAAATGTGTCTTCAACACAACCCGTCTCTGTATCCTCGGCTGTGTGGTGGAAGATGGGGTAATTGGACCGGACCCTGACCGATTACGCCCCCTAAAGGAACTGCCCCTGCCACACAATCCCAAAGCTTTAAAAAGGTGCCTGGGATTTTTTTCGTATTATGCCCAATGGGTGCCCAATTACTCTGATAAGGCCCGACCCCTCATTAAATCGACGTCCTTCCCACTATCAGCTGAAGCTCGGGAGGCTTTCCCCAGTATCAAACAGGACATTGAAAGGGCTGCACTGTGTGCAGTGGACGAAAGCATTCCCTTTCAAGTCGAAAGCGATGCGTCAGACTTTGCCTTAGCTGCGACCCTCAATCAGGCTGGGAGACCTGTGGCCTTCTTCTCCCGAACCCTTCAGGGACCTGAAATCAGGCACTCTTCTGTCGAGAAGGAGGCACAGGCTATAGTGGAGGCATTGCGGCACTGGAGACACTACCTAGCCGGCAAACATTTCGCCCTGCTCAACGACCAGCGGTCGGTGGCTTTCATGTTTAATAACAAACAAAGGGGGAAAATCTAGAATGACAAAATACTCAGGTGGAGGATCGAACTATCCACGTTCGACTATGATATTATGTACAGGCCGGGAGCCCTTAATGAACCCCCAGACGCCCTATCGCGGGGAATGTGTGCCAGCATTCATACGGACAAATTACAGGGTCTCCACAACGACCTCTGTCACCCAGGGGTCACCCGACTATACCATTTTATAAAGTCCCGCAATCTGTCCCACTCCATCGAGGAGGTCAGGGCAATGACCAGAGCCTGCCGCATCTGTGCGGAATGCAAGCCTCGTTTCTACAGGCCTGACCGTGCACACCTTATCAAAGCCACACGGCCATTCGAGCGCCTAAGTCTGGACTTCAAGGGACCGCTTCCCTCTGCCAACCGTAACATATACTTCCTCAATATCATTGATGAATATTCCCGCTTCCCCTTTGCCATTCCCTGCCCAGACATGACCAGTGCTACGGTCATCAAGTGTCTCTGTAATCTATTCTGCATGTTTGGCATGCCGAACTACATACACAGCGATAGGGGGACGTCATTCATGAGTGACGAGCTGCGCCAGTTCTTGCTCTCGAAGGGGATAGCCACTAGCAGAACCACTAGCTACAACCCCCGGGGTAAGGGGCAAGTGGAAAGGGAGAATGCTACTGTTTGGAAGGCTGTCATGTTAGCCTTAAAGTCAAAAGGCCTTCCGACCTCCCGCTGGCAGGAGGTCCTCCCAGACGTGCTCCACTCCATAAGGTCTCTGTTATGTACTGCCACTAACGCTACCCCTCACGAAAAAATGTTCGTTTTCCCCCGGAAATCAACCTCGGGCATATCTCTACCTGCGTGGCTGACGTCTCCGGGGACAGTACTATTGCGGAAGCACGTGAGAGGCCATAAAACGGACCCCCTTGTGGAAAAGGTACAGCTCCTCCATGCAAACCCTCAGTACGCCTATATCGAATGCTCTGACGGGCGAGAGGACACTGTTTCCATAAAAGACCTCGCTCCCTCGGGGAGCGGAGAGAACGATGAGAGACTACCCGAGGAAGACCTACACCAAAAAGAGACAGGACGCCCAGAGGTATCAATACCCAACTTTAACCTGGAGGACACTGCAGATAACCTGGAAGACACTGCGGAGGCCCGGACAGCGGAGGAACCAGAATCCACTCCCCTAGAGGCACCCCAACCGGCTTTGCGCCGATCACTGAGAACCGCAAAACCTCCTGACAGACTCACTTATACCAACTTTTAAGAAACATCAACCCGATGGACTAAATCTAAAGAAGGGGTGAATGTAATGAAATCTGTTTGGCTTGCCTGTATTCGTTTTGCACTCATGTGTATTACCCTCCCCCACACGGTGTATAGTTTCACTTCCTCTTTCCTGACTAACCTGGAAGGTTCCAGGTCTTGGCTCTTGGCTCCGCCCCTGACTTCACTTACATAAAGATCCCAGGATCTGTATGACTCATTCCTGTGAGCCAGTCGATGTGTTGAGATGTTAGCTCCGATCTTAGTGATTAAAAGCCAACTTGTTTAAGTTAATAACTTCTAGTTTTGTGGTTATTGAAGGCACATCAGGTTGGTACTAGTCCCCACCGATCAGATGCTATACCAGGGGGTACACTACGCGGTAGCCTCCGTGATTTTAAATCTCACCGAGTTACATTTACCAGAGTGGTGCCCCAAAGAAACAGAGCAGCTATACCAGGCCCTATTAAAGGACATGTTCAAGAAGTTTTACGAGTTCGATTTCGCCCACATGGACAGAACCGAACTCTACACCACACACCGAGAGTGTTTGGGTAATGCAGGGAGACAAAGAAGGGGAGTATGGAATGATGTTTTTACTGCGTTTTATACTGGGTCCTCTGTCATCAACAGTCTAGATGACATAGAGCTGCAGATCCAGATAAACGGTTTAAAAACACAGTTAAAGAAGATATTACTGGATAAGAACAAGGTAGTAGGCTCGGAGTTGCATGAGGACCAGGCCATGACGGTCCATTTAAAGGAAATCATAGCGGAATTGGAAAAGCACGCAAAGACAGTAAATGCTCTCATAAGGGAGGACAGAAATGCTTCTGACCAGGCTGCACAGAATGAGTTGTGCGTGTTATACGGGGCGTGGTTACTGGGCGAGGGCCGCAGTAATCTGGAGGATTTAAAACAGGGTTTGGTCCCCTCCTGGATTAGCAACAGGCACCTCGCAGCCGTCCACCCTTTTGAGAATGCATTAAGCCCGTGCCAACTCCGGCTAGCCTCCGAAGTCTACCCAGTCCCCATGGATTGTGGGTGGTCCAACCACACAATCATTGGAGTAGTAGTTAGGATGCCAGTCATGGGTAGGACAGCCCGACCCGCACCGGTATACAGGGTGGAGAACATTGGAGTCATTCAAGGGGGTGCACACATTCGTTTCACAGTGGTCCCACCTTACGTCATTAAGTGGGAGGACGCTATGACAGGTACTGGCCTCTCAGGGTGCCGAAGCCGTGGAGCACACATAATCCTGTGTCCCCAGCACTTGAATGCCTTTTCAAAACCGTAGTGTGGGTTCAGAGCTGCTGGCATGAAACCTATAGATTGTACCATGGAGGCAATGGCACAAGGCCATGTTCCCCTGCAGGTTGCATATATAGGAGGTGGGACATATTGGCCTAGAAATTCAGTTGGGCGCGCCAGCCGTTAGCGCCTTAGGAGGAGTAGATCTCGAGCGCTAGGCGCTTAGTGCCCGGGCGCAGCGCGATCTGCGCCTCGCCCCAGCTTCAGTACACATTTAGCGCTGGCGCAAAGTCTTAGCGCGCGCCCTGCTGCGCGCGCAGATCATGACTTCATTTACTAGTGCAACGCCCTTTGTGCGCCCCGAACCGGAACTTCACTTGCGCCGGGCCATTGTGCGCCGGGCGGCCCTAACGACTGTGAAGTGGAACGGTACACAGCCGAGGCGGGCCACGGGGAGCGCTAATTAAAGGGCACTTACCCTGCACTATAAAGGCCAGCCATTTTGCAGCATTCACTCTTGTGCAACGGTTTTTTGGAGAGAGACCAAGGAGGAGAGCTTACTGGTTTGGACCAACACTAGGACAGGTATTTTTGGCTCAGGCCAGAGCTTAGCAATTATCTTTGCCTTCATTGAGAGCTCAGTGTTTGCCAGCATATAATGGGGGCTGCATTGGGTGCCAACGCTGACTTTCAGCCTTATGCCAGAAGGGCTTACAGACGCCGTGAGAGAGTGGCAGCCCTGGCTAGATGCAGAGGGGGCAACAGGCGTCGCCAACTGAAGCCTTACCCACCCAGGGTATACCGCCAGCAGTCCTCCTATCTGACCATGTCTGCCGCGATGTGCGTTAGGAGGCTGCGATTCAGAAGGGAGGTGGTTGCAGACATCTGCCAGCTGCTTCAGAGAGATCTGCAGCCACAGCTGATGCGCAGGACGTCTCTGTCGGTGGCAGTGAAGGTGACGGTGGCTCTCAACTTCTATGCCACCGGCTCCTTCCAATCCGCTGCTGGGGACATCGCTAACATCTCCCAGTTCGCCGTGCATTGCTGCATCCGCCAGGTGACCAAAGCCCTTTTCAGAAGGAGACATCAATTCATCTCCTTCCCCATGACCCTGGACAAGCAGCAGCAGCGTGCAGTGGGATTTGCAAGAATAGCGGGCTTCCCCATGGTGCAGGGCGCCATTGACTGCACGCATGTGGCTTTGCGGGCACCTCTGGAGCATGCCGAGGATTACCACAACCGGAAGGGCTACCATTCCCTCAATGTACAGCTGGTGTGTGACCACAGGCAGCGCATCCTAGCTGTCAATGCCCGCATTCCAGGCAGCAGCCACAATGCCTTTATCCTGCGACAGACAACTGTGGCTGACATGTTCCAGGCACAGCCTCACCCAAGAGGATGGCTTATCGGAGACAAAGGCTATCCTTTGTGTACCTGGCTCATGACCCCGCTCCGCGCACCCACGACCCCTGCTGAAGAGGCATACAACGAGAGCCATCAAGCGACTAGGAACATCATAGAACAAACAATCGGCGTCCTCAAGCAACGGTTCCGCTGTCTCGATTGCTCCGGGGGAGCCCTCCAGTATTCGCAGGAGCGAGTCTCCCAATTCGTCGTCGTTTGCTGCATGCTGCACAACCTGGCTATCCGCAGGACTCAGGCACTGCCACCTCACGTTGGACCACCACCTCAGGAGGAGGAGCAGGAGGAGCATGAGGAGGAGGAGGACGAGGAGTACCAGTCCAGGAGGGAGACACAAGGTCCAAGGGCCGCCCGTCGGCGGCTTATTGAACGTCACTTCTAGGCCCCCTGTCAGGGAATGGCTTGTGCCAATGAAAGAACATGATTGCAGCCGCTCCGCAAGCCCTCAGCCGGTTAAGGCAACAAACACTTCAAAGATCAAACATGGACAATGTTAATAAATAAAATGCTTTATTGTACAAACTCAGGGCCCTTCCCACATGAAAACCAAAAACAGACGAAACCCCCAAAAAACACTGAAACACATTACTCGCTCCCACAACCTGGAGAGGATTAACAAAACAGTGCAACTAAAATGGCCGTCATCCTCGGCCTTCGTAAAAAACAAACATCACATCCTCAGCCATCAAAAAACAAACATCCAATTCTCGGCCTCAAAAAACAAACATCCAATTCTCGGCCTCAAAAAACAAACACAACTGGCCACACATTCGACTTTTTGGCCCGCTAGGGCGATGCCTTGGCCATCTTTGTGTGGCCCCTGCCTGCCCTGCTGCTCCTCCTCAAAGTAAGGCCATTGGCTGCTGCAAGGCTGGGGGCAGGCTCCAGAGGGGCACATGTCGTGACGGCAGATGCCCTTGGGGGTCGGCCTAGTCGAGGTCTGGCCGTCGAGCGGGCGGCTGTTGAATGCTGCAGCTGTGGCTGGCCAGCATCAGTCGCTGCAGCAGCTCCTGGCAGCTCCACTGGGGGAGTGGCAGTGACGGCTGGAGGAATGGGGGCAAGCTGGCGGATGGCAGGCGCTCGCTGGTCACCTGAGACACTGGCACTCGCCCGGGCCAGCACTGCAGCATGCGCACCAATCTGCCGAGGGACAGACCGCTGTGCTGCTGCAGCGCGCCGGGTGCCCTGGCGATGCCTGGCTGACACAGCGAGTGTGGCAGCAGTGAGTGCCCGTGTTGACCTGTTCAGTGACCTCATCAGAGCACCCAGTGACTGCACGGCACCACTGATCAGCTGCCCACTCGCTGCCTGAGCTGCCCCGAATGCCGCCCGATTCGCTGCCTGCTCTGCCCGAATTCCGCCAAACTGATGGCCTGTGAGGCCCCGACGTCGGTCACACTCCGAGAGAGGGACTCGGTGGCCTCAGGCAACCGTGCCACTACACCCATGAGCTCCGTGTGCCGGCGCTCCGAGTCCGCGGACAAGTCCTCGAGGCGTTCCATCTCCTCGGCGAAGACCATCTCCGGACTGGAGGCCGGACTCTCCCTCTGGGGAGAAGGCCGCCGAGCTGGCCGACCCTTCCTGTGTTGCTGGACGCCGCTGGGCCCAGCAATTGGACTCCCCTCCGACCCTTCCCCCCTCTGGGGAGAAGGCTGCCGAGCTTCCACCCCCCTCCCACGTTTCTGCAGGCCGCAGGTCCCATGAGCTCCCCTCCCCTCCGACACTTCCATCACGCTCCCCTCCAGGGAAGACGTGTCCCCTGCATTGGCATGGGTTGCCGCGGCTGAGGGTTCCCCTGATGGGCCGCCTTCCTCTTGCTCCTCCTCCTCCTCCTCTTCTGAGGGGCTGTCACTGGCAAGTTCAGGGACCTCCTCCTCACCATCTGAAAGCAGGAAGGCACAAGAGTAGCTTTAGAGTGAGGAGAGGGCGTCAGCGAGGGATGCATGAGTGGTGGCATTCAGCGCATTGGTCGGACAGTGGCAAAGGATGTAGATCTGATGCGCAAGTGGGACGAGAGAGGTCCAAAAGGTGATGTCCTTACCATTGGTGCCCAGAACAGGGTCGGCATCTCCACATGCAATGGGGCCAATCACCCGGCCACCCATGATGCGCTCCACGCGATGTTGCAGCTCGGTGAGCGGCTGGATCTGGGGTCGGCTTCCCCCGGTCGCAGTCCGGCTCTTCTTGTTATTGGCCAGCTTGGCCTGCAAGAGAAAGGGCGGCCTCTAAGTACAGTGTGTAGCCCTGATCTTGTGTGCACTGCCTCCCATGGTGGAATAGCCTGGCCAGTGTGTTGCCCTGATCTTGTGTGCACTGCCTCCCATGGTGGAATAGCCTGGCCAGTGTGTCGCCCTGATCTTGTGTGCACTGCCTCCCATGGTGGAATAGCTTGGCCAGTGTGTTAAGTGCAGAATGTGCAATTGATGTTCATGCCTGTCCCATAGCTGCTGGATGAGGGCTGGCCATTAGGGCTTTCAGGTCACTTTGCTCATAATGTGAGGTGCACATGCAAGGATGAGGAGGTCACTGGAAAGGGTACTCACCCTGACAATCCGAGTGAGGTCATTAAACTTTTTGCGGCATTGGACACCGGTCCTGGGGACCTCGCTGTTGGCTGACAGCTTGCTGGCGACATGCCTCCAGGCTCTCCGGTAGACGCGGACCGGCGACTTCCTGCCATTGTCCGGGTACAAAATATGGCGCCTCTTCTCCACACCACCAACCAGCACACTCAGATCACACTCTGAGAAGCGCTGCGCTCGTTCACGGGCCTTCTGCATGGCTTCAGGCGCTATTTGGGTCCAGCAGCTGTGTTCAGGCCTAGCTGGAGGGCTCCACTATCCAGGGCGTGGCAGCAGACCAAGTCGACCCTTCCCCCTTAAGAGCTGGCCGGCGCCAGGGTGTCTGCTGTCAATCACGAGATGGCCGCACCTGCGCTGCGCCCGGCCTCGGCGCTCTCGCTCAGCACCTCCGGCTTAGCGCCTAAAGAGAGGCGTGCAGCGCCAGTTTTAGCGCTCGAGCAAACTCTTAGGGCGAAGCTAATGAATATCGGAGAAGTGGCCTCAATTTGGCGGCGGGCGCAAACTTTAGCGGCCACCCGACTTTACCGCCCCAAAAGTGGCTACAATGAATTTCTAGGCCATTGTGTCACCACCGGCGCGTCCCACTACCAGCATGGACAGCATAGCTGGTGTCCGGTCAGTGAAAGCAGCTTCTGTTTTAAGCCCGAGGCAGAAGTTCAAGTGGCCCAGGAGCGAATTGTTCCCATTCCTGAGCGTTCCACTCTTCACCTCACTGTGAAGGAGAATTTTACAGATTTGCAAAAGCACGCAGCCCACTTTGGCTACGAAATTCCCCCTCTCCCTGAACACCTTACCAAAATACTCAAAGCCGTTATAGTTTCGCAGAAACATTTTTACACTCTCGAGTAGAAAACAGTAGAGATAGGGACTAAGATATTGGATATTGTGATTCCACCCTGGTGGGACATTTTCAATAATATATATGTCCCTTCGTGGATCAGATGGCTTCCCACATTCTCGTGGTTTGCCAGTTAGGGATAGTGTTGTATCTAGTTTGCATTCAATGTCAAGGAAAAGGTCAGTGGTCAGAATTCCGAAACCAGAGGATTTGGAAGGAACATTATGTGAAGGTGGAGGGAGATATGCCCGTTTGAGTCCTTTTCCTTGTATTTTGATTAAAGATTGTTTTTTGTGTTTGTTATTTTTAATAAAAGGTTTTTCTGTTGTTTTCTTGCGACGTGGTTAGTAAAGATGTATGTGTACCAAGTGGTGCAGGGGTGCTGGACCCCCTCCATGCTTGGATGTGTGTAAAGTCTGTAATTTTACTCTCTGCATGCTGATGTACACTACATTTGCATGGAATGGGAAGTCCATGTATCATGGGTATATTTAGATAGGTAATTACAGGGGAAGGTTGACTATGGAGGGTCAGAAATTTTTGCTCACTTTGTAAAAGTATGATACTTCAAGCAAGTTTTAGTATCACAGGGTAAGATTTGCAAAAATTCTACATTTCCCCAAAAGTTATTAATAAGCAAAGGGACCCTACATGGACATTTTAATGAAAAAAGGGTACCCAAAATGGCGTCCGCGCCTCGTGGCAGAAAGCGATGCAGACAGCTTATGGAGAAATCGAAACCAAAGCTATAGTTTCTGTGAAGAGAGACTTTGTATTTTGAAAGCAGACAGGACTTTGAATTATGTATTAGATCAATTTGGAGACAAATCTAAACCCAGTTAGGCCTATAGTTAAGGACATCATGCAGTCTGCATATATAATCGGCAACAGATTAAGGAAGCCATCGAGGCCGGACAGGCCCATCAAGGTGCATTCATGACAAAACAAGTCAATTATTGGGCCGGTAGATGCGATTACCAGCCATCCAAAAATAGTTAGAGTAGATTGCCACCGTTATTGAAAATAGCCCGCCAAAATTAAGACAAAGAACTAACCTGATTTGGCACGCAGATAAGGGCCATTCAAAGAAGTATAATTGTAGGCCCACCGGCAACTTTCTCGTGCTCTGCTCTCAGCCTTGCTCTGGCTCCGGCCCCTCGCCCTCGTGGCTGCTGCTCTTTCCCCATCCCACGCTTACCCCCTAGCCTTTGCCCGTGCCTTTTCCCCACTCCATCTGGACTCGCCCAGGCACTGCATCGGCCGGACACGGACAATTCAGGCCAGGCGAGACGGGATGCGATGAGGCGAGGGGGAGACGAAGTGAAGAAGACAACGGCGAAGATGAACTGAGGAAGACGACTGAAGACAGGCTTCGAATGATCGGGCCTTCAGTCTCAGCTGACCTGCGACTATCTTCATGCAAACTCAAACTGTCGGCCGAGGATGAGAAACCGCCATCCCTGCAAGGTAAAGTACCCAAGCAGAGACTTTAATTTTGCAGTACGTGTACCTGGACAACGCCCTTGCAGCACCCAGAGGCCACGTGATGACGGCAGGCTCCAGAGAGCACCAAGAGCGAACCTTGAACCCTACCGCTGTTTAGAGTTCAGCAGACCCCTTTTGATTGGTAAGCATGAAGTCCTGACCCCTCATAGCTTAATCTAGTTAGGTATAGGGGGTGGGATAAGGATAAGGGGATTGTTAAGATAGTTGTTTTCCCTCGATGTGCCGTGTGTTCCCCATTCCCTGTATAAGTATAGTTATTCTTTTGTATTTTGCCTGTAGAAGTGTACACTAGTAATTTTTTCATAAGGTTGTATTAATTTCCTCTTCAACAAAAATCTTGGTTTTTCTTTACATCCAACCACCTGTCTACTCGAGTCTTTTCTGTACCGCCGCCTTGTACCTAAGTCCGGTGTCTAGAACCCAGGGGCATGGGAGCGATTCGAACCGCTCATAAACAGTCAGAGGCATAAATGACTGGGAGTACGCGCCACCCCACACCACCCCCTACATAGGGCCTGGTATAGCTGCTCTGTTTCTTTGGGACACCACTCCGGCAAATGTACCTCTGTGAGATTTAAAATCACGGAGGCTACCACGTAGTGTACCCCCTGGTACAGCATCTGATCGGTAGGCACTAGTACCAATGCATTCCCTGGTCCCTTGGTGGTGGTGGGGCACCCTTCCCTGTGTACCCTCGCCGCCTGCGTCGTGGGCGGGGCACAAGGTCAGTGGCATTTACTGGGTTCGGGGTGTATGGGACTGCACATACCTTCAGGCTGGTATCCCACTTCATCCCCTCCCCGGTGTCGTGCCACTGCCGGTGGAAAACAATAGATATGCCTGAGGGGCAGACCCCCTCTGACCCCCACATACCGATGTAAATCCCTTGATCCGGTTCCCACCACTTGTCCCAACACACGCTTAATCCCCCATGAGTACATGTAATCGTCCGGTAGGTGTTGTTCCCCAACCATTCCCACCCGACTTCGGGGTTCCTCATATCTTTGCTCAGCTTTCTGAGCCACCACCACCTATCCAGAGGAATGTGTCCCTTGCACGTTAAACATACACGCTTCCCTACGGTGACGCTGACCCTTGTGGTAACGACCTGTACCCTGGGGCACAGGAGGGAGGCCTCCCCGTACATGAACCCGGTCTGGCTGGAGTACTGAGATGAATTGGACCCCAGCCACCCTGGCCACCTTCCCTCATGGACTTAGACGGCGGTCTCCTCGGCATCCCGTTCGCTGCTTCCGTCGGTTGCTATCGGCGCTCTATCTCCGGAGCACCCATAGATGTGGGAGTCCTCTACATCACCCCTCTTTCCCAGGCTCAGTCCCATCAGGGTGAGTAGGATTACGATCCCCTTCATCCTTAAAGTCTCTCTGCAACAGATACAAAAATGCAGCCAGGTCCCCAAGAGATTCTCTGGCTTGGGTGAAACATAGTCGAGCCTTGCGGCCTTGACTCAAATAAACACATGCTTAGCAGATTACTACTTAATTAAAATCTACCCATCACCTTACTTAACTTAAGCTAAAACACCCGAACATAAGCTAAATACCTAACTTAAAAATATAAACTTACTTTACCTAAACCATATACATCCGCCGCCCGTCTCCGGGCGGCCAGGCTAATTCCTGGTGGGACTGCAGCACACCGCTTCCTCCGGCATGGCCGCACCGTCCTGCACTGTTGGTCCCTCACAGCCCGTGGCTGCTGGCTGAGGACCTCTGTCCTTGGACCTCCCCCTAACTCGAGGGGCGGCCCTTGGTAACTGGAGAGCTGGTGACCATGGCTTTCTCGGCTGGGGCGTCCGCGGGGACCTTCTAGGGAATTTGGCGGGTGGGGCCTTTTTGGCTGATGGGCCTTTAACCCGAACTGCTGCTCCCTCAGGCTTGACCTCTCCCGAACCTGGGCTAGGGGCAGGTAACTCTTCCCAGCCTGTTGCTGCAAGCTGAGAGTCTCCGCCCCCAGGTCCCATGGCTGGGTCCGGGGCGGGGGTTTTTGACCTCAGGTCCCTCCTCCTCTACACCTGGGTTAGGGGCGGGGTATTCACCCTCGGGCTCCTCCTCATCTGGATCCCAGAAGAGCGGCGGAGTGTCCCAGTTGGTGGGCGGGATGGCCCCTCCCTTTAAGCAAGCCACAGCGCATGCCTGTGCAGTCTGTGAACTCGCTCCTGCTGCAGGCTGAGGATCTTTATCCTCAGACCTTACCTCAACTGGCTGTTTTCCCCTTTCAGGTCTAAACAGCTTGCACTGGTTGATATGAAACCATTTTGTGCGCCGAGGCATCTTAACGGCGTAAACCATGGGGCTGCCTTTATCTACAATGCTGTAGGGCCCCATGTATAATGGTTCCAAACTCCCTACTTGGGCATAGTTCCTCCCCATGACCTGATCCCCTATTTCCCACTCGTAGTGTTTTCGGGGTTCCAACAGCAATCGATTGCTCCGATGCTGCTTTCCCATGTTCCCAGCCACCTGCTCGTGGACCTGCTTCAGGTGCTCAAAAAGGTTTCGGGCGAACCTGTCCTGGTTTACCTCCCTGAGCTGACCCTCCGTGAGCACCGGGGCTAGTACATGGGTGGGGGTCCGCATAACCCTGCCAGTCATTAGCTCGTACGGGGAGTACCCCATGCTATTAGCCCGGATCCCCATCAGAACCAACGGTAGGACCTCGGCCCATTTACGGGGCGAGTCTACAGTTTCCTTCATCAACCTTTCTTTTAGGGTCCTATTCATTCTTTCCACAATCCCTGATGACTGTGGGTTCTGGGCCACGTGCCATTTCCCCTCGATGCCTAGCAGCATAAGGGTATTCTGCATCACCTGTCCGGTGAAGTGGCTCCCTTGGTCGGACTCCACATACTGAGGTAGTCCCCACCGCGAGAACACTTCCCGGGCCAGGATCCTGGCAGTACCCAGAGCTGTGGCTGTTCTACAGGGGAAGGCCTCTACCCATTTGGTGAACACGTCCACCAGGACTAGGCAGTACTTATAGCCTCCCTGGGCGGTGGGCAGGGGCCCGATGTAGTCGACTTGTATCGACCGCCATGGCCCTTCTACCCGCCTGACATGTCCCATGGGTACCTTCCTTTTATGAGGGTCAGAGTTGTTAGCAGCACACACAAGACAGCCTGCACAGAACTCGCGGACATCGTCCCTGAGTCCCGGCTGTAGTGTATGTACCTGTCTATCTTTAAGGGAACTATTGAATGTAACCGTTCACCTTTAAGGGAACTACTTTAGGTGTGGCACTATTTGTTTGGCTTCTGTATACTGTAATACCGATAGTGGCCACACCAGTATATAAGTGTTGTAGCAGGATTGCTGGGGCAGATTCGCCCGGACCTTCGAATAGTAAAGACCTGTTTTGTTTGTTACTTCTGAAGTCTGTGTATTTATTAACTGCACAACCCACAGACTTTACAGTGGCGACGAGTCCGATCGTACCCTGCGGCAAGATTACCAAAGCAAGAAGAGCGTCGAAGAGAGGCAACCGCCCTCGTCGTGCTGCTGGAAGAAAACACGAGGCTGCAGCAGGAGAAAGGTGGAAGACTTTAGCAACAAAAGCTTCCATTAGCAACAGGCACTGACTACCCTTCTACCACGGTGCGGAGTGAGCCGATCAGCAGGGAACAAGGCGGCCGAAGAGACTGTGAGTAGGGGAAGGTGTAGAAGTATCCGGAGGATAAGGGCAGAGCACTCGACCTCGGTCGAGGGGGAGCTGTGCCGGCCAAAAGTCAGGTCCAACGGCGTCGGGTGACAGCCGGACCGCGATCGGCGGGAAAAATCCGGGCAGCGACCGCAGCCACGAAGCGCTGAGCCTGCGAGTAGGCGCGGGAAGAGAAACCAAGCCGCAGCCGGGGAGGGAAACACCAGTCTGCGAGAGGGCTGGGGAGGCGAACGGGAACCGTGCGGGTGAGAGCCGGGTGCGGAGAGAGAGACTGCGAGGAGCCAGTCCAGCGGCTGAGCTGTTCTCCACCAACGGGGTACTCAGAGCCGGCAAAACCGAACGTGCGGGAGTGGGTGAGAGACACAGCCGAAAACGGGGTGAGAGACTGCGCGAGAGCCAGTCCAGCGGCTGAACTGTTCTCCACCGACGGGGTACCCAGGGCCGGTAGCACCGAACGTGCGGGTGAGAGAGCGACAGAGCCGGGTACGGAGAGAGAGACTGCGCGAGAGCCAGTCCAGCGGCTGAACTGTCCTCCGTTAACGGGGTGTACCCAGCGTCGGTAGAGCCGTGCGGGCGGGAGGAAAAGACATAGCCGAGTAAGGGGAGCTGTGCGGAAGCCAGCCAGCGGCTGAACCTGTCCGCTGTGGGGGAAGCGTACCCCTTCCACCGGGAAGAAACGCGGGAAGCCGCCATTAGGCGGAGAAGACGCCAGAAGCGGGAAACCGCCATTGAAGTGGGCGGGGCGAGAAAGGAAGAGCGGGAAACTGCCATTTCTGCGGGAAAACCGCCATCTTAGAAACAAACAAATAAATAAGAATACTTAAAGAAATACTGGTGCTGCTCCCAAGGGAAGAAAAATGCCTAAGCGAGGGAATATTAACGACTTTAATTCTGAAACAGAAGACTGGGCCACGTACGTGGAATGCATAGAGATCTATTGCGAAGCCAACAAAATAGAGGAAGACGACAAGGCGATAACATTGCTAAACTCGATGGGGGCAAAAACATACGGGCTCTTGAAGCATCTAATAGCACCAAATAAACCAGCGGATCAGACCTTCGAAGAGATTGTGGCTGCGCTGAAGGACCACTTGAACCCCACACCGCTGATGCTGGCTGAACGATTCAAATTCTACGCAAGAACGCAGAAGAAAGACGAAAGCAATGCGGAATACTTGGTCGAACTGCGTAGGCTAGCGAAATACTGCCAGTTCGGAGGGAATCTGACAGAAGCGCTGCGGGACAAGTTCGTATGCGGATTGTCCAAAGAAGGGACGCAGAAGCTGATATGCCTATCAATTAGTCCAATAAAAGGCGACGAGTTAAGAACGTAACTGAAGGTTTTTATTGGCTAAATAACAGAGCCCACCCTCGTGGGTGATCCAATCCAACAGGGAGGAATACTAGCCAGTCAGCTACCTTTATACCTGGGCAGGTAATGGGCGGAGTCGGAGGTGGTCAGCCCAGGTATAACAGTGCGACAAGAGGCGACCTCGTGTAGTGATGTGACAGTGAGAACAGTGAGAACAATATACAGTGATAACTATAACAGTGGTTTACCACATTCACCCCTTGTTTAGATTAGAGTCCGGCGGGGTGAAGTGTATTACCAGCTCTGGTATGTCAGTCTGTCCGGAGGCTTCGTTAGCCTCTCCGATCGTCGCAGCGGCGGTGTTACATTATCCGGTGTTAAAGCTGGTGTCTGCGTAGTCGGCAAAGGCTCGTGGGGTTCCGGCATGCCGTCTACCTCGGCTGGACTCGGGGGGTTGGGAGGGGGGGTGAGGGTGCGAGGTCTCATAAGGAGACAGTGTCCTCCCGTCCGTCTGGGTAAGCCACATAGGCGTACTGGGGGTTGGCGTGCAGGAGGTTCACCTTCTCGACCAGGGGGTCCGTTTTATGGGCCCTCACGTGCTTTCGCAGCAAGACGGGTCCCGGAGAGGTCAGCCAGGTTGGTAGGGTGGTTCCCGTAGTCGACTTCCTGGGGAAGACAAACATTCGGGCATGGGGGGTGGTGTTAATGGCAGTGCAAAGTAGTGACCGGATGGAGTGCAGCGCAATCGGGAGGACCTCTTGCCAGCGGGAGGTTGGGAGGCCCTTAGACTTTAAGGCTAAGAGGGTGGCCTTCCATACCGTCGCGTTCTCTCTTTCCACCTGGCCGTTCCCTCGGGGGTTGTAGCTGGTGGT
The DNA here is from genome assembly GCF_052327205.1 of Somniosus microcephalus. Lineage (NCBI taxonomy): Eukaryota > Metazoa > Chordata > Chondrichthyes > Squaliformes > Somniosidae > Somniosus > Somniosus microcephalus. Next base: position 324,835,817 of record NC_140987.1, on the reverse strand, counting down.
CCTGCTTGCTGCAATACCCCTCTCCAATAGGAACTGACGGAGTTCCTCGCTCATGAAGGAGGCGCCCCGGTCACTATGTATATAGTTCGGGAACCCGAACAAGGCGAAGAGTTTGTTCAGGCATTTAATGACCGTGTTACTGGTCATGTCTGGGCAGGGGAAGGCAAAGGGGAAACGGGAGTACTCATCAACGATGTTGAGGAAGTACACATTACGGTCGGATGACGGTAGGGGCCCCTTGAAGTCGATGCTCAGACGCTCGAAGGGGCGGGTGGCCTTGATCAGGCTTGCTCTGTCCGGCTTATAGAAGTGCGGTTTGCACTCAGCACAGATCTGGCAGTTCCTGGTCATGGTCCTGACCTCCTCGATGGAGTATGGCAGGTTGCGGGCCTTAATGAAATGGTAGAGTCTGGTGACTCCGGGGTGGCAGAGGTCATTGTGGAGGGTCTGAAGTCTATCACTTTGCGCGCTGGCGCATGTAATGCGTGAAAGAGCATCAGGGGGGTCGTTCAGTTTACCGGGCCGGTACAAGATCTCATAATCATAGGTGGAAAGCTCGATTCTCCACCTCAAGATTTTGTCGTTCTTGATCTTGCCCCTCAGCTTGTTATTAAACATGAAGGCAACCGAGCGTTGGTCGGTGAGGAGGGTAAATCGTTTGCCTGCCAAGTAGTGCCTCCAGCGCCGTACTGCCTCCACAATTGCCTGGGCTTCCTTCTCGACCGACGAGTGTCGGGTCTCGGGGCCCTGTAGGGTCCTTGAGAAGAAGGCTACCGGCCTACCCTCCTGGTTAAGGGTAGCGGCTAGGGCGAAGTTGGATGCATCGCTCTCCACTTGGAAGGGGATTGACTCATCCACTGCGTGCATTGTGGCCTTGGCTATGTCTCCCTTAATGAGGGAGAAGGCCGCGCACGCCTCTTCCGTGAGGGGGAAGGATGTGGTTTTCAGGAGGGGTCTGGCTTTGTCCGCATAATTGGGTACCCATTGGGCATAGTAGGCGAAAAGCCCCAGGGTTCTCTTAAGTGCTTTTGGACAGTGGGGGAGGGGTAGCTCCATGAGGGGGCGCATTCTTTCGGGGTCGGGGCCGATGACTCCGTTCTCTACTACACAGCCAAGGATGGCAAGGCGCGCTGTGTTAAACACGCATTTCTCCTTATTGTAGGTGAGGTTCAGCCGTTGGGCCGTACGGAGGAATTTCTCCAGATTCACGTCATGGTCCTGCCGGTTGCGGCCGCAGATGGTGACCTTATCGAGATAGGGGAAAGTGGTCTGTAGTCCGTTCTGGTCAACCATCCGGTCCATCTCCCGTTGGAAAACCGAGACCCCGTTGGTGACACCAAAGGGGACCCTAAGGAATTGGTAGAGGCGGCCATTCGCCTCGAAGGCGGTGTACTGGCTGTCCTCCGGGCTGATGGGGAGTTGGTGGTAGGCCGACTTGAGGTCGATGGTCGAGAATACGCGGTATTGTGCAATCTCATTGACCATGTCCGATATGCGGGGGAGGGGGTATGCGTCCAGCTGGGTGTATCTGTTTATGGTCTGGCTGTAGTCGATAACCAGGCGATTTTTGTCGCCGGTCTTGACTACCACCACCTGGGCACGCCAGGGGCTGCTGCTCCCCTCAATAATGCCCTCTTTCAGGAGTCGCTGCACCTCAGAGCTAATGAAGGCTCTGTCCCCAGCGCTGTACCGCCTGCTCTTAGTAGCGACAGGTTTGCAGTCGGGGGTGAGGTTAGTGAACAGGGAAGGTGGCGGTACCTTGAGGGTGGATAGGCTGCAGGTGTTACGCGGCGGGCGGTTTAACTTTCGCTGGTTGTCGACTGTGAGTGGGGGGAGGGGTCCACCGTATGCTAGGGTTACACTTTGGAGGTGGGATTGGAAGTCCAGCCCTAGTATGACGGCAGCGCACAGCTGGGGGAGTACGAGGAGTTTAAAATTTTTATACTCTGTCCCTTTAACCGACAATGTCATGCCACAGTAGCCGCTGATGTCTGTGGCGTGCGACCTCGATGCCATCGAGATGCGGCTGCGCGTTGGCAGGACGGGGAGGGAGTAGTGGCTCACCGTGTCTGGGTGGATGAAGCTCTCCGTGCTTCCGCTGTCGAACAGGCAGGTCGTGGCGTGGCCGTTGACTTTGATGTCCATCATTGAGCTGGCCAGGTGGTGCGGGCGGGCTTGATCCAGGGTCACGGAAGCTAGGGTGTAGATGAGCACGTCGTTGTCATGACAAGATGGCGGCGAAGATGGCGGCCCCTGTAGTTCACATGAGGCTCTGTTTAAATCGTTTGCCCCGCACAAAGATGGCCGCCCCTGCTGTTCCCATGAGGCTCTGCAGGCTTCGGCTGCCCCGCACAAAGATGGCCGCCCCTGGTTTTCCCATGAGGCTCTGCAGGCTTCGGCTGCCCCGCACAAAGATGGCCGCCCCTGGTTTTCCCATGAGGCTCTGCAGGCTTCGGCTGCCCCGCACAAAGATGGCCGCCCCCAGGGTTCGCATGAGGCACTGCTGGCTTCTGAGGATTTGCTTCTGCAGGCCTTGGAGAAGTGGCCTTTCTTGAGGCAGGTTTTGCAGGTCGAGTTTTTGGCTGGGCAGCGCGACCTCGGATGCTTCTCCTGGCCGCAAAAGAAGCAGCCAGCGGTCCGATCGGGGTTGCCTGATGTCGGGGCCGGTACCGGGGCTAGCGGGCCCGGTCGGATCCGTGATGCAGACGCTGAGGTAGGTCCCGGGGGCAGCGCTGTGAAGGGTGGTGAGGTGGGGGTCGGGCCCGAGTCCCAGGGTCGCGAATAGTACCTGGCAAACGCTTCCTGGTCTTGCTGGGTGGCCTCTAGGGTGAGGGCGAGGGCTTCGGCCTTGTCCAGGTCTATGTCCTTAGCTTCAAGCAGTCTTTGCCGTATGTAGTCGGAACGTAGGCCTCTCACCAAGGCGTCGCGGACATTGTCTTCCATGTTCGCAGTAGCCGTCACCGCTTTAAAGTCACAGTTCCTGCCGAGTTGTCTCAGCGCTCGTGAAAATTCAGCTATCGATTCTCCTGGCTGTTGCTGGCGAGATCTTAAGAGATGCCTAGTGTACATGTAGTTTACCGGGCTCCAGTACTGCTGTTTCAGTAGGTTGATGGCGTCGTCGTACGTAGTCATGTCCTGGATGAGTGTATATACTCTCGGGCTCGCTTGGGCTTTCAGGACTCTTAGTTTGGATCTCTGAGGGACGACGGCTTCCTCCAGGTACGATTCGAAGCAGTCCAGCCAGTGTTTGAAGTCGTTGGCTGAGTTTGGTGCCTGTGGGTTTAGATCCAGGTATGGTGGTTTCAAGGCTTGCAGCCAAGCCGGCTGGTGTGGCCCGTTGTCTGGAGGCTGCTGTTGCTGTGCTGCTGGGTGAGCTCCTTGCTGTTGCTGTTCATTATCAGACATCTTTAAAATTTAGCCAATAAAATTGATATGCCTATCAATTAGTCCAATAAAAGGCGACGAGTTAAGAACGTAACTGAAGGTTTTTATTGGCTAAATAACAGAGCCCACCCTCGTGGGTGATCCGATCCAACAGGGAGGAATACTAGCCAGTCAGCTACCTTTATACCTGGGGAGGTAATGGGCGGAGTCGGAGGTGGTCAGCCCAGGTATAACAGTGCGACAAGAGGCGACCTCGTGTAGTGATGTGACAGTGAGAACAGTGAGAACAATATACAGTGATAACTATAACAGTGGTTTACCACAGAAGCGACTACTGGAAGAGAACGACCTCACACTGGACAGGGCTGTCCTTATAGCTGCATCGCACGAAGCCGCAGCGAAAGGAACGGCGGAAATGCAACTAAAGGCGGCGGCACTCGGGGTGGACCAAATTACTTCAAGCACAACAAAATGCTACCGTTGTGGGAAGACAACGCATGACCAGAATCAATGCTGGTTTAAGAACCAAGAGTGTAGGAAATGTGGCAAACTGGGTCACATCGCGAAGGTATGCCGGTCCGGGAAAAAGACCAATAATCAAAGGAAGCCACCACAAGAAAAGTACAACAAGGTACACAAGGTGGCTGAGAAGAGTTCAGACGAACAGAATTCAGACTCAGACCCAAACAACCAAGAGCTGGGTAGGCTGAGAATCCACAATGTGGGTAAAGAAACGGATCTACAGGCCATCTGGGTCATACTAAAAATAGCTGGAGTCCAAGTAAGAATGGAGCTGGACACTGGATCAGCTCTATCAGTCATGAACCGAAGGGACTACCACCGGCTATTCTCCCACATACCTTTAAGAAATACCAAGTTCGTATTACAGACATACACGGGGCATAGCGTATACCCCGTGGGGAAAATAAGAGTCAAGGTGAGAGATAGGGGTAAAGAACACCCAAGAATGAACTTGTACGTATTACCTGAGGGAGGACCACCACTTCTAGGACGGGAGTGGATTAAGAAAATAGACATGGAATGGCATTACCTAAAAGCCATAATGAGGGAGGACTCGGTGCAAGCTATTAGCTCAGATTCTGAAATGGATGATGATAAGACCAAGTCGAATATGGAAGACAAGGCTAAAAGGGACTTGCCGACGATGGGAAAGAAAACGAAGACATGCAGAAGGACTTATGGTACCAAGAAGAATAAAGCTGCAGAGCAGAACTCCAGGTTGACAGAGAATTCTGAGCCTGTTCAAGCAAAGGATTCATCCATGACGGAAGAACACCGAGCTCGGACGCAAACTTATGTCAAAGTACGACAACAATTAGAACAGTTGAGTGACCGTCTCGTACAAGAGATGAAAAATATGGAAAGGTTCTGGGACACCGAATGGGAGAACCTGGAAAGACTACAGAGACAGCTAGCTCAAGCAGAGAGCGACCATAGAGCCATCGTGGTCAAATACCAATCACATTCCCCTGATGCTGTTCAGGAACTAGAATATTTACAGAATGAACCAAAGGAAGAGGAATCTTCAGGGAGCCAGGATTTTATTCCAGTTCTTCTCTACGACTCCTTACAAGCAGAGTGTGAGAAGTTGAAAGAACAGTATGAACAGGCCCAGGCTACAATTCTGGAGGGGGTTAACTCGGCAGTTTCAGTAGAAGCATATGAACAATTAAAGGTTGAACATGAGCAAGAAGTCCAAAGGCTGCAGGAAATTCTTGATGAGCTCAAGGCCAAGACAGACTCATCGGTAGGAGATCCATCCATAGATGAGAAATTAGAGGTGAAAATCATGGCAGAGCATGAAAGACAGGATGTCCAAGAACTTATAAAAACATTGAAGGACACCCAAGACAAATATGAGGCGGCAATGACCGAGGTTCAACAACTTGAAGAACAGATTCAACTGGGAATCCTTTCAGTGGAAGAACAGGACACTGTAAGAATGGTCCCTGAACATGAACTAGAGAGCATCAGGGCGCAACTTTTCCGAGCGCTGAAAGCCAAAGTTCAAGAGGAACGTAAGGTGGAAGTATTGGAGAAAGAGGTGGAGGAAATGGAGAAGACTCTGATCCACCGTGTTCCCAGGGAAGAGTTAACGGTCAGCCAACTCCTTCATATGCTGAAGGACAAGACTCTGCAAGGGGAACAATCTGAACACGAGCTTCAATCTTCAGGGGGAACGAGTTCGGAGCTCTCAAAAGTCACGGAGATAGCTGAGGTGGCAACACAAATTTTACAAGGATGCCAAAAGTACGTTGAATCACGTCAAGGTGAACAGAAGAATGTGGAAACCGTTACTTCAGTAGAAGGGTTAAATAGCCTGATAACGCAATTACCGATGGAAAGGAAGGTATTGAACTCACAAATGAGGTCCGTCGTGAAGGAATGGCAGATAACCCAGGAAGAGCGGGATGAATATGAATGCATGAAGAAGGCTTTTCAAGAAAGATGTTTAGGGAAGGAACCACCGTCAGCTAACATCCAGACGGGTGAGGAGGAAGAAGAAGTCTCTCTCGCTGGCCTAACTCAGGACGAACCCGAATATTACCATGACCTGTTGAGTGACACTGAATATTACGAGGATGTGGTCTGCCCAGCTTGTGATGAAAACTCACAAAGTGCTGAAATCCGGAGGAAGCACTTAAGGTCTAAGGAACATAGAGAGTTGGTGGCGCTACAGCTGGCAGCCGAGAAAGGAGCTCCGAGAGTTTCAAAAAGGCAGAAAAGAAAAAGAAGAAGCAGAAGATAATAACTGTCTAAAATATTAGCACTTCTACCATTCCAGGCGGGACATTACGAAAGGAGCTAAATTAGTTGAAAAACTGGAAAATGTCAAGACAGCCAGTTGGTTGTAAAAGTCCGCACTGCTGGTTCAACAGGACGAAGGTTCAAGCTGTTACGTCAAGAAAAAGGCTATGGAGGAGTCACGCTAGCCAGGTAATCCGGCTACACCAAAGAAATGTTGTTCGGAACGAGTCAAGATCAGAGACTGAATCTATGAACTGTTTCCGCAGAGACTGAACCTGTGAACTGTTTCCACCGAGATTATATTTGTAAATTGTTTTATATGACATTGACTCCACCGAGATTATATCTGTAATTTGTTTTATAGGAAGTTGAAGATATGTATGTTTAACGGGGACTCTGTAAGTAATAAGCTAAAAAGGGAGGATTGTAGTGTATGTACCCGTCTATCTTTAAGGGAACTATTGAATGTAACCGTTCACCTTTAAGGGAACTACTTTAGGTGTGGCACTATTTGTTTGGCTTCTGTATACTGTAATACCGATAGTGACCACACCAGTATATAAGTGTTGTAGCAGGATTGCTGGGGCAGATTCGCCCGGCCCTTCGAATAGTAAAGACCTGTTTTGTTTGTTACTTCTGAAGTCTGTGTATTTATTAACTGCACAACCCACAGACTTTACACCGGCCACCATCCCACCTGTTCCACCCGCTGCCAGGTGGTCTCAGGCCCGGGGTGTCCCGCTCCTGGACCCTCATGGGCCAGTTGAAGGAATTCCCTCCGGTGTTGCTGCAGCACAACCCACTGTTTCCCCCGGAACAGCATGCCCTCTTTTACGGAGAGGGTTGCTGTGCCATACGGACCCTCTACCATTTTTCCCTCAGTCACTGCACTGAGGACAGCTTTGAGGACGGGGTCTTGGGCTTGGTCCGTCTTAAGGTCCGGGGCTAACGCTACACCTGCACTCCCTTGGGTCCCGTCCCCACCGCTGACCACCGCCATGGATCTGGACCCAAATGGGTCCCAGAAAGTGCCTGTGTGGGCATCCTCCTTGGTGAGCATGTCAGCATGCTGGTTGCCTTGGCCGCAGGGTTCTGTGGAGGAATGGGCTTCCACCTTGTGGATGAAAACCTCCCCTTCCTCCCCCACTGCTGCCAGGATCTTTTCCAGCAGGGGTTTTACTGTGAGGGGTCTCCCGTCGGCGGAGGTGTATCCGCGGGGGGACCAGATAGCCAGGTACTCCGCACACGAATTGTATGTGAACATGCTGTCCGAGCAAATCATGTAGGGGGTGGGGAAGATTTCGGGGTGTGTAATGACGTACACTACCGTGGACAGTTCAGCCTGCTGCGCACTCATGGTGCTGGAGAGCTTAATCGCCAGGGCAATGTTTGCCGCTGGGTCGTAAACTCCACACCCCGTGAGACGCTCGCCAGCAGATACCGTGCTGGAACTGTCTACATAGATCTCGCCACCTGTGGGATGTATCCCGGCCCGTAAACCTATGTTCACTTCCCAAACCTCTTCTATGGAACACCGGTGGGCTGTTACAGGATATACCAGGTTGGCTGCGAGCTTTGGCTCACAGAGACCCTTCACCTTAAGATCCATCTGTGAGAGGAGCAATGTCCAGTGGGCAATGCGGGCACTGCTCACTGTTCCATCCTTGAACCTCCCATCCAGAAGCATCTGGGTGGGTGTGTGATGGGTGAGGAGGATGATGGGAGAGGTGCCTGTGAAGATCAACGATCTTTTCACAGCCCTATGTGTGGCCAAGAGGTGCCTCTCACAGTTGGAGTAGCTTCTTTCCACATCTGTGAGTATCCTGGAGGAGTAAACCACCGGCCTCAGTCTGCCGTGCCGCTCTTTGAGCAGCACAGCACTCAGGCTATCCCCGCTGGCTGCTACCTCCAGGAAAAACTCTTTCTCCCCATCTATAGCCCCTAGAGCTGGTGCGGTCTGCAAGTCTTTCTTGAGCCTGACAAATGCTGCCTGGCGGCCCTCATCCCAAAGCCACTCCACTCCCTTGTGTAGGATTCGGAGCAAAGGGGCCACTGTGGCTGCATAGTCCTCAATAAAGACTCTGCAGTACCCGGTTAGCCCTAGAAATGACCTCAAACCTGTCACTGTGTTGGGGACCGGTAACTCCTATACCGCTTCTCTCCTAGCCTTATCTATGGTCCTTTCTCCAGCGCACATGGTCAGGCCTAGGAATTTCACCTCCTGCTGGCCGATCTGCGCTTTCTTCGGGTTTACCTTAAAACCCTTCTGCCCAAGCAGCTCCAGCAGTTCGGCCAATAGTGGGCCATGCTCCTCTTTCAAATCGGTGAAGAGAAGCAGGTCATCCACATATTGTACCAATTGTCTGTGCTGGCTGAACTCCTTTAAACTGTTTGCCATGCACTGATGGAAAATGCTGGGGTTGTTATGGAAGCCCTAAGGCAAGCAGTTCCCCGTGTACTGTTGCCCTTTAAACGTAAAGGCAAAATTGTACTGATCCTCCCTCCTTAAAGGGATGGACCAAAACCCATTGGAAATATCCAGCGCCGTGAAAGTGGTCGGGAATGCTGGAATACTTCCTATCAGGTCGGCAACTGCTGCTACTGTGGGTGCACAGGCTGGGCTGTTACTATTGAGCACCCAATAGTCCACCGTGGCCCTCCAGGAATTGTCCGGCTTCCTAACCGGCCACAATGGAGAATTCACGTGGGTAGCTATCGGTCTCAGAACTCCCTGCTGCACTAAAGAGGACATGGCTGCTTTCATGTCTGGCTCTGCTTCCCTCGGGAAGTTATACTGTTTCTGTGGTCGGGCCATGGGGTCCCCGTCTACGCTGACCTCAAACACTTTGACCCTCCCGCAGTCGTGTTTGTGTGTGGCAAATGTGGCCAGGTGGGCCTGCACAAATGCCTGGAACTCCTGTGGGGTGTTACTGACCATAAGCTCGAGGTTATAACCCTCTTTGGGCTTCATGGTGCACAGGGTTCCCTTCCCTCCCTTTCCTGGGATCACTACTATCTCACCGTCCTTTCCTTTACCTGCCCCCCACAGGCAATGAATCCTCAAATCTACTAGGATCCCATGGCCTACAATAAAGTCAGCTCCCAGGGCCCCTCTTCCACCCTCCACTTCCCATTACATCAGGACACAAGTCCACTTAGAGCGGAGCACTCCTAACTGTGATATCCGAGTGGTAAGGTCAGAAACTGAGAGAAGCGAGATATTAGGAACAAAACCCAACTGTTTATTTACCCAGTGTAGCAGTGAAACACCTCTTACAGGCTGCAAGCAAAGCACACAATTCTTACTGCACGATGGCAAGATGGAGGATTCACCTCTGAGTCATACCCTTAATGTAATGCCACATTACCGTATAAACTGGTGTACCAGGACATTGAATACATGACCCATTACCTTAAAAACTGATGAATGTGAACCCTTAATATTTGGCTCCATCTGGTGGATAACTTAAACATTACATCCCAGATTACTATATCCCTCCCCTCTTAAGTTGAACATTAATTTCTTAACAACATTCTTAAAAAGTCCCATAAGGAAACTCCTTTAATGATAGTCTATACTGAACTAATCTAGCAGGTCGTTATCAATCTCTCTGGTGGCTTGTGAGTCCTTGGTGAACGTCTTACAGTCAAGTCCCTGCTTGGTTGTGGTAGAGCCACCTGCTGCTACTGAGCAGTACTCAGTGTATCTGACTCTGCTACGATGGTTTCCTCTTGACGAAGGGGTCCAAGTGGAACTGGCTCAGTTCGTGGTGGTGGTACCACCGATGCATTTGGATCACTGGGGGCCAACTTGTCCTCTGACATCTCCTCTGGAACCTCCAGTTTGATTTCCCATTGTCTGGTCAGTATCTGATCTACATGTCTGCGTACTACCTGACCAGTTCCCACCATGACCATATATGATACTGGACCGGTCATTGAGTCTATGACGCCAGGAATCCATTTTGGACCATAACTGAAATTCCTGGTAAGGACCGCATCTCCTTCTCCAAAACTGCGGCTCTTTGTCCTTCTGTCATGGTTCTCCTTTTGTTTGATTTGTCGGTTTTCCACCTTTCTTTTTAGATCTGGGTGAACCAGGTCAAGAGTGGAGCGTAGTCAACGTCCCAACAACAGCTCAGCAGGAGAGAGTCCTGTGGTAGATTGAGGTGTTATCCTGTAGCTGAACAGAACTCGTGACACCTTGGCTGCCAAACTCCCTTCCGCACTTTTTTTCATCATCTCCTTAAATGTTTGTATGGCTCTCTCCGCAAGTCCATTTGAAGACGGATGATATGGAGCTGAGGTCACGTGCACTATGCAATTGTTTCTCATGAACTCTTTTGTTTCTGTACTCACAAAACACGTGGCATTGTCACTTACTACAATCTCCGGCAGCCCTTGATTACTAAAACTCCTACGCAAGCAGTCTATAGTAACAGTAGATGGAGCAGAATTTACAGGATAAACATCCATCCACTTGGAAAGGGCATCAATGATTATGAGGAACATCTTTCCCATGAAGGGACCCGCATAATCTACATTTAATCTTCTCCATGGTTTATCCGGCCACTCCCAGGGGTGGAGAGGAGCCGCTGCTGGTGCCTTCCTGTGTACTTGACAAGTGCTGCATGCCTTGGCTATATTTTCTATCTCCTCATCTAGCTTTGGCCACCGCAAGTAACTCCTTGCCAAGGCTTTCATACATGAAACTCCAGGATGACACTGATGTAGTTGCCCTAGGATAGACTGTCGTACTGGCTGTGGAATAATCACTGGTGCTCCCCACAACACGCAACCATCCTACACACTCAGCTCTGTCTTCCTGACACTGTAAGGTGTGAAATCAGTCCCTTCCGGATGTTGTGGCCAACCCCTCATCACATATTCTCAGACTCTAGACAGTACTGGATCTTTACCGGTCCATGTCCTTACTTGGTCTGCGGTCACAATTGCCGTGTCCGTGTCCTCCAACATCAAAACTGGAGCTGCACAGGTAGGTGTACCTGGCAGTGGAAGATGGCTCAAGGCATCTGCGTTCCCATGGCACTTGCCCGTCTTGTAAACAATGACATACTCATATGCCCTCCACGTCACTGCCCACCTCTGGATCTGGGGTGACACCATCTGTGGTACTGCTTTCATTTCATTAAAAAGAGATAGAAGAGGTTTATGATCGGTGCATATGGTGAATTTCCTGCCATATATGTACTTGTGAAACCTCTGTAACCCAAACATTACTGCTAACCCCTCTTTATCTAACTGGGAATAGCTTTTTTCAGCTGGTGTCAGAGTTCGAGACATAAACCCTATTGGCCTTTTTGTTCCATCTTCCAAGCTGTGTGAAAGAACCGCCCCCACCCCGTAAGGTGAAGCATCACAAGAGAGAATGATGTCTTTCTCTGCATTGTAGTGAACCAGCACATCCGAGGACAGCATCAGTTTCTTGGACTGATCAAATGAAACCCTCTGTTCCTCTTCCCACTGCCACTGTGTCTCCTTGCGCAGAAGTTTGTGAAGAGGTGCTAACACTGTCACCAAGTTTATTAAAAATCTGTTATAATAGTTTAGCAGTCCCAGGTAAGCTTTTAACTCAGTCACATTGGTAGGAGCTAGGGCCTCATGCAGTGCTTGTACCTTCTCCTTGATTGGATGGAGCCCGGTGGCATCCACTCTGTGCCCCAGGAACATGGCCTCATTCCCCAGGAAAGTGCACTTACTCCTCTTGAGCCGTAACCCAGCCTTATCCAATCTTTGTAGTACCTCTCTCAGAGTGCTCAGATGCTCCTGGTTGGTTCTTCCCATCACCAGAATGGCATCCAGATAGATTGAAACATGTGGGATCCCTCGCAGTACACCCTCGATAGTCCTCTGGAAAATAGCTGGACTAGATGAGACACCGAATGGTAAGCGGTTATAGGTAAACAAACCCTTGTGTGTATTTATGGTTACATACTTCTTGGATTCCTCATCTAGTGTAATCTGCAAGTATGCATGACTCATATCCAGCTTCGTGAATTTCTTCCCTCCAGCCAGGCTTGCAAAGAGATCCTCTGTTTTGGGAATAGGATACTGTTCTAGTTTAGACACCCTATTTACTGTCAATTTATAATCTCCACAGAGTCTTACCGAATTGTCCGGTTTTAAAACCGATACAATGGGAGCTGCCCATTCTGAACATTTCACGGGTTCCAGAATGTTCTCTCTCAAAAGACGGTCAAGCTCAGCCTCTACCTTTGGCTTCATGGCATAAGGCACAGGTCGTTGTTTAAAAAACCTTGGCAGTGCCTCCTTGTCTACATAAATCTTAGCTGGGGGGCCACTAAATGTGCCAAGTTCTTCCTTGAACACGTTCTCATGTTCAATCAACACTTCTTGCAAAGACAACTGTTTGCCTCCCTCTATTTGATTTATTGCTCCCCAATCTAATTTAAGTTCTTGTATCCAGCCCCGACCTAACAAGTTTGGTCCAGAACCCGATACTACAACTACAGGTAGCTCTTCCACGGTGTCCCTGTGTTGCACAGTTACAGTAGCTGTACCCAATGTCGCCACCCATTCACCGGTATGTGTTTTAAGCTGCATAGAGCAAGACTTTAACTCTGGAACTTTTGCACGGTTCCACAATTTTGAGTACTCCTCCCTGTTCATTATCGTTACGCCACATCCTGTATCCACTTCAAAGTTGACCTTAGAGTCATTTACTGTCAGTTGCAAAGTGATAGGATCCACTTTTGGAAGGTTCTCTACCATACTATGCATTATGAACATGTCGTCTTCTTTCTCAGCTTCTCCGCTAATGTGATGTGCTCCCTGTTTTTTCACTTCTTTTCCTAGGTTCTGCTTTCCTCCCTTTTTTGGTTTGTATTCCTCCACAGTTGCTTTTGCCCTGCATGCACGTTTTATGTGTCCTTTTTTCCCACATTTGTGGCACTTTTCCTCCAGAAACCTGCATTCCCTCGCCAGGTGATCACCATTGCATCTATAACATGCCATTACATGCTTCTGTTGTGGTTTCTGATGCATGTTTAACTTGTGCACAATAACCTGACCTGCAACTTGCTTTGTAGTAGCCCAGTCAGAACCTTGTATTTCTTTTACATCTCAGTTCGCTGTCTCTATGGCTTGAGCAAGTTCCAACGCTTTTTCATACGTAAGCCCAGTCTCGGACAATAATCTCCTCTGCATTCGATCATCCATTATCCCGCAAACTAGCCTATCTCTCAGCATGTCTTTCAGGTTGTTGCCGTAATTGCAATCGTGTGCCAATTTCCTCAACACTGCTACATAATCCAATACAGTCTCTCACGGTTTTCTGTTCCGTGAATTAAATTTGAAACGCTATACAATCTCACTCGGTCTGGGATTGAAATGGTCCTTCAGCAAGGCCACTAAGTTAGCAAATGATCTGTCTCCAGGCTTTGCAGGACTGCATAAGTTTCTCATTAAACTATACGTCTGACTTCCCATGGAAGTGAGCAAAATAGCTCTCCTTTTTCCGACATCATCTATATCATTTGCTTCAAAGAAATGCATCAGCAACTCGCAGTACTCATCCCAGGTCTGCGTCTGAACATCAAAAGCAGAGATCTTTCCTACCGTAGCAGCCATGATCCTCTATTCAGTGCTCTTTTTTGTTTCTTCTTCAAGATGTGATCTGTTAATCCTCGTCGCCAACATGTGATATCTGAGTGGTAAGGTCAGAAACTGAGAGAAGCGAGATATTAGGAACAAAACCCAACTGTTTATTTACCCGGAGTAGCAGTGAAACATCTCTTACAGGCTGCAAGCAAAGCACACAATTCTTACTGCATGATGGCAAGATGGAGGATTCACCTCTGAGTCATACCCATAATGCAAAGTCACATTACCATATAAACTGGTGTACCAGGACATTGAATAGATGACCCATTACCTTAAAAACTGGTGAATGTGAACCCTTAATATTTGGCTCCATCTGGTGGATAACTTAAACATTACATCCCAGATTACTATATAACCGAATGGCGAGCGGGATGGAAAACGAGCCAGCCTGTTCTTTGCCTGTGAACCCCGACAGACTGTATGGGACCCCATTAGATAGAGACGAGGTGGTGGGGTTAGCTGAGTAGATTATGGTGCATGATGCCCCCGTGTCTAACAGATAGGTCCCCGTCACCTTTTCTACCTCCATCTCCAAGAGGGTCTCTTCCATTCATCGTATCGGAGAGAACACAGGTAAACAGGCTGCGCTGGCTCTAGTCAGGGCTGTGGGTTGGATGGGACTGATGGGGTCAGAGCACTGGTAGCAGCTGCTACTCTCCCCTGGCCAGTCAATAAGGACCTCATGATGTCCAAAAGTGACTTGACCTCTGCGGAACGGATTCCTGCCCCCGCCTTTTGGTTTTAGATGGCCGTTTATCACATCTAATGGCCCGATGTCCGGGCTGAATTGTCATTAATGCATTTTAATCGGCCTGTGCAGCCTTGGTCGCTTCCCTAAGCTGTTTCCGATTATTTGTGCGGACAAACTAATGGCCTTGCACTTAGGCCTAACTGGGGTAATCTGTTCCAATCTGACAAAATGCATATTCAGTGTTTGCTTAACTATCTAGGTTTTCAAACACAAAAGTCCTTTTTCACAGAAATGCATTTTAAGGTTCGATTTCCCGAAACTGCCTGTCCTGTGCTGCAGAGTCCAAGCTTTTAAAATCTTACAGGCTTTTGGTCACGATGTGCGGACGCCATTTTTTGGATACCCTTTTCAAATTGTCCATCGGGTCCCCTTTATTAATAACCTTGGGGAAATGTGGGAATTTTGCGAATCCTACATTATTGCCCCATTTTTAGACACAAATGGGGTGTTAGCATAGAAACATAGAAACATAGAAGACAGGAGCAGGAGTAGGCCATTCAGCCCTTTGAGCCTGCTCCGCCATTCAATGAGATCATGGCTGATCATCGAAATTCAGTACACTGTCCCTGCCTTCTCCCCATATTCTTTGATCCCTTTAGCCTTAAGAAATATATCCAACTCCTTCTTGAATATATTTAATGAACTGGCCTCCACCGCCCTCTGTGGCAGCGAATTCCACAGGTTCACCACTCTCTGGGTGAAGAAATTCCTCCTCATTTCAGTCCTAAATGTCCTACCCCTTATCCTTAGACTATGACCCCTGGTTCTGGATTCCCCGGCCATCGGGAACATCGTTCCAGCATCTAGTCTGTCCAGGCCTGACAGAATTTTATAGGTTTCGATGAGATCCCCTCTCAATCTTCTAAACTCCAGTGAGCATAAGCCCAATCGACACAATCTCTCCTCATACGTCATTCCTGCCATCCCAGGTATCAGCCTGGTGAATCTTCGCTGCACTCCTTCCATGGCAAGAACGTCCTTCCTCAGGTAAGGTGAGCAAAACTGCACACAATACTCAAGGTGCGGTCTCACCAATGCCCTGTACAACTGTAGCAAGACATCCTTGTTCCTGTACTCGAACCATCTTGCTACGAAGGCCAACATACCATTTGCCTTCTTAACCGCCTGCTGCACCTGCATGCTTACCTTCAGCGACTGGTGTACAAGAACACCCAGGTCTCTTTGCACTTCCCCTTCTCCCAATCTATTGCCATTCAAATAATAATCTGCCTTCTTGTTTTTGCCACCAAAGTGGATAACCTCACATTTATCCACATTATAGTGCATTTGCCATGTTACTGCCCAATCACCTAACCTGTCAAAATCGGACTGGAGTTTCATGACATCCTCCTCACAGCATACCCTCCCACCCAGCTTTGTGTCGTCTGCAAATTTGGAGATATTACATCCAATTCCCTCGTCCAGATCATTAATATATATTGTGAACAGCTGGGGTCCTAGGACCGATCCTTGCGGTATCCCACTAGTCACTGCCTGCCACTCGGAAAATGACCCATTTATTCCAACTCTTTGCTTTCTGTCCGCCAACCAGCCCTCTATCCAAGTAAATACCTTGCCCCCAATCCCATGTGCCTTAATTTTGTGCGCTAACCTCTTATGCGGGACCTTATCGAAAGCCTTCTGAAAGTCCAAATACACCACATCCACTGGTTCTCCCTTATCTATTTCACCAGTTACATCCTCAAATAATTCCAGTAGATTAGTCAAGCATGATTTACCTTTTGCAAATCCTTGTTGACTTTGTCTGATCCTGTCACTGCTTTCCAAGTGCACTGCTATTACATCTTTTATAATGGACTCTAGCATTTTCCCCACTATCGATGTCAGGCTAACCGGTCTATAATTCCCCGCTTTTTCTCTGCCACCTTTTTTGAATAGTGGGGTGACATTAGCTACCCTCCAATCCATGGTTCTGTTCCAGAGTCTATTGAGTTCTGGAAGATGACCAGCAATGCATCTACTATTTCTAGGGCCACTTGCTAAAGTACGCTGGGATGTAGATTATCAGGCCCTGGGGATTTATTGGCCTTCAGTCCCACCAATTTTCCTAACACCATTTCCCTACAAATACTGATTTCTTTCAGTTCCACCCTTTCATCAGACCCTATGTTCCCCGGCATCTCTGGGAGGTTATTTGTGTCCTCCTTTGTGAAGACAGAACCAAAATATGTATTTAGTTGGTCTGCCATTTCTTTGTTCCCCATTATAAATGCCCCCAATTCTGACTGCAAGGGACCTACGCTTGACTTCACCAATCTTTTTCTCTTCACATATCTATAAAAGCTTTTAAAGTCAGTTTTCATGTTCCCTGCAAGCTTACTCTCATATTCTATTTTCCCTTTCTTAATTAATCCCTTTGTCCTCCTTTGTTGAATCTTAAACTGCTCCCAATCCTCAGGATTATTGCTTTTCTGGCCAATTTGTATGTCCTCTCCTTGGATCTTATGCTGTCCCTAATTTCCCTTGTTAGCCACGGTTGAGTCACCTTTTTTGTTTAATTTTTATGCCAAACTGGGATGAACAACTTCTGTAGTTCATCCATTCGGTCTTTGAATGTTTGCCATTGCCTATCCACCGTCAACCCTTTGAGTGCCATTCCCCAATCAACCCTACCCAACTCGCTCCTCAGACCATCGTAGTTTCCTTTATTTAAATTGAGGACCCTAGTTTCTGAGTCAACTACTTCATTCTCCATCTTAATGAAGAATTCGATCTTATTATGATCGCTCCGACCCAAGGGGCCTCGTACAACAAGATTGCTAATTAATCCTTTCTCGTTACATAATACCCAGTCTAAGATGGCCTGATCTCTGGTTGGTTCCTCGACATATTGGTCCAGGAAACCATCCCGTAAACACTCCAGGAATTCCTCCTCCACAGTATTGTTAGTAATTTGGTTGGCCCAATCTATATGTAGATTAAAGTCACCCATGATGACTGCTGTGCCCTTATTGCATGCTTCTTTAATTTCCCTTTTAATGTCATCCCCAACCTCCACATTACTGTTTGGAGGTCTATATACCACTCCCACTAATGTTTTTTTCCACTTAGTATTTTTAAATTCTACCCATACAGATTCCACCTCATCAGAGCTAATATCCTTCATTACAATTGTGTTAATCCCTTCTTTAACCAGTAACGCTACCCCTCCTCCCTTTCCTTTTTGCCTATCTTTCTTGAATATCAAATACCCCTGGATGTTGAGTTCCCAGTCTTGACCATCCTTGAGCCACGTTTCCATATTCCCAACCAAATCATATTCGTTTACCTCTATTTGCGCAGCCAATTCATCCATCTTATTACAAATGCTCCTCGCATTAAGACACAAAGCCTTCAGGCTTGTTTTTTTAACGCTCTTAGACCTATTAGAATTATTATTTACTGTGGCCACATTTGATTTAAACCATTGATTTCTCTGACTGCCACTTTTGTTTTTCTCCTTCCTATCTTTTGCTTTTATCCTTGTTTCCCTTTCCTCTGTCTCCCTGCTCAGGTTCCCAATCCCCTTCCATTTTAGTTTAAACCCTCCCCCACAGCACTAGCAAACACTCCCCCTAGGACATCGGTTCCAGTCCTGCCCAAGTGCAGACCGTCCGGTTTGAACTGGTCACACCTCCCTCAGGACCGGTTCCAATGTCCCAGGAACTTGAATCCCTCCCCCTGGCACCATTCCTCTAGCCACGTATTCATCTAAATATCCTTCTATTTCTACTCTGACTAGCATGTGGCACTGGTAGCAATCATGAGATTACTACCTTTGAGGTCCAGAAAGTTGCTTCCATGGCCAAAAATCCAGTGGATCTGTGTCCTGCCCTAAATTCCCCCTCCTCCCACCCGCCAAAAAAACTCTGCCCCAGTTCTGCCCACCCCCGCTCCTGGATTTTCTAAACTATAATCTTTGCTCTTGCTGTCTGAACTGTCAACAAAAGAGAGCATGGGTGCTGCTAATCACAGCTGCCGCCCAGCTGTCTGCGAGGTAAAATTGAGCCAACCATAATAAGAGATCAGTTCTATTCGACATTTTCAACATGAAACTCGGTTGAACTAAAGGCCTGCGAGCTACATCTCTGGCTTGTTTCTACGCCTTTTGATGAACAAGTATAGAAACTCACAGATGCTCACAGTGTGAGAGAATTTACCTTCCTGATTCAAATCAAAAATAACATCCTGGGTGTTATGTTCATTAATAACTAGACATTCTTATTATGAACAGCTAGCTTCTAGCTAGTTATTTATTCAGTACACGTTCTCTAGGTACAGCATCTGTAGAGATCCAGCATGTGTACTTCTGTGTGCAGGCTGGCATCTTGACTGCTGCCTTGTGAGTAGCCTGGTGCATCCTGGGTAGCCCACTCTTATATACATGCAGCACCACCTAGTGTACCATTCCAGAATGACAGGTTGCTGATCATTACATCCCCCTTTCTTTGAGGTTAAACAAAATCAGTATCAATCAATATGAATCAATAACAACATAAACATCTTCAACAGTCAATACATTTTCAATGTTGTTTTCTTTGTACTCAAAGATAAGTCTATCAGGCTTTTTTACTTCACGTGTGGATCTTCTCAGCACAGGTAAGTCTGATGTGTTTTCATGAGAGCCTGTATGTGTATTTGTGTTAGATTGTTCTGGTGGTGAGTGACAAGCTTCAGTTGCGGCATTGTCATCGATTTGCTCTTCGATTGTCTCTTCTGTTTTTGGGAGGGAACGGCGGTTCCTCCTGAGAATCTGTCCTTCCTCAGTTCTAACAGTGTATGACCTTGGTCCTACTTCCTCAAGAACTGTAGTTTTCCTGTTCCATGCATCTGGATCCTCAATCCTGACAACATCATCCCTTGTCAATGGTTTCAGAGTTTTGGATGACTTGTCACAGTGTGATTTCTGTTTCAGCTTTAACAGTTGAAGTCTCTGTCTCAGTTCCTTACTCTGCTTTTCTTCTGCACAGCAGGGTAGCATGGTACGCAACTTGCGACCCATTAGGAGTTCAGCAGGTGAAGAACCAGAGTCTAAAGGTGAGGCTCGGTAGCTCAGCAGGGCGAGATAAGGATCAGACTTGCTTTCTGTCGCTTTCTTCAGTAGCTGCTTGAGAACTTGAACACCTTTCTCTGCCTTACCATTCGACTGAGCATACAAAGGACTGGATGTGATGTGTTGAAAGTCATAATGTGCTGCAAACTGTTGCCACTCCTTACAATTGAAGCACGGACCATTGTCGCTAACGGCAATCCTCAGAATTCCATGTCTGGCGAAGATGGATTTCACATGCATTATGACACTGCTTGCTGTGGTGCTTGAGAGCAGCACCATCTCAGGATAGTTAGAATAGTAGTCAATCACTATTAGATAATCTTTACCATTTAAATGAAAAAGGTCCATACCAACCTTTTGCCATGGTGCTGTTGGTATGTCAGCTACTATCATTGGTTCCTTTGCTTGTTTGTTTTGGTGTTTCTGACATGTGTCACATTTGCCTATCATGTTCTCAATGTCCTTATTTATGCCAGGCCAATAAACAGTGTCTCTTGCTCTCCTTTTGCATTTTTCAATTCCGAGGTGTCCCTCATGAATCCTTTTGAGCATGTCTTGATGTAGAGCCTGTGGAATGACTATTCTGTTCTGTTTTAGTATTAGTCCACTTGCGACACTCAATTCTGACCTTATGTGAAAATATTTTGGACAGGAACCTTTTGGCAAACCATGATGAATGCTCTCTATTACTGTTTGTAATACTGTATCTTTTACTGTTTCTTCTGCTATTTGCTTTGATTTTGTGTCTGACACGAGCAGCGCAGCAGTGACCATACTCACATGAACATCCACGTCTTCTTCAGTAGAGCTCACATGACTCATTGTGGGTGCTCGGGATAGTGCATCTGCTAACACTCTGTATTTGCCTGGTGTGTAGATCAGTTCAAAGTCATATTTTTGCAGCTTCATCGTGAGTCATTGAATCCTTGGAGACATCTCATTCAGGTTCTTTTTTATGATGGCAACCAGTGGGCTGTGGTCTGTCTCAACTGTGATGGTGGGAAGTCCATATATGTAGCCATGAAACTTTTCTAGTCCAACTACCAACCTAGACATTCCTTTTCCATCTGGGCGTATCGACAATCAGTATCAGTCATAGACCTGAAGGCATAGGCAACAGGCTTCCAATCTTTACCCTCTGCTTGTAGCAAGACCGCACCTAGGCCATCTTTTGATGCATCCGTTGACACTTTGATTCTTTTTGTTGGGTCAAAGAATGTGAGTACAGGTGTGGTTGTCAGCACTGTTTAGAGGTTTATCCACTCTTGTTCATGTCTTTCTGTCCATGCGAACTCATTTGTTTTACGTAGCAGGTCTCGCAGACAGGCTGTCTTGGCTGATAAGTTAGGAATGAACTTTCCAATGAAGTTTATCATCCCCATGATGCGTAGCACTCCTTTTTTGTCAGTGGGTCGGGGCATTTTGAGTATGGCGTTTACTTTTCCATATCTGGCTCTATTCCTTTACCAGATAGAATATCTCCTAGGAAAGTGACTTCCTGGATGCCAAACTGACACTTGGCTTTGTTGAGCTTCAGTCCATTCCGGCGTATGCTCTGTAGCACTTTAGTCAGTCGCTCATTGTGTTATTTCAGTGTGGAGCCCCAGATAATGATGTCATCAACATAGACCCGGACTCCTTCCAGACCTTCAATTATGTGTTCCATCGCTCTATGAAAGATTTCAGGTGCAGATATTATCCTGAAAGGCATTCTGAGGAAACAATACCTGCCAAATGGTGTGTTGAAGGTAAAGTATTTGGTGCTTTCTTCATCCAGTTTTAGTTGCCAAAATCCTTGTGAGGCATTGAGCTTTGTAAAGTATCTGGCACCTGACATTTCACTGGTGATTTCTTCTCACTTGGGAATCTGGTAGTGTTCACATTTTATGTTTGCATTTAAGTCCTTTTGGATCCATGCATATTCTTAGATCATTGTTCTTTTTCTTTACACATACCATGGAGTTAACCCAGTCTGTTGGCTCTTCGACTTTCCTGATGACTCCTAGTGTGGTCATTCTGTCCAGCTCTTTCTTCAGCCGGTCATGCAGGAGTGCTGGAACTCTTCGTGGAGCATGTGCCACTGGCTGAGCATCCTCCTTTAGCTGGATCTTGTAAGTGAATGGTAGAACTCCAAATCCTTTGAACACATCCTGGAAATTATTTACTACAGAATCCACTGAGTCATCTGGTCTGCTTATGGCACAGTTTATATGGTATACTCTCTTGACCAGTTCCAAGTCCTCACAAGCTTTGTCACCCAGTAGTGAATCAAGTCCTTCAGCCACAACAGAAAACATGAGATGATGCACTTTGTCTTTGACTGTCACTTTAAGTCTGCATTCACCTAAGCTATCTATTTTCTGTCCATTATAGTCCTTCAGTAGTGCTGACTTTTTCTGTATTTTGGGCTTCTCTTTCATATTTTTAATGTCACTCATACTGATTAAGTTTGCTTTTGCCCCAGTGTCTAGTTACAATGTAACTAATGCTCCATTTACCTGCAGTGGGATCATCCATTTGTCCTCTTTTACTGCATTAATTTTATGTTCAGCATTGTCCATATCTGAGGGCTGCACATTTTCTGTATCATTTGTGACATTGTCACATGACACCATTCGTACAAAAAATGTCTCACTTAAATCAGTGTCCTCAATCATATTGACTTGTTGCCCTTTCTTTGTTGTTACTTTTGAAAAGCATTGTTTGGCAAAGTGATTCTTTCCATGGCATTTTGTGCACATATTTCCAAATGCTGGGCATTGTTTTAACTGGTGTTTGTAACCACAGCATTTACAATTTAAAATGTCATCCTCCGATTGCTTTTCATTTCTGTTCTGCCCACGTTTCTTTCCTTTGTAGGACACAGCACCAACAGCAGCACTGACTACAATCGCATCATTATTGATTTCACTGAAAGTCTTCGCATGCTTTTGAGCTAGCTCGCTGGCTTGGCATATTTTCACAGCATTTTCCAATGTTAGTTCGGTTTCTCTCAACAGACGTTCCCCTGACCTTTTTATCATGAATACCAAAAAGAATTGGGTCACGAATCACGGATGCTTTCAGCTCAGAGAAATTACATGTCTGTGCTTTCAGTTTCAGATCAGTCACAAAGCTATCAAAAGTCTAATTTTGCTGCTGTGTCCTTGAACAGAACACGTATCTTTCATAGGTCTCATTTTTTGGGGGAGAACAATGTGTATCAAATTTCTTTAGCACATCGTCTAAATTTTCTCTGTTCTCCTCTGGATTAAATACAAATTTATTAAATACCTCTATCGCCTGTGGGCCTGCAACCGTGAGCAGCAACGCTACCTTCCTTGCGTCTGGCTTTGTACCGAACCCGATGGCAGCAATGTAGAGTTTGAATTGTTGTTTGAAAGTCCGCCAATTGTAGTCGACATTTCCCGTGAGAGTCAAACCTCCTGGTGGCTTCAAAGACGCCATGTCGCGCTTCACAATGTTTAGCAGAGCTTCACCAATCCTGGTACCATGTTATATTCATTAATAACTAGACATTCTTATTATGAACAGCTGGCTTCTAGCTAGTTATTTATTCAGTACACGTTCTCTAGGTACAGCATCTGTAGAGATCCAGCATGTGTACTTCTGTGTGCAGGCTGCCACCTTGACTGCTGCCTTGTGGGTAGCCTAGTGCATCCTGGGTAGCCCACTCTTATATACATACAGCACCACCTAGTGTACCATTCCAGAATGACAGGTTACTGATCATTACACTGGGAAGTTCTGCAAACTGTTGATGCTCAGATTGGCCGACTGTGATCGGGACCTTCCTTGAACTGCTCTGGTTGGGGTGAGGGTGGGAATATCCACGCGAGACTGAGGCTTTTGAGACAGGCTTGAGGCCTTGGAGTAACAACCTTTAACAAAAGTATTAGAAGTCATAAAAGACACCTCAATGGGTAAATTTAATCATGATGTTATATAATATACATTTTAAAATATTTTTATTTTGTTTAAAACCTTATTTTGAACGTTGAAAATGTCAGTTACTAAAGGGGAAAAAATGGCAAACGTTGGTTTTGAGAGATTTGGATTGGTTCACGCTCTCTTTGTTATTAATTGGTAGGGTCTCCAGACTGGCCATTCAGGATTGTTGTTCTCATACATCATCACTAGTTTTTCATTGGCCGCTTTCCTTGCTTTTGATTCGTGCATTGATTTCCTCTTCAGTTCTGATTGGTTGTTATTTTACTTGAAGCCAATCAACAAAGTGAGACACTAAAATGTGACCAGGTGTGAGAAACAGGAAATGAATGCTCGATGCAAGACGTTTAAATAGATCGTAGATATAATCTAGATATAGTTTTAACATATAAGCTTAGAATAGCCAATATCATAAAATATCTATATATATAAAGCGGCTCTTCTGTCTGTCTGTCCCGATGTCTGTCTGTCTGTCTGTCTGTCCGTGTTCTATACGTTTGAAAGTTACAGAGCGTACCGACGCGCGCGTCGCCTCAAAAGAAAGCTTGCGATTCCGGACCGGTCATAGGTCTATTTACCTTTCGGCCGGACAAAAACCGCGCCCGCGGTATGCGAAAAACGTTCAGCGTTCCGCTCATTAGCATCTCATTAGCGACCGTGTGACGTCTAGGTCGACCAGTCGTACGGCGGGTTCCTGGCGCGTGCCGTCCTACAGTTGAGTGTCGAGTGACTCGATGATTGACCAATCCTACGCTTCGGTGACCTGACCGATTGACCAATCGGTGCGTGTGTGGGCGGGCCTTATCCTTCTGAACCGAGGTGAGTGGCCGCCATCTTGATTTTTCACGATTTTTTCCCCACACTTTCAGTGTGTTAGGGAACTAAGGTAAATATTTGAATTATGTGTTAGGAATTAATTAAGAATTTATTCAGTTTTATATTGTGTTTAGCAACCCCCCCCCTCCTCCTCACCCACCCTCGCGCAGGGGGGACTCGGGGCCTGAAGCTCAAAAAATTTCTCTCTCTCTCTCTCTCTTTCTTCCCTCTCTCTCTCTCCTTCTCCTCTTCCCTCTCTCTCCTTCTCCTCTTCCCTCTCTGTCTCTCTCTACTTCCCCCTCT